>NC_060221.1:10000000-10600000 GCF_907164935.1 Osmia bicornis bicornis
CAACAATGACGCGGACAGACAATGACAGTGATTTATTAGCAAATCAAAATTCACTTGTGCACGAGGAAATTTGCTTTTGACGAAAACAATGGAGGTGAGAGTTAATGAATTGAGGTGGTCGGATATTACTTCTCGCAAGTGTTCCCTTTGTCAAAACTCCCTCTCGCATATGCACATGAATCAATCTTTCATTCTAGGTTATTCGGTTTTTTATATTAATGTTTTATTCCGTGTTTGTTTTACATGGATTATTATTATTACCAAGATCTCTTGAAATACATCATTGTTGTTGAAACATTGAACATTTTGAAATGGGTCTTAATCCTCCTAAAATATTCATATTTGCAAATATAACATAAGGTAAACGTTTTAGCGATATATAATTAAGTATTTAATTACTAAATTTTCTTCAAAAATTGAAATTTATTCTAAATAAAATTAAATAACATTTCATTCATTCAAATATTCAAGAGATCCATATTTTCATAATTTAAATATTTAAAAAGTTTAAAAGAAGAAGATTTATTTTTGCAATAGTAATAAGGTAAACATTTGCAAAATTGTAGTGGGTTTCAAAGTTTGGAATTTGTTGACACAGTTAATAGAAGGATTAAAACGGGCCACCCTTGAAAATGGGGTCTGGGACTGTAGTGCCCCTCACACGTTCCTTAATCCAGCGCTGGGTGTATTAATTGATCATGAGTAGAAATCAATTTTAAAGAGATAATTGTAAGTATCTTTCTGAATACTTTTGGAATGTTGCTGGATGAATTTTTAAAAATATAGATAATAGGAATAGCAGATTGCAATCTAAAAAATAAAATGCAAGGAAACTATGAATAACATAGACTATTATTAAATAATTAGAAGAAATAGTTTTCAGGAAGTTTGTAATATCTCATATTCCTCTGTACAGTTGTAGCATTAAACAACGAAATTAATTTTAAAAGTTAAATTTTACTGCCTAATAAATGTTAAACGGGATAAAATTTGACATTAATTAGTAAATGAAAATTAATTAGTAATTTTTTACACCATTCTATTCTTCTCGTTTCTCACGCCTCTTTACAATTCCAAAGATCCATCAAAGTTGCTAATTTGAAAGAAACGAAATC
This sequence comes from Osmia bicornis bicornis, assembly GCF_907164935.1. NCBI lineage: Eukaryota > Metazoa > Arthropoda > Insecta > Hymenoptera > Megachilidae > Osmia > Osmia bicornis. The sequence goes on from NC_060221.1 coordinate 10,001,116, forward strand.
GTTCCGTTTGCTATTCACCTTTAAGTTTTCTCATGCTTTCTTACTTTTCTCGTGTGAAATAATCAATTTCTAATAAAAAAGAGAAATATTGAAGTGAGTTAATCATAGGTTAATTTTTAATTTTATTTTTATTCTACCATTCTAAGAATTTATAAACTTGGCTTAATATAATTATTATAATCAAACGAAACTCTACATTTTTGTGCTTCTCCTTAGTATTGCAAAGGATCTGAAAAGTCCACTTTTAATATAAAAAAAAACTAATAGTCTGTGGAATTAATCTAATATGGATGAAAAGGCGGCTTTAAACAAAAATCATTTTGCATCTAAGTTTTTTTACGTTAATTTCATTTCCATTTCTTGAGTTCTTTTGCAACATTAAAATCTTCTATGCTTGTTTTAACATTATTGAAATAAACTTTACAAAGGAGAGCCGAAAAAACAACAGTTGCCTGAGAAATTAATCTAATAGAGTTCAATTTTCTCTTACACTCTTAAAGACTAAAAAAGTGAACTTCTAAGGTAAAAGAAGGAAGGGAAATTATTTTAATTGCTCACAACTGAAAAATATATTGAAAATTCAACTCTCAATACAAACGAAAAGAAGGAAACAATGCTGTTTGGTCACTGGTGATCAATACAATCCAATCTAGTTAATTATAACAATAAAGAAAGAAAAGTTTAAACAGTATTGGTATTATCTTAATGATACAAGATAACAAATTAAAAGCTTCAATTTGAAAATTAATTGTTCACATCCACGTGTTAGGTTTTTACAAGATTAACACATCAAATGCCACGGGATCACCGTGGTCGGTATTTTAAATTTTATACTATTTAAAAATTAATAGAAAAAAATAAACAAAACTGTATTATACTAATAATCTTAAGGAAGTAAATTAAAATCCTCTACATCTGAAAATTAACCAATCGTATTTATGACTGTTAATAATTAGTGTTTCGTTGTGTCTTTATAGCCAAATTCACTATGGTAGTCAATGTGTTAACCATGCTTTCTACTTTCTTAAATTTTTTTCAACGGTAACTACTTAAATTTGATTCGAGAAACCAAACAGAGGAATTAGTGCAGCTTATTCAATGACTTGAAATTTTCCTCGAATATGAAGAACGAGTACGTACAAGTCACGAGGTCGTCATGAAAGATCTTCGATTTTTTTTAACCGGTTACCGGAAGTCGTACGTAATGATCGTACGGTCTGAGGTCAGAAGAAGGTATACAGGGTGTTCATCGCAATGATTGCCACATTTTTCTAAACACTTCCAAAAGGCTGACCAAATATGTTACGTGCAAGAATATAATATTCATTAAGTAAAAAGTTGTTTATTATCAATTATAATATCACAATTACCTATACAAGATTATATAGCGCTATTAAAAAAGAGAAAAAGGGAAAATAGGAGATAATTTTAATTTCTCTTTTTTTTTAGAAGGAAATATGCATTGCAATTTTTTGTCGATTGATTACTAATTAATTTTTATTTCTTAATATTATTTTTTTGTGAGATTAAAAAGTGATGGCGACTATTATGGTGGACACCCTGTATAGGTAACCAACGACGACGTCCGTTCCGCAATCTTAAACCCGTAAAGGTTTCGGGGATGCGCTTTCTTCGTTCTCAAATCTGAAACGCGCCGGAGCGTTAGTAGTGCAGAGGTGAGCGGCTGGGGTCGTCACTTCCGCTTACCAAGTGAACCGCATTGGTCATTCGATTTAAAAGTTTAATCAGGGGCCTATAAAATTACCAGTTCCTCCGCGAACCGTTTCTTCGTTCGATAACTACGCGATTTTAAGCCGTTTACATTTACATCTACATTTGTGGAAAAACAGCTGGTTTACTAACATTCTCTTAGTAAAGTCATAGGACATTTTTTAATAAAATTTAGAAAATTTCATATAATGGGACTTAACATCTTTGTGCAATAATTTATTTATGATAATTAAAAGTTGAGATAACACACTTTTTTCTGGTTTATAGTTTGCCGTTTGAGTATACAGCTTTTGTAAGCTACAGATTATTTTCTTTTAAAAAGTAATCACAAATCCTAATCTTGTACATTCGTGATCAAATCAGGCTTCCCAAGGAAAATGGCGACAGAGGAGACCCAGGAGTTCTTAAAATCTTTATTTCGACGATATTAATATTAAAAAAGTAATTTAGAAAAAAATAATATAATTTTCAATAAAATTGAATATATAATTGAAAAATACAAATAACGAATATTTCATTCCAATTTTTCCGCCTAAATGTTTATGCGCAAGTGGTGGGGAGCCACAGACCTATGCATATAAAACGGAACCACTTCTATATCGTCATTCTCCCCGGGGATGCCAATGGGACAGGGCGAGAACCCAGGACATAAACTGAATTTAAAAATAATATAGAGTATACAGTATTATCTAATTTATAAAACGTATGCAACGGTACAGTGACTAAAATTACGCACTTAATTGTTAAATGAACAACTCTCTCACACTGGAAAAATAATATCCAAAAGAATAATTTAAAATATATAAAATGGAAAACAGTCTAAAATTTAGTGGCTTGCAATTCGAAAATTAAATTTAATGTTTTTAAAAGGAACAGAATACATTGATATTATATCTATCGTCTTGAATAATAATTAGAGCATATCCTAACATTATAATGATTAAAAATGATCATAATTTACTTGCAAAGAAGAAAATATGAATATACTGATCCAATGATATCGTCAGCAACTTGTCGCTGGTAATGAATATTACATGTTTCCAGCGTAAGTCATAGTTAAAATTGGCTTGAACCAGTGGCTCGCATTTATTTGTTATTTATCTGTTTGAACCCATCTTGGTGGAACAGGTTATAAAACAGCGACAACAAAAGTATGAAATTCTACCTGTAATAATCAAGATGAAGAAGTTAAAATCTCGACATGCGATAATCTTATAGGAAATTTAAATTTATGTTTAGGTATTTCAAAGTTATTCTACTTCTTTTTTTAAATTAAAAATAACAATAAGAATTAACAATTGCAAAACTTGTTCATTTTTTGCTACAAGTTTTATTATAAACTAAGTATATAATTAATAATTTGCATAGCGTAAATTTCGAGCATTCCTAGATTTTTTTCTATAATAAATTTGTAAAGATAAGAAATTAAATTTATTTGTATTTGGTTAATTCTAGTAAATTTTATTACTGAAAGAATATCTTAAAAAATTACCTTAATTATTTCACATGCCGTCAGCACCGGATTCGAGGGTCTAAGGAGGCCTCACCATAAGCCTTCTATAAAACTAAATTTTATTGAATTTTATTTAGAATCAATTTTTGAACCAAGTTTATCAACTATGAAGGCTCTCGAAGGTTAAATAGGACCGGACTACACAAATTTTAATCCAGTCCTGCACGCCGTTCCATCAAATGTAACAATTATTGGCAGCAGTTTTGTGTTTAGAATATCTCAAAAATATGTGGTTGCAAGAAAATAGAGCGGTAATAGAAAATGGATCTCAACTTACCTCGTTTTTCTTTTCGGAAAAATGTTTAAATGAACTTTAGAGAAGTATTCAAAAACAGAGCGGTCATTAATAGATACAGAATTAAAACAGGCTATTTGTTATTCCTTAACCCTTTCGCCTATGATTGTTTCGATAGCTGTATCAGTCTAAGCTACTTCAATTTTGAAACAAATAAAGAAAAATTAAATATCATGTATACATAGCATTCAACGATCCTTGCCTGAGCATATTATAATTACCATACCAAAAGCACCAGCCAATTTTGTCACATTTAAACTGTAAATTGCATCGCGAGTGCGGCACGATGTTGCATGGCAAAGGGTTAATTCACATTTACATTATCAAAAGATTGCAAAATCGTTTTTAGGTACATAGGTTTTGTTTTCTTATTGCAGCAACACGTTCACTACCATACGTCACACAGGTGACGCGCTAATGATAAGAATTAGCCAGGACCCAGCGTTGCATATCTGTGACGAAAATTACATTTCAGAAAACATATGGAACATAATATATGTAAAATTATGAAAATTTGGGATAAGTTTCCGAATGGCCTCACTAAAATTGAGAACTCAAGTTCGGTATATAACCTAAATTAACTATTAGAAATCGATTAAAATTGGTTTCAGAGCTGGATGTCTTACCGTTTTTAAGATATCGTGATAAGAAATTTTTGTACAATTTTGGGACTACGTATGCGCTATTCGATACTGAACATATGCTATTCGATACTATGCATATATAAAACCTAACCTAACCTAACTTTACCACGATATCTCGAAAACGGTAAGACATCCAACTTTAATAGGTTTCTTGTAGTCAATTTAGGTTATATAGCGAATTTGAGTTCTCAATTTTGGTGGGGCTATTCGGAAACACAGCCAAAATTTGATACTTAGGCTATGGAACGTGACCGCGGTAACGATCGTGTTAATATAGTGTTCTTAAATGTATATTTATATATAATTCCGCTAATAGTGAACGTAACATAAAATATCTTAAATGAGAGTTTAGGCAACTCTCCCCTACATCTTTCATCGTGCGAATGAAAAAAAATTCCACCGACAGATCGGTCGCGATGCGTGTTGGCGAGCGGCAAGCGGTATGCGCGGAACCGCTCGGTTGTCGCTTTCGAGGCCATTGCGTCGAGCAATGCAAGGGTGTGTTCGGTCGTCGCCGATTATTTGAATAAAATGCGCCACTACGTCAGCCGTCAGGCGTCCGCGACTCGAAAGCTTTCTCTGCTTCTCCTGCCCCTCGGAGTCTGACCCGAGGGGGGAATAATTTACTCGTGGAACGACAAGTGTGTCGTTGACGGAGGCCCGTTCCCGTCGCTCGCATGCGTATCGAACCGTGCACCGAGTTTTCTCTGTTTCGCCGAGATTCATGAGCCTCGACGGACGTGCCGATTTAGAGCAGGAACGGGCATCAGGACAATCTCACGGAGTAACATGAGCCATTGTAACCCAAACAAACCAAGCTGACGATACAACATACCGCTTTAAGCCACTGCAACATCGAATTGCTGTAATTACATTTTTTAATCAAAAACTATAATATTTTTGTAGTATAGCAAGGAAACGCGTTGTATTAATTTAGATTCCAAAAAATTGAAGTAGTTTTTTAACCCTTTAATAGTTTATCCTGAGCGAGAGTCAAGCACAACGACATATCAAAATTGTTTAAATCTATCAGAATAATTTTCATTTATTAAAAAGGAGGGTGTGGTAAAACTCTATACGTAGGAAAAAGTTGACATGACGTCACTGATCAGGTTTGTACATATGATTTAAGGTTGAAGAAAAAAAACATAGAAATAAGAACATATGTGTATACATAGAAAGAGAGCTTAAGAAATAATAATGAGTGTAATGTCATAATAAAGAAATAGGAAACATTAACCCTTGAACAACGAAGCGAGGGTCAATCGAGACCTAAACTTATAAAAGATATATAAGGATATTAACCTAAAGTTAACTGTACAATTTTTAAACGAAAGGATTTTACATATTGGAAAAATAACATGGGGCCCTCTTCATGGTCCGCTGTCCGAGGGTAAATTGACTGCATTCTAAAAAAAAGAAAGACAGAACATAATATGTCAAGGCTTTTTTAATTTCAATGACTACATTCCTATTTTAATTTTCATTTACCAAATTATATTTAAACTTATACTTATTGTTAGTCACTTGCATCAAAAATGCAAGCTAAAGTTCACCAAATATGTATATGAAAATTCTTTCATTTACTTAATTAGAAATACATCGATTAGGTTCCAGAAATGATAGATAATAAAAGTAACGAGATATTGTGAAAATAATAAATGATATTTAGTAAAAACCGAAATACTACCTGATAAAACTTTTAACAATAATGACAATTAACGATCTCATAAAGATCGTAGAATCATCAGCGATGTGATTAACTATCCAGATTTCTTAAAACATATTAATTTGTGTGCATCGCTTGGAACTATCAGAAAGTGGTCAATATTTTTTTTTCGACTAGGGCTGCATAGATGATGTTGATTTCTTCTCTGGAAGTACATATTATTTCATTTAGTAATAATCTCTTTAGAGTGTTAAGTAGATAACATATCTACTGTTACAGTCTAAGAAATATATTTAACCTTTTCTCTCTGTAGATGGGTGCAAATACACCCCAGGCTAATAACAATTTTTAATACCTATCTTTTTAAATATGAATAAAATTTTACAAATAGTCACGCAGCTAAAAGTTTTTTTTATATTTTGCACTGAAGATGCATGGGGTATAATTACACCTGCGCACGATTAATGTTAAAACATTTGCACACAAAGAGAAGGTTAACAAAACTTGTGCTAGCATTACTTATATCGCCGATTTTTAAAAGAAAATCTTAAGATTTGAACGAACGATATAAACAGAAGCATTGTAAACATGTTTTATCCGGGTAACCGGCAGCCACTAAAGCGCAAATACCTTGGCAACCTTGGCCGGTAGGGACTTCAGGTCTAATTAATTAAAATTAGGGTCTGTATCCTACAAGAGGGCCTGTCACGTCATTAATTTCCTGATAAAAATTTAAGTCTCATTTTGCCCTTGCTGGTAATGCACAAATTACTTGTATGAGATACTTTGAGAAATTTTCAATTAGTGTAACAAAACGAAGTAGACATTTTACTCTATAACGCGAAACTTATGTTTGTTATTCTGCCCAATGCACTTTTCTCATATCAGGCTCTAGTTAACCCTTTGACTGCTGAATCAAGTCAATAACACATCACTTTTCTTTTTATTCCATTTCATTTCTCAGTTTATTCTCTCATTTTGTTTCTTTTTCAGTGTTTTGTCATATCATTATAATGTGATAACATATGATGTGTAATTAGTAATATATATACGCTGATAACTTTTATTTGATTATAATTAGGATGTACAAGCTAACGGTCTGCACCGATAGTTTTCATCGGACGCATATGTGCGTCCATAGCAGTCAAAGGGTTAATCCTATGAAGACTAAGTATTTCTAAGCTTGACGCAGTGCGTATACGGAGTATTATCAATTTATGTAAATTAATTAATAATCCTATCCTCCAAAGTGTATACATACATAATAAATATCTACTGTCCGTACTGTCTTCTGCTGACAAGAAATCCCATGAAAATAACGCGATCTGATTGGTTGCGGCCCATTTCAGCTCACTCGTGACGTCAATCGCAATGTATTATTGGTCGAAGCGGTCACGGATACGGAACTGGTAGATGTGTGCGTGATATCTTCTCTTACCCCCGTGCCGTCCTACAAAACTTCTTGTGAACGGAGGACAGTACCAGCCCTCCAAACTACCGTATTTCGTGCTGTAACGCAAATTAGTTCGTGCTCAGGAATCATAGCTGATGTCGCTATGAATCTATATACTTACTTACATTATATCGGTAAGATACGCACGCAAGAACATGGTTCTTACATATGTGCTATGTGCTATTATTTAGTTCAAAATTTATTTAAATAATAAAAATACTTAAAGGGAACAAATAAAGACTGTATTTAGGAAAATAATGAAATTTATTACATTAATACATTGTTATTTAAATTTGAAACAAATATAAGAAAAGAAGGCAATCCACGAAGTCATACTGGCACTCTGCAATGACTTTTGCTTTGTAGACATCCCTGAATGTTACGTGTCATATCTACAGAAAAAAAAGGATATTGATTAAACATGGTAGTTTACAATTAATTGTAAGAAAAATGATAAAACCAAAAGTAATATTATTTTAAAAAATTAACCTCTGGATAATTTAAGAAGTATTTTATGTACTTAACTATTTATGGCATCAGTAGATCACTGTAGATCGCTTGGTCTACTAAAGAAGTCATACCAAAAATTCTAAAGGGAACATGATGTCACAAAATCTTAAGTAGTGTGCAAAATTTACAAGAGATGCGTGTAAAAAAACGACATCAGCACTGCAAATATATCCGCGCACGAACTAAAACCCGCATAAAATTCACAAGAGTAGAGTTTTAAGGGGCTGGACAGTACTTATAGCTATGATTTGTATCAAGCACGTAACGCAATTACAGCTACTATAATGATTATATATGGATGCAAAGGGTTGCTATCAATTTCAACTAATTATTTTGATAGTATTGTTTCTTTTATGTTAATAAATGTACTTTCGACAAATGATTTATACATCTAATGCTAATATATTACGGTACATGGTATATAAGAAAAAACCAGCTTTCATACTGTGACTGTAACGTGTCTGAATATTATTATAATGATTCTTAAAATGTACGATCCGCGTGTATATTAGCGGCGAGACCTTCGATGACACCGACAGGATTTAATATTTCCGATACGACACAAGCTCATTGCATTTGCAGTTGGAAACTGCTTCCTCTACTCTTGGTACAATCACCCCATATGAATCATTAAAGAAACAATGCTGAAGGCAGTGGCGTATCTATCATATGCGTGGGTGGTGCAGCTGCACCGACGCTGGCTGAACCTGAGGAATCTTGACCGTGAGTTTTTATAGTTTTTTCATTGCCTCGCAATAATCTACCTAAAATTCAGACTTTGCAATGCAATTAAGAAACTGTTTTTGTTGTCTCTGTTGTTGCCATCAATTCATTGGGATTAAATGACGAAGCGTTTCAAGGCTTTAAAAATTCTTTAAATCGTTACAGCTTAAAATTGTAGAATCAAATGAAAGTAAAAAAAATTAAATATTAGGCTTGTAATATTACCAGATAAGTTTGCATAAATTCTTATAGAAGAGGATGAAAAAGAATGCTTTATGTTATTTTTTAATTTGGGAAATTCCACGCAAAATGTATTAAAAAATTCATCTGTGGAAAAAACATGTATATAATTCCATTAGAAAATCAAGAGTTACTGTGAAATCTTGAAATTTTTCCTTGAAATATAATAACTTCCTATCGAAACATTTTTCTTTATGTCTTCACAAATAACAAAATATTATAATTACGGGTGGTCGAAGTAGTTAAGACACTCTGAGTATAAGAGAAACGACGATTTTTATCATTGAGAGGAAGAATGAAAGGTATACATATACATATGAACCCCAGCGACTTTCAAGCCCAGTAGTGAGAAATAAATTTCACCACATTGTTAAGCGTCTGTTCGAAAGCAATTGATACAAGAATCATGTAGGCAGCCTTACACTCGCAATATTTGCATAAAATATGCATGTATTTATGCACATATCATACATTCTTTTTTATCACTTCTTCATATACACTTGGACGTGTGCTGAAAGATATTTGCATTTAACACAGAACGATATAATTTACATGCATGGATAATAATTCGCAAGAAATTTCCAAACATAGAGAAAATCTTTGAACGTGTCACAGGTATCAGGGAACGAAATTATTAGGTGTATGCGGAAACTCGAAAATTTCGGGTACCCGATACTTGAGTCTGGAATTATTTCAGTTGAGCCAGGATTCCCGAAATTTGGAGAACTGTGTTTCGAGACGAACTTTATTAAACATGAACGTGGATTAAGTATTCACAAAAAACTGTATCTAATTTACTCCGAACTGATCAAAACACAATTTCCGACTCGACCGGAGTATTGGGTAGCCGAAACTTTTTAGTTCTCGCGTATTTGTACTTTTGAGAACCCAATTCGACCCGACAAGATGTCTCCGGCTTCTTGCATACCTCTAAAAATTATGACAAATATCTTATACTAATTCTTATGTTACATGTTTTGAAAATTACGACTGTAATAAAACTAATGTTTGTAAATGATTTATTGAACTATATTCAATTTATACAATATATCATTCAAAATCAGGAACAAATTTAATGAAAAATGTTAGTAGGTAAATCTGAAATGAACCTGAGAATTTAATAATTCTAATAAATTAGTTATAAATTGTATTAATAAACGAGTTCATTTAAACTTTGTCATCTCAATTTTATTCAGTAATCTGTTCTGTTCGCTTAATCTAAGTACTTGGTTGGTGTAATATGTTTATTGTGTATGAAAAGAGATTACTCATAATTATTTTTGCATATACCTATTTATAGAGCACAAAACTGAATTTAAAGGATGGATTTTTTGATAAAATTATTTTTACACTTTCTGTCGATATTTCTCACCATTCTTGAAATATACTAAAAAATAAAATCCTGTATTTTTATAAGGAGTGATTCTACTCTGTAAAACTATGACATCGATATAAATAGGTTTATGTTAGAATAAATATTATTACCTGCACTTTCCATGATAGTTTTGAACAGAGGAGCCCTGGGTTAACCGTGACCCAAACGTATGTACAACATATACGGATAAGGACATATAAGGATATTAGCCTAAAGTTAAATGTATAATTTTTTAAGTAATAATGTGAAATTTAGAAAATGAAAATAATATGAAGTATAAAATTCTGTTAAAATTGTAGCTCTCACCATGGTCTGCCATTCAATGGTTGAGTGGTACAAATTACCCTCCAAATCATATGCGTAGTTGATCTTATTGTTAGTATGTCAGAAGCCATTCAGTTCTTGTTAACATATTTTTTACGATTTCTAACTGTTTTCGAATTAGACTATAAGGATCGAACTTTAGTGGATTAGTCTCATTAAACTTAAACTATTTCTTACCTGAAACTTGATAAATATTTGTACCTATGTAATTACCTTTAGCTATTTTACAAAGTCTCACCTAAATTAAACCTATTCTTATAGGGAATACTAACAAACTACATTTGTGCAATCTATTATTAGATAGAAAAGGAGGTTGAACTTTACTTCGGGGCATATATAATTATTGTCTTTTTAAAATGTATTCTGCTAATATTCATCGAGAAAAATTCATATATGCAAATTATAATTTTAAGGATCTATCGGTTCAAAAATGATGTGCATGTAAAACTGAACGGTTTTTCGAGGTTAATTTGACGCCATATTAACTTACGTGTGTGAAGTTAGCTCCGCACTTTTCGAATTTTGTATTTTTTGAAATTGTGCTGCATTGTGCTACGTTTGTGCCGTACTGTGCCGTAAACCGCAACTCTGTAAGTCAAAGCGTACTCAAGAAAATTAAAAAAAACCAAATTTTTGATAGACCCGCACTTTTCGAATTTTGAGATTTTCTTTTTTGTGCCGTATTGTGCTATGTTTGTGCTGAATTGTGCCGCAAACGAGAGATCGATAACATCAATAACAATTAAGAAAATAAATAAAAACAAAATTATACTAGCCCCGCACTTTTGCCGAAATAAACTTTTTTTTTTTTAGATAATTTGTGATAACTTGTGCTATGTTGTGCCGTCGATAGAAACTCGATATCTCTATTCATTTTGTAGATAAAAAATATTGAATTTTTAGGAATACGAAATTTAATATTCGTATAACTTACGAACGGCGATAGATAATCGAATTCTGCAAGTTGTGCAGAATTGTGCTATTTACAATCTGCGAGATACATGCGTTAAAAGTTGATATTAGCTTGAGTGTCAATGAAAATTAACAAAAAAAGGTGGGGATGATTCAAAAATTAGATATTTTCGAATTTTCTTTGTTTGTGCCGGATTGTGCTAGACTAGCACAACAACTTTTCCTAATGACAAAATTTCGTCAGATCGCCAGATTTCGCAGCACTGGCAAAGTTAGGAATCATACGTTAGGAATTTGCATGCATTTAAAAGCTGGATAAGTGCAAGAGAGATTGGGACCCAAACATTGTATACAGATATCCAGCCGAGGTGTCGTCGGTTCTGCATTCGTACACATCGTTTGTATTCAGCCGAGGAGTCGATTCTGTGTTGTTTATTTATTCTATTATTATTCTATTACTATTGTTAGCTTGTAAATTACTTTAATTTTCAATGGGAAGAAACTGTCCGGTTTCATGGAGATCACAGGCTTATCCTAACATCATAAAGTACCTAATTTGCAGTCAATAGTTCCGCAGCATATTCTAAATAAATAAATAAGTAAATAAATAAATGAATATAATTCAAACTATATCGTGTTTGATATCATTTTAATCAGAAAGATCTCACAAATGCATTAGGAATAGTTTCATTAAGAAAAGGACAAAAATAAAAAAATTTTATCATTGAATTGGTATTAGTCACACTGATATTACGGTTCGGATCATATTACACGGCTTTCACGTCGAGCATCTCGGTTGCCAAGGCGGAAGCCCCCATGTGGAGGGGATAGCCACCTTGCACTTATCCAGCTTTTAAACGCATGCAAATTCCTAACTTTGCTAGTGCTCCGAAATCTGGCGATCTGACGAAATTTTGTCATTAGGAAAAATTGTTGTGCTAGTCTAGCATAATCCCGCACAATCAAAGAAATTTCGAAAATCTCAAGTTTTTGATTCACCCCCAAGCTTTTTCGTTAATTTTTATTGACACTTAAGCTAATATCAACTTTTAACGCATGTGTCTCGCAGATTGTAAGTAGCACAATTCAGCACAACTTGCAGAATTCGATTATCTATCGCCGTTCGTAAGTTGTACGAACATTAAATTTCGTATTCCTAAAAGTTCAACATTTTTTATCTACAAAATGGTTAGAGATATCGAGTTTCTATCGACGGCACAACGTAGCACAAGTTATCGCAAATTATCCGGGGAAAAAAAACTTTATTTCGGCAAAAGTACGGGGATAGTATAATTTTGTTTTTATTTATTTTCTTAATTGTTATTGATGTTATCGATCTCTCGTTTGCGTCACAATTCAGCACAAACATAGCACAATACGGCACAAAAAAGAAAATCTCAAAATTCGAAAAGTGCGGGGCTATAAAAAATTTTGTTTTTTTTTAATTTTCTTGAGTACGCTTTGACTTACAGAGTTGCGGTTTACGGCACAATAAGGCACAAACGTAGCACAATGCAGCACAATTTCAAAAAATACAAAATTCGAAAAGTGCGGGGCTAACTTCACACACGTTATTAACTTCCATTTATAATCTGATTGGTCCGCGCAGACGAACATTAAAATGCTGTTGAAAAAACTAACCTCGCTTAATCGGACACGTGCAAGGCATATTTATACATAAAGACATTTGAATTATTTCGCCAAAATGAAATACGAATATTCTAAATTAAATACAAAAAATAAGCATAATTCTATCAATAATCCTTTATCAAATATATAAAAAGTAGCATGAAATTATAAGAATCGTAAGTTTTTTTTAAACGAGTTTAAGTAATTTTAATTTAATTTAAAATTTAATTTTTTTAAATGAATGTAAGTTTTTTCTTCAGAGTGTTAAAATGACACCTTGTATCGATCTCATTTATCGAATAGTATACCTCATTGTCAGTCGAATGCACAGTAGCCGGCTTCCTTCTCGGAGGACTACTAGCAAAAACGTGGTCGCTACTAGCCAGCAAACTTTATTGAATGAAAATGCCGCTACGTTTTTGCCCTACGTCAGCATCTCTCCTCGCGGGGATCCGAATGAAACAATGGCTATTATGTAGAACACTCGCGTGTCCATTATACATATATGCATGCGCACACGTGTGTATTACATGTTTTTAAATTTATACACATCCACGCGTAAGCCTCGTACACAGTCACACTTACGTAGTATCGTGTTTCGTATATAAATGTAGGCATGCAACAGAGGACAGCTGTTGATACTATTATACCTGGCACGGTCGCATTATGCCTTAAGGACAATCGTGGGAATTCCATTAAGTGGCCTTGAATGGTTCATTCATGTCGATCAACTCTTTTCCTAACGGGGTTGACAGATCAATCGTGGCTCGGGCACGAGCGACCCACGGGATTTCTCCCGCCTTCCTCTCTATCTCCTCCTCGTCCACGACGAAACGGAGACACGCCAAAGTCAATTACCTTGGTTGTGTACGCCGTACGAATCCATCTCCTCCTGTTTCTTGCCGGTGCACTCGCGTTGCTCTGCTATCGAACGAATCGAATGCTATTCCATCCGCGTCGTTTAAGGTCGTCTTTGTTCCCCTTGGATTACCGTTTCGACGCGACGCGACGCGACGGTGTCGACCGACAACGAGCCATGCCAGAACCAGAATAATTGACTTTTGCCTCGTCAGATTATCGTTTGGTAACCTGATCTCCTCCAGTCGATTATATTTATTTATGTTTATTCTTAAGAAAGAATTCTGTCCACACACGCGAGTGTGACTGCTGAGATTATTTTCATAAGGAAACTTTGTTTTTGTTCAAATTAAATTGTACATATACATACTTACCTATCTTCTATATAAATAAAAATTAAATGCTGTTCGTTGGTAAGCGCATCACCTGAGAACGGCTGGACCGATATGGCTAATTTCGTTTTTTTTTTAATGTTCGTAATAGTCCAAATAAGGTTTTTAGGGAAAGAAAAATTTGAAAAGTTGCCCGGAAAAATGGAAAATTCGGGAAAAAATGAAAGTGCTTTTTTCTATGGGATTTTTGTATGAACTAAAGACCATAACTCACGATTGGAACGATGGATATGCTTTAATTCTTTTTTTCTCATTTTTACTTTGCTTACACATTTCCAATAGCTTTTCACAAATTCACAAAACGATCACAAACTTTATTGAAAGGACAGGACAACGTCTGTCGGATCAGCTAGTTTGATAATAATTATATTAGGTGGTACCTAAGTACAATTGGGCCTAGGTATAAGTTTAACCCATTCACTGACACAGTAGAAGTACATACATATAGTATGTAATGCAACGTACGATAATATGGATAATTAAAAATGTTTAAAATTAATTTTATCATACAAAATAAAAATATGGTCTTTTTTAAATTATTTTCTTGATCATAATATTTAGAATTAATCTACTGTTTTCATCTCTTAATCATACAAATGATAAATAGTAACTGACAATGAGATGAAGACAAATTGCAACGGTGTTATTGTTAGACGGATGCAAATTTCATAAAATTTATGTACAATACTTATAATTTTCCATTCCTTTTTTTATTCAAAATGAAAGTAGATATTAACGTTGTAATTGCAATGTTGAAGGTGGACAAATTTTCATTAAGTAGTATCTTTGTTTTTAATAAATCTTACCTATTATCTTCAGGACATTTAATTATTTTTATTATCCATAACTTCAAGTACCTACACTTGTGATTAAATCAAGCTTTTCTAGGAAAAATAGCGATGTCCTAAGTTCTTCTCTGTCCCCATAGTGAATCTAACCATTTACACGGCAAAATTTGAATTGATATTTATTTATTTTTGATATTCATATTTTTCAGTTATACATTAAATTTTATAGTATTTAATATTTAATAATTAATAATTATATATATATTTTTTTAAATTATCTGTAATATTAATATCGTCGACATTAGGATCTTGAGAATTCCTGATTCCCTAATGTCGCCATTTTTTTTAGGAAAGTATTTGATCGCGAGTGTACCTAATACGAATATTTTTAATTAACCCTTGAACAGCGGAGCCTACAAGGATGTTAACCTAAAGATAATTAAATGAAAAGGTTTCGTATATTAGAGGAATAACTTAAAAACAACAGTGTAGCATGTCGAAAATGAAAGTATAATGCAAGGTATAATGTTAAATTAAAATTGTGGCTCTCTTTCCATGTTTCTAATAATATGGGTATTGGATTTCTATGAAAATTCAAGTGTAAATATTGAATAGAGTAAAAAATAATAATGTAAACATTCAAGTATTGAAATGATGCAGTGACATAATAATTGAATGAAAATTGATTAGTATAGACTTTAGAAGATATTGTAAATTGAATTTGTCAAAATTGCACGTGGACCTATTTTTTATAAGTCGTGTTTATTAACAACTTCATCATGTCTGAAATTAAATTTGAACACAGAATATTATCTTAATAAATGAATCAGTACTCACGTTTTTCAGATTTAACATCTCTGGATTATGGTTCTATAGTTCTAAAGAGTACGGTGTATTCGTGTACCGAAAAGAGAATGTTTTGTTAATTTAAAACGAACGCGTTTCCTTAGCACAAAATTTAATTATCGTCTCCTTCGGTCTCGTGCTCTTTTCTTCCTGGGTCAGCATTTTAATTGCGATTTAATAACGTGAGAAATGCTCATGATGTGTGAAATTTAAATTTCCAAAAGGTTGTGAGGTTGTATCCGTCATACTAGTTGGTTCAATTATAAAATATAATTCTTACATAACTGTAATTGTATATTTTAATTTATCAAAATTAATCATAGTTTCATTTATTCCTGTATGAAATTCAGGACGTCGTAAATGTTGCTTGAAAGTTTACATTAACGATAAGATGCAGGATTTAATTAGTCATTCGAGTGAATAACCTAATAAATAAATACATTTACTAAAGATTTTTGTCTTCGATTATATTATTATACTTTAATTAAAAGAAAGATGCATCATAGCGTAAATTTAAAAATAACTGTACATAAAGAAAAATGTTTAATTTAAACAAATTTCTTATAAAAGAATCTTTATTTTGTTACGCATCGGTAAATTTCTCGAGCATTCAATTATTACTGAAAGTGTGTACTAAAAACTGTAGATAACTTAAATGATTCATGATAAAAGGATATCATTTTCGATAAATTAACTCTTGTTTTTATTATACGAGTGAGGATGAAAAAGATTTGTTTTCTGATTGCAAATAATTCAAGTTCACAGGTTAACACGTTGATTGCCCTGCTGGTTATCAGTGAACTGTTTCATTAACATAATTTCACTGAATAATAAGAAAATACTATTAATGTACTAAGGAACTACAATAATAAAAAATATATAGAAATAGTATAGTGAATAGCATACAGAAATAGCACAATTGTAATTTAACTTTGTATTTTATATTATTCTTATTTTCTAAATTTTTGATGTATAAAAGTATTTTGTTTAAAAATCACGCATTTGATTTTAGGTTAATATTCTTGTATACGTTTTGCAAGTTTGGGCCACAACTGACTCAGGCTCTCTTCAAGGGTTAATAGGGAGGGGTCACCAAACATTTCTGGCCTCTAGTACACTATTGCATGCTTTCACCTTTTTTCTGCAACACAGTCGAGATATTTGATAAAATATAAATTAATTTGGTGCTTCTATATTTATTTTTTCTTAAATTATATTTTATATTTAAAATTCTCATTTAATTTTCAGGAAGAAAGCAAGTAGATTCACCATCTTTTGAATGCCAAAAAAGAACCCCTAATTTATTTGTGCAAGGCTATTTTCATCCTTGTTTTCAGCCCTGCTAGTAAAAGCAAAACGCATATAAAACACTTTTTCCAGATGCTACACAAGTCGTATATTATATCCACTAAAATGACATCAAGATCTTCATGTATCACTTGCATAATATTCATTGTCAGTCTGAATCTCAATCACCTTTGCGTCACATTAGCCCGCGTTAAATCTTTGGAAAATGGAATGAATCGGTTGAATTACCGAGATGCTTGAATACCTCTCATCGTCAGACTCTGGATCTGTTTCATGCCTGAACGTATCGAAGAAGAACAGTATAATGTGGTTCGCATGACAAACAAGCGAGCATTCGTTCGAGCGAAACGGTACGCAGCTCGCTATTTTATTGGCCGGATGTATTGGTGATTTTACCGTTAACTACTCATCGAAAACAAGATAAAGTTTATATTTCAATAACTTATGTTAATTAATGAATCATAAGTGAAAAGTAAGATTATAGTTTTAAAGGTAAGAAGATATGAGGTTGTTGGATATCAAATAGGGAATTCGAAATAAAAAAAGTTTACCATAATTTGATGTTGAGTATGTAAATCCTTCTCATAAAAAATTGTAATCTACTTGTTGTTAGTCAACAATGGCATCATTTAAAAGATATGCTAGAAAAAGCTATGCTAGATTATAGAGATATGTGAAGGTACTATTTAATCAAAGTAGTAGTACAAAACAGAATGATTTATTGTATACTGAAAACAAATATGCTAAGTACAACAGAAATTGTGTAACAGTGCAATGTAGGTTTCTCATGGGAAAATGGCGTTATAGGGGAAGTAGGAATTCTTAAAATCTTAATTTTGACAATATTTGTATATTAATTATTAAGTTTTATAAAATTTAGTATATAATTTAAAAGTATGAATAATAACATAAATATCAATTCAAATTTTCCTATGTAAATGTTTATACTCAAGTGGTGGGAGACAACAAATCTATATACATGTATGAGCCGATCATGAACTGTTAAAATTTTAGTGCCTCAGCACACAATTGATGCTTAACTTTTTATATTTTATCAATTTCTTTTTTTGGAGTTAATCAATTTGGCAAATATAGTTCATGTATCGGTCCTCCTTTCTTATATCGTCATTCTCATTGGTGACGCTTAAGGGGAAAGGCGGGGGTCTAGGAAAGAGAAGTCCTACAGCGAAGAATAGGAATCCCGGAACCCGGAACGTCGAGAATCCGAGGAAGTCTAGTCGGTGCGGTGCGGTGGTTGGAAATCCAGGAACGGGGGAAACCGTGGGGGGGGGGGCGCCATTTTTCCGGGGAGCCTACTATGCTTGATACTGCATATCAATAGTATTTTATAGGATGTGAACCAACAATGAATGAAACACTGTGGGGGGTCTAAAAATATAATTTAGACGTGACAAATATGGATAATTGAATTTTATTTTCCCAAAAATGTTTAATTAAATTTTATTTAATGATATAGTTGAGCTCTACAGTAAAAACTAACATTTATAATGGCATACTGAAGTCTCATAATAATTTATTAAATGTTCACTTCTCTACCTTATATTATTAGTATATTAATAATGTTATTTAATTTGATCCTTTTCTTTTTTAATTACTTAATTACATATGTTACATTTGAGACGTACACCGCGGCAGTCAATATGTTAAATATTTCACAGTGAAAGGATTAAAGTATTAATTTCTATGAAAATTCATTTAAATTTACAGGATGCTGGATAATTATGACAGGGGTGAGGTGACACCACCACCGGTGAGCAGTTACGGCGGTTCCCCCGGACTCTTGGCACTTCATTCTTCGCTTTATGCGACACCCACGTCGAGGACCTACGACATCGAGTCGAACATCGACGGCAATGACAGTTCCATGCCCATCGATACCCAAATCATTTCGGTACGTGTCGTCTACGTTTGCATCGCGTTCAAGACGCGTTTCTTCGAAACAGAGTCGCGTATATTTTTCTTCATTCATCGAACGTTGTTTCCGTCCGAACGTGACGCGTGCACACCTACGTTCCAGTTGTTTTACAGCGTTCCTCGCCAGCTCCAGTGAAATAAACGGAGAAGAAGCGCTTTGAACGCGACATTCAACGCTAGCTTATTGCTCTAAAGAGATTTTCTTTCTTTGAATTTGCCAGATTAATTTGCAAATAAGTATTCGTAATATCTTTTCTGAGATTTATTTTTCATTATTTTTTCATTGCTATCACTGAATATGTAATAGTTATTAAATAGGCCTTATAAGGGTGATACGTAATCTTCAGAACAGTGATTGAGTCCAAATTTTGCGCAATAATAAAGAACTCACCGCAATGAGGATTTTAGGACAGCCGGTCATTGCATGCGTGAAGGCTTGTAAAAATTATTTATAAACGGATATTGCAGTGACTCATGTCATGGGACTTCAAGGAAATTTTTGACAGGGGAAAAACCCAAATCCTTCGAACCGATACCTCAAAAGCACAATCAGAGAAAGACACGTCCACCTTCGTGTAGACTTTCAGACCAATAGAAACGAAGTTCTCGTTTTCACAGATCCTTATTCTCAAAAACTAAAGTTAGATTTTCGCTAATACATTTCAATTCAGCGTTAACTTCTTCAGACTATTCCTAGGCTTACGACATACGTATGTGGCTCGGTAATAATCGTTAAATTTCAGTATCAATGATATTAGTTAATAAAGGTGTACAATTATCAATCATATTATCCGTTCGTTTAGTGTATTTTGTAATTTCAAATAAATTATTGAAATTCTAAAAATTATTGAATATTCTAAAGTTTTTATCAAATGATTATGTTAATTATTTTAACGCTTTTATTAAATAATTTAGATTTATGATATTTGCTGCGGTTAAAACTTGGACTCCAAAGTCAGTGCTTTTTCACTAGACGAATGGACACTATGATTAATATTGTACGAGAACCCGAAAATATCAGGATAGATGTGTGAAAACTGGAAAGTTTCGAATACCCGATATCTAAAAAGTCGAGACGGGAATTGTTTTGGTCGGCTCAGAGTGAATTTTAGATATAATTTTTTGTGAATACATACTTCTGTAGGAGAGGGGAGAAAAAGGGCGTTTTCGTCTCGGGATCGTCTGTCAGACTCGTCCAGTGGGGCTGACAACAGACGATCCCTGCCCCAGACACCTATCATACCGCAATTCGGAACTTCTATATATGTATTCGAACTGCATGCCAGGTGACCGCTTGCGAGAACATTGTCAAGGATCATCTCGCCGTCACCTAACGGTCCCCGGCCCGAACTAAATAAAAAGCATCCCGGGAGACGAAACCCTCGTTCCCCCTACACTAAACGCCTACGCTTCCAATTTCGGGAATCCCGAGTCGACTGAAATAATTTCCAATCCGATCCGAGTATCGGGTACCCAAAATTTTTGGCTCTTCACACCCCTCTCGCTTGTTCTTGTCCACTTCCGTAACGCCACCGATTCACAGAAGTCTTTTTATCCGCCTTCAGTGAATCTATTAGCAAGCGTGTTTAATTATCAAGAAAAGAGGATGAACGATCGTTCGAAGATTCCTCGGCTGATTGATACTTAAATATTTCAGATACCGGGAATGTTAAGCGGTCCGGCGCAACAGCGGCTGGAGGACATGTCTTGGCTGGCTTCCGGCCCGTCTCTGGAATATCAACAAGGCATCTCACCGATTCCTGCTGGGGTGAAGATGTGCCATCCTGGCAGTACAGCCCAGAGAAGCCTGAAGGAGCAGCGGATACGTCGTCCGATGAACGCCTTCATGGTCTGGGCAAAGGTCGAGCGCAAGAAATTGGCCGACGAGAATCCTGATCTCCACAATGCCGATCTCAGCAAGATGCTTGGTAAGTTCACATTCAGGATATCTTTTTTATATAATGTTGTGTGTATCTTGGTCTGTTTCTTTCGATCTGTAAGTACATGTATTTGAATTGATCATACATTCATGATCACTTAATTTTCAGCAACTATTTATTCCTGCGATTATAATTTTCAACATTGGCATAACTAGGGCCTTTATATATCTGGTCTGATCTTTTAGCTTTATTTAACATTATTCGGTATTTAATATTGTTAATCCTAACTGAATTTTTTAGAATCTTAGAATTTTTTAATCAGCCCCCCCGGAACCTATTTAGTTATACCCTTGCTTTTCAAGTTAATACTGAAACTTATAAACTTATCAATAGGATGGTTTTAACATTTCTTGTTTAAAAATAATTAGCATAGTACTGGTATCTTTTATAAAAAATTATAGTAAAACGATTTTCAACCCCCTTAAGACAATGAACTTATATGTACATCAGTGTACATCCCGATTGTTTCACTAATTGTACAGTGCTAAATGAAATGTTAAATCAAATAATAAATAGTCAATTATTTATTTTATTTTATATCACGCGTATAGCTGAAAATAAAATTATAAGCATTAGAATCGTAAAATGAAAATTAAATTTCTGTTTAAAGCATCATTTTATTTGAACTATGTAGAATCTAATGATTAACCCTCGGACGGCGGACCATGGAGAGAGTCACAATTTTAATGGAATTTTGTACGTGATATTATTTTTGCTTTCTAAATTTTATACTGTTTCTTTAAAAATTATTGTATATGGTTTGTAAGGTTGGGTTATTATTGACCAGGGCTCCGTTGTTTAAGGGTTAAATAGTATTTGTAATATTTTTTCTCTGAATTTTACGTAGCTCTGTAATGGTGGTACTTATAAACTGAAACCGATTGCTTCCTTTTTTCAGCCGGTTTTAATTTTACATATAAAAATAAACAATTGTTGCGTGACCTCGGTATTAAACATGAATTATTCCCAACAAGCATAAAGATATTCCAGTCGTTTCATATTGAACTTTAGCGAGCAAAGGATCATTGTTGGATGTAATCGAAAAACAGCGATGACGATGGAAGGCTCAATCTCGGTTGGCTTCCAATCGCGCGTATATGCCTTTTAATATTAATGCAGCAACGTTGGCACCTACGTAAGGAAGCGAATACATTCGGAGTCGAGACGGTGAATTTACGACGTATTAAATTGCGCTACTCGATATCTTTGTAATTTTCTCGTACAGGCATAAAACTGGCTGCTTACGACTTGGCGAATCTTATTGTCAGCCGGAAGGATTTGACGTTCTATCTTTAAACCACTAATTAAAACGATCGAAATAACAGGAGGTTCTAGCTATAATTTTATTTACCGTCTTTCGCGGATCTTTATTTCTTCATTCTAGTTTCGATGAAACTATACACGTTTCTACTCATCGCAATTTGAAATACTTCAATCTACATGGAAGCTCCTAATCACAAAAATAAAACAAATTTTTCAACTTACTTCAGGATCTATTTTAAAAGAAAATAAAACAGATTTTTTAGTCAAAATGATCAGTATTATTTTCTATAATTCTGATCTTACAATAGGCGCATAGTTTTTTTACCAAATATGGGGTGCATTGGTTTGAGACCTATTGAAAAGTGTTATTTTTTATGTCAAAACAATTAACTAGAACAATGATGAACACTAAAATATTCGATCATTCTGTCATTAAGAAGGCCACCCTAAGAGACCTCAAAATAAATAATTTAAAAAGCCATTTCCTTGAAAAATATAAAATACAAAAAAATATGTTTTCATGGAATTTTATAAAATGAAATCTTATCCACAATTTTAAGTATTAAGAAATGAAAAAAGAGATAAAATAGCGATGCAGGAGCTGGAATAACAGATTACAATACTTGATACAGACTTTCGTCGTATAAACTGTATCAACAAATTATAGTATTTTATTTTTATTTAAAGCAAAATATGTATGCTTAAATGTTTGATACCTATATTAAAATTAACTGTAAGTTGTATATGTGTTTCATAATCTCAACTTTAAAAGCATTGATATAAAGATTTTTTCTAGGTTGGGGTTAGGTCCTCCAGAAATGAAAAAATTCTGGTATTTTGAAATATTGAAAATTTGGAATTTTAGAATGGTGAGAGGGCAAGTGAGAGGCAATATTTAGAAACTGTTTAAACAGTATATAATCTTATAAAATATCGTTTCAAGTTCTAAATTTATCATCAAAGAATGAACTTTCTTTATAAGTAATTTAAACTACTGTTATTATACTTACCGACTGATTGATAATTACTTCATTATTTTTGAATTAAATTAAATGTATTATATAGACATCTTTTAATAAGAGAAAGAGCGGCCTTCTTAACAAAGAAAATTCACTGACAAAGGCACTGATTAATTCCTGCGTTTTCTCCCCATTCGGTTCTCCATTCACGTGACGAGTAATTAAATTAATAATGTCGGTACAAAAAGAATTTTCCGACTTTCTTATTCCCAGAGCTGTCTCACGACTACTTTCAAGAGAAAAAGCTTTTTATACAATTCTTTTAACGAATATTGACGATTTTTTCTATCCTTATAATCTTAAATCTCAATCTGCTGATACAGTGGTACCTCGGTATACGACCTTAATCCGGTTCTGATGTTTGGACTTATATCGAATAGGACATATTTTCTGATATCCTTACTTGTATGATCAGTCAGCTATAATTGATATAACCGAATATAATTGATTATTAATTTAATTTTGTCTCTGAGATAATTATTTAAAAATGACGCAAAATTCACAGAAACAGTTTATGTCGTATACCGAACAGAAGTCGTATATACATATACTGAGCAAAATTTATCACCTCCAAACAAGACGTATTCCGAATTGGACGTATTCCAAAGCAGACGTATACCGAGGTATTATTATTATCATCGTACTAAATATTACATATAAAAAATTATCATCTTAAATTGAAAAATTAAATAATTATATTTCTACTAACGGTTACTATAGTGTATCTACTGTATCTATGTTATTCAATATATGAGCAATTTTATGGAGACAGCCGAGGCGTTATTGTGCTCTTTGATATTACATGAGATATTAATATTTGTAATTAAGTCCAAAAGTATTTCATATCCATCGCAATATGATACATTAAAAATTGGTCATAATTAAAGCATTCATAATTTTCTAAATTTTCTTTGAAATATTTTTTTATACAGAAACTGATTTGTCTAGTTGGTTACTTTATTATTATATTTTGCAGTTTTTCGAATATTACACATATAACATACATATCTCCTCAGATAATAACAAGTATCATAAATTTCCAGGGTGAATTCCATTTTTAAAGAATTCCATTTTCAATTCCATTAATTAAAATTCAGTTAATTAATTATCTTAATATGTTATAAGAAAAAAGTTTATTTTATTGACCCTCGGTCGGCAGACTATGGAGAGAGAGCAACAGTTTTAATTTAATTTTGTGTTTGAAGCTTATAAATTAGGGTTAAGATTAACCCAAGCTCTGCTGTTCAAGGGTCTACGTACATCAAAATAATTTACAAAGAAAGTTCGGCAGAAATTTTGGAAGAATGTAGTTAGAACGACGTTAACAACTAAATCATTTTTTATTTCGATAATGAAACGATAGTAGATATGAAAAAAAAAATTGAATTTGCGATAATATGCAAGCTAGGAATTTCGGCGGGAGGGGGAGGGCTCGATTCATTGTTGCAACGAAAAATGGCAAATATTCAAATTCTGTTTTTAGTGTTGCACTTGCTTAAAAGCAATATAATAATTAAAATATCTTAAGAGATTAAGTACTTATAAATAATTTGTAACCTTGATGAATGCCTTTATCAAGGGTTCTATCAAGGGTTGAGAAATATATTCCAATTGCTTTTATAATTAAAAAGAAAAAACAAGGAGCGAGATGAAACGTTCTTTATTATTTATGGGATGACCTAATGCTTCACAAAGAAATCAAAACCAACGTCTTCGTAAAAGACTCTTTGGTGTATGTAGGTTGTTGAAAACGGCGCGAACAAGACGCGCCGAAACGTGGCGCGTTTAAAAGAGCCTCGGCGTCGAAGAGTGCTTGTACCGGTACCCGCCAATCTGTCAGCGTCGTGGCCGTGCGTTATATCGTGGGTTGGTACACCTTGAATTATCGGCAATTGGCATCTGCAACGTTACAGGCATTCGAACGAGCGTCGTGCAGAAAATTGTAAACTCTACTCGTGTGTTAGCCACCTACCCGTGCCAGTTTTAGCACGGCCATTCGCGCGTGTCTTCGTATACGGCACACGCTCCCTTACCTCCTCTTTATTCTTTTCTTCTCTGATTCCTCCTATCGATCTCTTCATGTATATTTTCAACCTTCTTTACATTCGTTCCAATCTTAAATATTCATTTTCAAGATTTTTCAATCTTCTCTCACTTGATTCTTTCTTTATATCAATCACTTCGTGTATATCTCCAATCTTCTCTTCGTTCCTTTCAATTTTAAATATTCATTTTGAACATTTTCCTCTCCTTTCTTTTTCTTTCATCCTTTCTTCTTGTACGTCTCCAATCGTCTTTTCATACATTTCCATTAAATATTTATTTTGAAAATCATTCGATTCTTCTGTGATTCTTTCTTCATATTTATCTCTTCATATGCATCTCAATCTTCAATATTTGTTTTGAGAATTTTTTGTATTGAAAGGAAATTTATTAACCCTTGAACAGCGGAATTTGAGTCAATTGAGACCTAAAGTTGCAGAATCTAAAATTAAATGTATAATTTTTAAACGAATGGGCTTTATATACATATTGGAAGAATAATTTTTAGAGAAGCAATGTAAAATTTAAAAAATAAAAATGATACGAAATATACAAAATTAAATTAAAGTTGAGACTCTCTCCATGGTCCGCTGTCCGAGGGTTAACAGTAGAATTACAAGCGTTCGATCCGTACTTATTTTCAAGTTGAAAATCAAATAAAAAGTAATTGAATAAAGGATAAATTATAAATTAACATATGTACACAATTATTCTTTATCTCAACAGAAGTTAAGGTTTCCATAGAAAGCCGTTTATAATTATTGTAATATAAGATAAGAAATCTATGACCCGCCATTTTTGCGAGTTCTAATCTAGGGCTAATGTTAAACGAATTTTTGAATAATCTATTATTGATAGTAAGTAGAAAACATAGTGATTCTAATTCGCAGCACTTCTATGTTTTATAAAATATGCAAACGTAGTATCCTAACTCAGCACCCGATTAAGGGAAAGTTTAAAATGGACATTTACTACGTCAAAAAAATATTAAATGAATTTTTTTATTGTTACCCTTTTTCTTCTGCGAGTACACGTTATTTAATGTTATTTAAAATGAATTTCAGTTTTTCAACCAAGTTTATCAACCAAGAAGACTCTTGAAGGCTTAATAGCTCCAGGCTCCACAAATTTTAATCAAATCCTGACACAATACTTTGAAATTATTTAATAATTTGTCAACAATCAGTCATTTAAATTTTAATTCTCATTCGTCTTTCGTACCAACTTGGCACATTTTTATCAAAAAGTGTCCCCGTGAGTAACTTTTTTGAATATAATGTAAGGCAAAACAATCAAGGGATCACCTCTACGAACCCGAAAAATAGGACGAGATTCAGATGGTTATAACTTTGAAAATAATGATCGAATCGATATCGCGAAAAGATCATTTGAAGCTGCGAAATCTCTACTTTCAGATCCTCTTTTAATATTTTAGCTATGTTGAATTTTATAAAAGTTATAGTGATATAAGTAGCACGTCTAAGTTTTTAAAAATTTTGTTCAAATTTTGTTCAACGTTGCATGGCACTAACAAATTTTTTTTAGCAAGTTGCATTTATACCCCAGTCGAAAGCGACCACCTTCCTATGTAAAATCAGTATTTGTTAGTTGTTGTACGATTTTTTTTGGCTGAGTTATTTAATTTTGAAGTAAAAGTCGTCCTTTTGACTTTAACCGCTCCTAGAAAGCGATCAAATCATCGTAGATCATTTGGTAAAGAATTAGTAGAAGGAGCAGATGTTTCTCTTTAAGATGAGTCTCTTGCTTTTTCATTTTGATGAACATTTTGATGTACCAGGTCTTTTTAGCGACATGCTTCAAAACCGCACAATTACCATTTATCTTTAACTGTATTTATAGTCTTGAATCACGTACTTAGCCTCCTCGGATTTCTAATACTGTTTAATTCAGAGGTTCTATAATTTTCCAACGTTCATTTGATACATATACCATTAATTAAAACAGTGGGGTCTTTGTTAGATTTGCTAAAAGCGACCGAACGCAAATGTAAGTACAGTCATGTATAGGGAATGTCTAGATTAGGCTTTCTTTAAATTTTCCCTTTCGGTTCATTCCGAGTACTCCCAAAGCAGACGGTGGGAGTATTAACGTAACTAATTGTAAGTACGGGGTCAGGCCTACTCGAGGCCTAGTGAGATCTATTTACAATCAGCACCCTAGGGTGGGCTGGCCCCCTTCGTTATTAGAAATTATTCAAATAAATAAAAAGTAACAGTGGTCATCACAAATTGTCTTCTAAAGATAGGGTTCACAAACATTCATTAATGTCTCCTACAATTTTCATTATTTTATTTGAAGTTTATAAAAATATATATTGTCAAAATGAAAAATCGTTTATTCAGAAAGATTCTTAAGTTTTTCTTTAAAAAATTTCTAAACATACATGCATATATCCTGTTATGTAAGCATACTCTTTTAAGGGCGAGAAATCTATTACCGATCTTATGTCCAGTAGGTACATTTGAGTGAGAAAGAGTTAATTTAATCATCCTGTATCGCTAAAGAAATGTGATAAGATTATAAAAAATAAATCCAGGGAAACTGTGTAGCGAATCGATCGATCGGACATTAGGTGATCGCCAGGCGATGTTATTGGCATGACGCGGCTTCGATTACTATGCGCGTCGAGTCTTTGCCGCCCCCACTTTTCCTCATCTTTTTTTCCAGACATCCTACATATTCATGCGCGCGTGCTGTGTGTCGATCCGTCCCCGTCTGTCCGTTCATCCGTTAGCCCATCCGTACCCCAGCACGGGGCCGTGGTTTGCGCCAGCGAGCCTGTTTTATGTCCGAGTTATGCACGTGGACGTGGACGTGCGTCCTCCACCTCTTAATCCTCATCCTCTTTCTTCTTCATTGGGCTGCATGCGCGTATTCCGGCCGAGAGAGGATACACGAGCACGCGTCCCGACGGCGCACACCGCACCGGTTCGGTTCACCTACCGCCGCCCTATGCCGTGTTTTCTTCTGTACTTGGCGAGAACCAACCGATACACAGAGATTTACCTACACGTCTACGGCATCTGTGTGGGCCTTATATCCGGTGAAACGCGTGGCCGCGCATCTTTATTAATCATTCCCTAACCGTTAGCTCCTCTTTGCTGCTCGTATGTCAACAGTGGAAATCGATCGACCGATCGTTTCTGCGAGATCTTTCTCATTGGAATTTCGAGCATCGCCTGATAAATATTATACAATACTGAGCATACCAGCCTTCCCTAGGGAACATGATAGTCCTGGTGGTTTAGAGCTTTGCAATTATACAATTTACAATCGGGCCAGCGATTACAGAAGTAGTAACATAAGTAAAGGAATCTTTTAATGACATTGCCATGAGTGATAAAATCACTGCCACCAGGGCAAACTCACCGGTATAAGGGAACTAATTATAAGGGAACTCATTGGTTATTTGTCAAATGAACATCAAATACAGCAGTGGGTAGATACGCAAAAATTTCCCAATTCGAGTCTGGAATTACTGTTTCTGTCAAATCGTTTACTCGAACGTTACATTGTACTATTAGGGTGTGTAATAAATTCACGCGTTTTTTGTTTTAATTTTTTCCCGTAATTTTGTGTTTTCTTAGGTAAAGTAATTCGCAAGTCTTTTTCTTGCTCTACAAACCTATCTGCTTCAATTTCTCGAGTTAATTAATTTCAATCAATTTTCAGGCTTTTGAAATGGAAGTTCTAGGAGGCAAAAAAATTCATTTTTGACATCTGTTCTATAGCATCTACTCCATACACGTTACAAATGCCGCGAGCTGCTTCTGTAGCTTTTTGACCACAACGAAAGGCGAAAGAGAGCAGACGTCGAAAATGTATTTTTTGCCTCCTGGAACTTCCATTTCAAAAGCCTGAAAATTGATTAAAATTAATTAATTCGAAAAATTGAAACAGATCGGTTTGTAGAGCAAGAAAAAGACTTGCGAATGCATATATATATACTTTACCTAACAAAACACAAAATTGCGGGAAAAAAATAAAATACAAAAAATGCAGGAATTTATTACACAACTTAATATATGTAGAATCATTCCCTACCACCGTGATCAAATACCATTTTTTAGTTTTTCATTGTTAATATTAAAAATATAGCTCTAATATAAGAAAGCTTAAACTAACATTTTACGCAATATACGTGTAACCTAAATGCATCACAGACTTATGCATTAACCCTTAACAGCGATGTCTGGATCAATCGAGACCCAAACTTACAATACATATACAAGGATATTAATCCAAAGTTAAATTGTATAATTTTTAAACGGAAGAGTTTCATATATTGGAAAAGTAATTTTTGAAGGAACAGAGTAAAATTTAAAAGATGAAAATAATATGAAATACAAAATTAAATTAAGATTTAATTGGGGCTCTCTCCGTGGGCCGACGGCCTATAACTAGCCAAGTACAGGAATAATGAAGATACCGCTACGAAATACCTTTAATTTGATTTTAATGGAAAATATAAACAAATGAATGATATTAAATAAAATTATCGGTAGATTATTATCTGAACGCTGAATATTCCCAGTTTATGATCCATTCGGAGGAACGATCAAGTTCTACCTTTACACGTATCGATGGTAACGCTGGAATACTTTATACCTGAGTCAACGAAGATCTACTTTCATCGCGACTTGCGAAATTGTTCGGCCACGTAGGAGTTTCGCGGGAGGAAGCGTGTTCGATTGTACGTAACGACTCCACTCCCATCGATGCTCTTTACGCCGTCATCAATCTCGCTCGTGTCCCGGTTATGACGGACGTAACCAGACCTACCATACATTCTATCTATTATCGGCATTACGTGCACATATAATTTACAGACCATTACATTTAAAGGAAACATAATAACGACACCATTAACGTAAGAATCTAAGAAACTTTCATGCACAAAACGGTGGACCCAGCTACAGTTGGGGGCAAAGTGGGATAAGTTTTCGAATGGTCCCACCAAAATTGAGAACTCAGGTTCGGTATATAACCTAAATTGACAACCAGAAACCGATTAAAATTGGTTTCTGAGCTGGATGTCTTACCGTTTTTGAGATATCGTGGTAAGAAATTTTTGCACAATTTTGGGACTACGTATGCGCTATTCGATACTGCGCATGCGCTATTCGATACTGCGCATACACAGAACCTAACCTAACCTAACCTAACCTAACCTAACCTAACCTAACCTAACCTTATCACGATATCTCGAAAACGGTAAGAAATCCAGCTCTGAAACCAGCTAATTTAGGTTATATACCGAACCTGAGTTCTCAATTTTGGTGGGGCCATTTGGAAACACAGCCGCAAAGTGGATTTTTCTTAGTTAAACGTAAGTTTAGGGGGAAGTGTTGCTGCGCTATTTGCCTGTGGTCTTTGATAAATTCCGAGGAGACTTGGGTGGATTCTAAGGAGAGCCCAATTCAGAATCTCTTGTCCTTACACCAAAAATGACATGGCGAGTGGTGGGACGCTAACTAAAGAAAGCCTAAATTGTACACCACTATACAGTGAAGCCATTCGATCAGGAGATGCCGTAGAAGATATCGGCTGCCGTTAAACTCCATAATTCAGGAATTGGTTAACGTTGGCCATAAATTTCGCCGCTGCCACGGGGCGTTAATCTTTGTTAATTCACTCGTTAATCAGTCACGGTGGTAGAGATGGTAGATGTCGTGCGGATCGGAGCCTCTCGGAGGCGTTCGTTATCCGCGAGATCGCGGAGAGGAGAAGGCGAAGGAGAACCACGGTGTGCCGTATAGACGGCGTCGTTTATACGGGCCGCGCAACGCCACTGTCGCAAGACCACCTACGACAAATGTGGCAGCCTGCAAATAATACCGGGCGTGTTGTACCACCAACGACAGGAGAGATAGAGGCCTCTAACTGCCAGCATGGTATCGTGGTTTAGTGCCTCTGATTACCTGTCTACCCCTCTCCCTCGGCCCTCCCTCCTTCGACTCTCCTCCCCCGCGATGTACGTCTAAGTGGTCGCGAGCGAGCGAGAGCATTCTGCTTCCTTCATTCTTCTTTCTCTCTAGTAAGCGAAAGAGAACGAGAATCGACTGCCGAACGCGTGAGATTCGCGGCCTGGATAGGCTCTAAACGACGGATCAGGACGTACAGTATCTCACAATAATGGCGCACGGTGGAAGGGCCCCGATAAGGTCGGCCTCGTTGCTGGATTTAAGGGACGCCGCGAACGGCCCGTAGCAAACGTTCGGAAACGCCGATTGAGAATTATTGGCCCGCCTAAGGATCTACATACAGTCCGTCTAAAATAAGCGTAAACACTGAAACCTCAAGTGTTCGCACTTGATTACTAGACATTTTTTTCTGAGTCGAACGATCGTGGAATTTTATTTTATGATGCATTATGAGTAACATAAGAGTGAATCAAATAGAATATAGTCAATTCGGGGAAATAAGAAGAATGGAATATAGTTAACACATCTTTCTGTTTGTAACGTTATATACAATATACAGATCAGAGTTGTTTCATGTAAAACAGTAAGAACATAGTATAAAAACAGTTTTTTACACATATTGTAGGAGAGAGAAAGGCGTTTCGACTCAGGATCGTCTGTCAAATTCGTCAGTGGGGCTGACAACAGACGATCCCTGCCTCAAACACCTGTCATACCGCAATTTCACCGATCTCTCGTCACCACCTAGCGGTCCCCGGCCCGAACTAAAGGCGTCCGGGGAGACGGAACCCTCTTCCCTCCACTAAACGCCTACAATATTAAGGTCATAATTTGTTAAGTTATAAATAGTGTTGTATACTTTACGTATTTGCTTACTTCGTCCTCTGAACCAATATACAGTGGTACCTCGATATACGTCTGCTTTGGGATACGTCCTGTTTGGAAGTGATAAATTTTGTTCGGTATACGACATACATTTTTTGTGTGAATTTTGCGTCATTTTTAAATAATTATCTCAGAGGAAAAATTAAATTAATAATCAATTATATTCGGAGTTGATGTATTATTAACTGACTGATCATACAAGTAAGGATATCATATAACAAAATATGGGAAAAGTTGGTTTGGTATACGTCCTATTCGGTATAAGTCCAAACATCAGGAACGGATTAAGGTCATATACCGAGGTACCACTGCAATCGTTATGAGCCCAAAGGTGCCATAAAAAGCACTGAAACTATAGTTCACCCTTACAATCATCCTTGAATAGCTTTTATCATAAAATCTACATTGTACTTTCTGAAACGTTTAGTTTCTTTATCTAATTCTCTTTTTCCGCATTAGGAATAATGATTGAAATTTTGTTTGTTGTTTATTAATCAATTTTTAAAATTGATGTGAAATATTTCGTATTACTATCACACATGTGGCTTGTATTACGACAGTAGACTCTAGTTATATTGCCATATACGGAACTGTAGAAGCAGAAAATCTTATAAACTTCCAAGTTCTCGTTGGGAGAGAGAGGGTAATATCTTCATAGCATATGATGGTAAATAAGCGGCATTGGTATACTTGAAAATCTGTATGAAGGTCCAATCGCTCGTATGGAACTGTAACAAGAGTCTCCTGTACCAATACATCATTTCACTTCTAGATATTATATCACAACCAAAAATATAATGTATTTTAAATTCATCGATATTTTAGAACTTCAATTATTATAGAATAATTAATTTCTCTTGTATCTTTGCAAATCACAAATTACAAAAGTATACGCAAATTTTTCACTGCAGCAATGATCATAAAATCTTACTGCACTGAACTTTTATTTGTGATTCTAGGCAGAAAATAGTCTAAACATCTGCATCTTAAAGATACAATCGTATAGTCTTCCGAACAATTAAATCATCAAAGCATCATGACCTTAATCCATAATTCTCTGATTCATAATGCAAGGATTTATATGCGTCATCAAAGATATTTAGAAAAATATAATTTAATAAAATCATTAAAATATGTATTATTAATATTTATCGTAACATTGGCATCATTTATTCATCTTTCTTTAGAATATAGAAGCAGCGGCCGCTCCCCAAATTAAACTATAAGAATGCGTCTATTACTTAAACTAAATAATGATTCCAGGAAATCATTTATAGAATTAAATTTGAAAATCTGAAGAAGGATTAATAAGTCTGGAGATAGTTGAGCGTACACAGGCCCGAATCTTTAAATTAAATTTTTTCGAAATTTCTAAACTCCTTAGAATATTTTCCATTACTGTCGTTGGTTTACTTTTACATTAACCCATGGACAGCGGACCCGTAGTCAATTGCGACCCAAACTTTCAAAACATGCAAGAATATTAACCTAAAGTTAAATATATAATTTTAGAGTAAAAATAAAAGATTTTCATATATTGGAAAAATATATTAATTTTTAAAGTAACAGTGTACTCCCTATGGTCCGCTGTCTGAAGGTTAATATAATCACCCTCTACAAGGTTGCATTATCTATCCCTATCATACCTTGTATATTTCTCTGATCCAATATATTAAAGTGCCAGAATTTTCAATTTCGTTTACTATTTCAACTTGTTAATTATTTTGAGTCAAATAGCTACGAATGGCTCTAGGGAATTCCTGAAGAATAGTTGCAAAGATATCATCCCTTTCGATCTGAGTGATTTTCATTTGGACTTTCCTTTTCTTTCTTTAAGAGCTTAAATGAAAATTATCCTACCCGTTGGTATGTTGTTTACTATCAATAGTTGTGAATCAAAAGTGATACTACATAGTCAAATAAATTAAAAAGAAAAAAAAATGCAAACATGTGACACATATTGTAACTCTCCGCAGGGTCGAAAGGATTATATTCGTTTAAGAATTAAATTTTGAAGTGGTAGTTTTACAATTTGAAATTGAAAACTAAAAAAGCGAATGACAGCACAGACATATGTTCATTTCAGAAAACAATTTATTAATGTTTGACAAAACGAAATAAAACTACATCAGAAATTTCAGTACCATAATGATCTTCAACAGAAAACAAAATGTGAGAAATGTAATTCATTCCACAGGAATATTATTCACTTTTTAATAGTCTGGAGAGCGTTGAAAATGTGCATAAATGATTCATTTCCAAAGCCTGACTATAAGTAAATACATATATAATTACGGTAATTATTTAGAAGTTGGTCCTCCTCACCGATTCTCGTGACCTTAAAATATGTTGTCAAGGTCATCATTCTGAACAACTTTTCCCTATACATATTACCGCCGCTCGGCCTTAGTTTCCGAGATATTCGTAAAAAACTGCAGTTATATTTATGTCACCAGTACACTGTATTCCGTGAAAAATGGAGACTGAATAGTGATTGAAAGAGCGAATGAAGTGGTTTGAGGTTAGGGTTAGGGTTAGGGTTAGGTTTGGCTTAGGTTAGGTTTAGGTTTAGAGCATACATGGCGTGATACGAGAGCTAATATTCCTCGTTATGGAACTCGTACATCTCATTACATGGGATATATAGCTGAGTTTTTATTCCGACGTCAACATGATGTTAATGAGCGTATAATGGCATTTTTCGACATTATGGGCGAAATGTTTCCGATTTCTGACAAAACACAAAATGAATAGTAGGTATACAATACATAAAAAGTGAAAGAAAGTAATTATAACGTGAAAAAATCAAAAACAAAACCCTAACCCTATGACGTCGGAATAAAAACTCAGCTATATATCCCACGTAATGAGACGTACGAGTTCCATAACGAGGAATATTAGCTCTCGTATCACGCCATGTACGCTCTAAACCTAAACCTAACCTAAACCAAACCTAACCCTAACCCTAACCCTAACCTCAAACCACTTCAATCACTGTTTCAATCACCATTCAGTCTCCATTTTTCCCGGAATACAGTGTACACGTAATCTAAGTTTAAGTAAAGATTTTTGCAAATATCTCGGAAACTAAGGCCGAGCGGCGATAACATGTATAGGGAAAAGTTGTTCAGAATGATGACCTTGACAACATATTTCAAGGTCACGAAAATCGGTGAGGAGGGCAAACTTTTAACTAATTACCAAAGATTTTTGCAAATATCTCGGAAACTAAGGCCGAGCGGCGGTAACATGTATAGGGAAAAGTTGTTCAGAATAATGACCTTGACAACATATTTCAAGGTCACGAAAATCGGTGAGGAGGACCAACTTCTAAATAATTACCATAATTACCTTTGTAGAAAACTTCTGCAACTGTGAAGTTCTATGATAAGAATGAGAGGGACAAGGTGTTGTCCATTCAATTATATTGTTGAAAATAGATGAAAAGACGTGTTTGTTTTAACACTGACGGTCGCACATTTTCGTCTGTAAAATTTATGACTATTACAATTTACGTTTTTTTAGATATCTAATAAAAATGATCGATAGAATTGTTTGGGAGCTTTATTTCTCTTATGCTACAAAATTATTAATTTTCACATTGCGAGTAGCATCTAGTTGAGTAGATAGAAATAACTCAAGGAATAGTAGTGAGAAAAATTAAATAGAATAGATTCTCGTTATATTGCCGCGGACAGGGCTGTAGAAGTGGACAATTTTTCAAACATACTCATTCTTATTTGGAGGGTAAAGGGAAGATAGAAGTGTAGGTTAGAGCGGTGAGGGTGTAAGAGCAGCATTAGTATTAAGAATCCGGGTAAAGGTCAAATCGTTTACGTGGCAACGTAATTATTTTATTTTAAAAGGGTGCACTTGTGTGCTTAATTATTTTTAAAGGATGACGAGTATACTCGATAAAAGCAGAGTAAGTGCTCATGCTATAAAATTGAAATAAATGATAATGAAGTGATAAATGCTTTTAGTTACTGTTTAAAAATTCATTAATATAAATATCTAAAGGGTTAAGTATGATTGACATACTTAAAATGACAGATCTTTGATTTTTTATTTTAAATTACAGAAATTATTAAGGTTCTTTTGTTGAAATGTACGTTGACTTTTGTCGTGATAAAGAATAATTTTATGTTTCATCCTTTATTCATTTATTTTTCTACTGGTAGTGGTAGGAATAAGTGTATGTAACTTCGATTTTGGGAAAAACCGAGGGAGAGCCTAAGACATTCCTTTTCCTATACTTCCTATTAACTAACGAAAGCCTACATTGCACCTTAATACCTAGAAAACATTCGATCAATTGTGTGAGTCACTGTACGTACACGTGGTAAGTTTAGCATACTGGCGCAACCTTTCCACAGTGTTCATTATTATACGTTCACCAGGCCGATTCGTTCTGTGAATCACGGCGTCGTTCGTCGGGCAGCGACGAAAAATCGCCGGACAAAAGGCGTTTTCTCTGTCCTGACCCGGCTCGTTACACCCCAGTCGAACGATCG
This sequence comes from Osmia bicornis bicornis, assembly GCF_907164935.1. Taxonomy (NCBI): domain Eukaryota; kingdom Metazoa; phylum Arthropoda; class Insecta; order Hymenoptera; family Megachilidae; genus Osmia; species Osmia bicornis. The sequence goes on from NC_060221.1 coordinate 10,037,870, forward strand.
GTTTTGATAAGCGCACCCGGTGGGCGTGTGATGTTCCTTAATCGTCGGAAACGGGATACAGCCGGTTTGTGGATGATTGTTATTCGAATATTTATTAAGTCAATGATGCTAAAAGGGTAGTTGATACAATTGTAGGAGAAAGCTAAGGTTGGACCACGATAACGGGCTTCCTTGATACTCGAGGGAATTCCAAGGAATAAGGGATTTTTCCACTGATTAATCAGACTAGTCTGAAAATGTACACCTTATTTCATAAATTCATAATTATATAGTTAAAGTTGAGCTTGTGAACTGATAATGAATTCTAGGGAATGTTTTCATGTTAACAATTATTTTAAACATTTATAATCTTCTTTGCACAATTTCCACTAGAAGTGTGCGAGAACTTGAAAATGTTGGGTACCTGATACTCGGGTCGGATCGGGAATTGTTTTGATCGGCAATATTAAATTAAAATTGGAGTTCTCGCTATGGTCCGCCGTCTGAGGGTTAAAGCTCGAACGTGGGGAAGATTATAATATACTTTCTTCACAATATACAAAATGATAATGGATTTCGACTGATCATGCAGTCTAAAATAAATTTTACAACTATTTCTAAAATTTATAATTTCTCTTATAACCAGATAGGATCACTTTAACCCTTTATTACGGAGGAGAAATCTGAAAGATTCTGTTGATTTCAGTTTTCTTATTTTCTTCTATTCAGGTTACAACTAAGTATTCTTATCTTATCTACCTTTCAACAGAACTACGATATATTCGCTCACACAGTTTGACCTATATAGCTTGTTTATCTTAACGCTTTGACGGTTGCAGATTTCGTGGAATCTATGACCTTTGCAATTTAATGTTCCTTGTTATACCAAAGTATAAGGATATTTGATAGAATTATGTATTAATGTTTCATTTAACATGAATACTGCGAAAGTAATCATTTTTAAATTGTTATTAGTATCTATGTAATAGAGTAGATAAAGATAGGTAAGGAGAAAATAATAAACAATGTTTTTTAAGGGTGCATATTAACCTTAAGGATTGAAAATCACACTTGTCAAAATAATTAAAATACGGATTTTACCTACTATAGCGTCTATCTTGTTAGAAAATGCGGTTTCCAACCCTTAAAGTAAATGTACGTACTTAAAACAAAATTTTGTATATTTCAACAGACTGCTTAATTTGTCAAAACATTACGTGAAATACTTGTTTTTACTGTTTCAAGAGGTAGATTTTACCCCTATGGTCAATGACAAAAATATTTTCTCTCCATCTGTAAAGTTTTATCGATCTGCTTCCCCTTCTAAATAAGATTTGAAGATTTGGTTATAGATCATACTAGAGGTGTGCGAGTACTCGGAATTTACAAGCCGAGCTGAATCGCTTCGATTGTTCGAGCAGAGTCGAGCGCTTGAATTTGTCGAATTGCTCGAAATCGACGAATTGTTTGAAACAAAGGCGAGCTACTCGAAAAAATCGAACTACTCGAATATTCGAGCCGTCGTAAAACTTCGATTTACTTGAAGATGAATTTTCAGCTCGAATATTCCAGAACATAGTTTGATTTGTTCGAGTAGATCGCTTTTGTTTCAAGCAGTTCGTCGATTTCGAGTAATTCGGCAAATTCAAGCGCTCGACTTGGCTCGACCGACCGATCATTGTTTGACTCGAAATTCGAGTACTCGCACACCTCTATATCATACACTTTTCTATTAAATTAACATTAGACGAAGGTCTGGACTATAGATATAAATCTATGAATGTAGTCAGTAACTTATTATAAAAAAGGAAAATATTAAGGTTTATTTTTTAAGTGTTTGAAATTTTATCTTTTACAACTATGATCATTTCTCCCTTGAACTTTTCAACCGGGTATGCCGTTTCCACGACCTGTGTAAAAATCATTAATCCTTGGGATGTAGACAGTTTACGGAGGAAGCGTCTTGTCCGATAACGATCTTGAGAAAATAATTATCAGGCGAGTGCGAACCTGGGGCTCGATGACCTTTGCGAAATAGACTGTGACGAAAAGTTTGCGCCGCCGATTGAAATTAACGTGTACTCGCCGGCGGTGCGTAAGAATCATTTGAACTCCCAGGGAAAGACCTACTTTTCATCAATGTGTACATCTGCACACACACACACACACCCTCGTCCATAGATTCGATCATGGCACACGTGTATATATAATAGACAGAACTCTTTCTCGATAACTATCCTCCTCCTTCATCTCGTTCCCTGGTTTCTCCTCCTCGTCTCCGTCGGCTGGCTCTCGAACAATAGCACCTCGGCTACACGGTGGATGAACTTCTGATGCTGGAATCGGCTCTGCCCACTCTGTGAATTTCGTTTCCGTAAAAATGACCATAGAGAAAAGAGGTCGGCCGATCTAAAAGGCAACCTACATCCTGCCGAGGTAAACGTGCTCCAAGTACAGGCCTCGATAATGTACTTTGCCTCTCGCGGCTGGTTGGGAACATCGGGTCATCCTGGAAGTGATGTCGTCACTCGTCTTGAATCGAGTAAACGTAGAATGGATGATGTATCATTCGTATGGAATTTTGATGCGAGTATCAAATGGTAATTTGATGAAGTTGAGTAGCATTGGTAAAGAAGATGATTATCCGTGATAAACAGCGAAGGAATTCTATTTTATATCGGGTGTGTTGCCTACTTTTTGATTGGAAATAAATAAATGAGTTCAGTTTCTGATGGGAAGAAAATACGTTGCGAATTCCCAAAAAGAGAAATTCCTATCGCTATCTGTATATAGGCGTTGCAAACTTATGCATACCCCTCATAGCATATAAAATAGAGATATAACGGTTCGTGGTGAAATGTCAGATGTGAATTGTTCCTTTCGTGGTCCTGGATAAAACTTAGATAAGCCTTGCAACTTCGATCGCGTGTTGCATGCCACTTATAACCAGGAAAATCTCGAATTTTGTTGTTAAATATTCCTTGACGAGCCCACGTTCTTCAGGATACCAAATTATGCAGGGTGTTTTGGGATCCATTCTAAATCGAAAATAATAGGTACCCTATGAATCTTAATGCAAGATTATTGATTTCTTTTACGTATTTCTGAATTTCCTTTACTTACATTTCAAGAAGGTGTTCAAATTGACGATTCTCCTCCCGGAAATATAAAATGCTACGTTTAAACGGAATTTCAAAGTTACAAACTATTTCTTATTAATAAAATATGAACAATTTGATTATTGTTAACAAGTTAATTATTATTTTATATCTAAAGATTATTATTTGCTGCTTATACGTTATTTAGTTTTTTTTTAACCCCCGAACGGGGGGCAGACCATAGAGAAATCCACAATTTTAATTTAATTTTATATTGCATACTATTCTTCCAATACATGAAACTCTTTCGTGTGAAAATGGTACATTTAACTTTAGGTTAATATCCTTGTACATATTTCGTAAGTCTGGTAACGATTGATCCAGTTTCCGCTGTTCAGGGGTTAATCACAAAAAAAAGAAAAATTGGATTACAGAGGACTTCTTTCTTCTTACACTATATTATCTCGCGATTTGTGTCCTTTATTCAGAAAACAATGCATCGCTTCGAGCACACAGTCTCTCGAACAACTTAATCTCATCGGAAAAGATCAGTCAGGGTTCGCCGATACAAAGAAAAAGGGGATGAAGAGAATCAATGTTTCTCCCCCTCTCCCTCTCTCTGTATGCTTAACATAATGCAAAAGTTTGTCCCCGGTTGTTCGAATCGTACGCGTAACATTATTCACCCTCGTCATTCTCTTCTCTCCTCTCCACTGATCGTCGGTTGGCCTGCGATTCACCCTGCGAATCGTTTCTTCTGTTCGTTTTCTACGGCGTTGCTCGATTAACCCAAGACAAGATCGGGCTCCTCCGGTACGATCACGAAACTCATTTGTTCCTTTGTATCGTCCGCACACTCTTTCTCCCTCTTTGCCCTTCTCCGCTGTGCATTACTTACGTCCGTTTTAGATATCCTACCTGCTGAACCTTGTTCCCTATATCTGCGCTTAGGATCTTTCGGGGAATATCGGGATTATGCGTTCGTGGAAACTGTTATTGACAGAAACGTGCAATGGGACGATCCTGTCGAAGTCAGACACGAAATTTCACGCGCATTTGACCGTATACGTTTGGTACATACCAAGGAATCTTGATCGGTAATCTGATTGTTAGACCTCGACGATTTGACTCTGAAACGCCTGATAGAGACGCGGATTTTAGATGAATTTATCGATAAATCAGCGCTGCATTTTCTTGGAAAAATATTTCGTTGTTGAGAAAATTCTATTGAGGATATTAATTCTTTCGTTACTAAGGGTGATTATAGTCACCTGCTAAAACATGATCAATGTATGTTATAGACGACTACTATAGTGGTCTGATACAAAATGTGTAAATAATGGACATTTATTAGGAACTTTTTAATAAAAATTAAATGCAGAAATATGCATTGTCGTAACCAGGTAGGGGCCCGGTGGGTCTGGTCCCTCTAAAAATCTAAACTGGCTCCTCCTCAGAAATCTAGACTTTCATCATTCTAAAAATTAAAAATAAAATATTCCAGAATTTCAAAATTTCAGATTTCCCACATTTCAGAATTACAAAATTACTAATCTTTAACATTCCGGAATTCTAAAATTTCAGATTTTCTACATTCCAGATCCTAACAATGTAAAAATTCTAGAATTTTTAAGTTCAAAATTTTTAAGGGACTTCACTCACTCCAGAAAGTCCAAGCTATGCCAATAGAAACATTTACCGAGAAAAATATTACATTGTGCATAAGCTTACAATTAGTATACAAACGCACGAATACGTTTTCAACAGAGACGGCTAGGCTGTAGCAAAATGGTTATGTAAGGCACACTATAATTGCAATTATTCAAAATACGATTATTTCATTTTTTAATTTAAGATTTTCTCTTGATACTTTGTTTAACAGTAGTGATATTAAATTTTTACAAAATTTATTTTTTGTCAATTATTCGGTCGAATTTTTTTAGTTAAGGGTAAGAGTAAAGGGAGGAGCCTTATTAGTGTCACTAGAACCAGGTCCATTGGAAATTTTGAAATTTTAAACTTTTAAGATTTTAGAAATCTGAAATATTGAAATTTTGGAAATCTGGAATTTTAAAAAACTGAGAGTTTGAAATTGTGAAGTTCTGAAATTTTTAAACAGTGGGATCTTAGAATCTCAAAATTTTTAAATGATGAGGGATCCATTCCACATTTTTTGGGCTGGCTAAGTTAATCCTAGCCTCTATCTAATTGTGCCAATGAAAAGTTTCTTGTTATTTGCTTTCGGCTTTGTGAGAACCTCGTAAACCTAACGTACTTGAATCCTTTTGATCTTACAAGATTTATTTTACCCATTTCATCTTCTCAATTTTTCTTTAAAAAATTAGGTATTAAATATTCCAAGAAACCAATTTCTATTAACAATAAGAAAATGGAGATTTATATTATACATACATATAGCTAGAGTCATTTCTAAAATAACTCCGTTATTTGGTTATATTAAACTTTCATCTAGAAATTATCATTAAATATAAACTTTCCAAGCAATCTAATAATATGCCCTTTATCATTTTTAGAAGTAATGTTGATTTTCCTATGGAGAAAGGTGTAGTATTCTTTAGGTCAATTGTATTAAAATTATCTTTCACTTCGATATTTTTTTTTTTTTTTTATCATCCGTGAAGGTAATGCTGATTTTCTTATGTAGAAACGTGTAATTTTCTTAGATCGATCATCTTAACACCTTATCTATTGCTCATAGATGAAGTGGTTACGTACCATTGCTCTGTAACTTGATAAAAAAGACTGGAAAGAGAAATCTATGTTATCGATTTCTTCTTATTGCAATACATTTAAATATTTCAAGAAAGTGGCTAGGAACAAGTGTCTGATTGTAAGGGGAATGTTCTACTCTTTGGGGATGTATTATATCTGCATTTATGGTTTCGTGCAAATAGTACTAATGTTTGTATTTTTTAAGTTCAGATATTAACACTTAAAAATATGTTCAAAAATTTCCTGTTCAAATAATTTCTAACACAGAAGTTTCTGCTATTTAAAATTTCTTTTCTAACATACAAAGATAGAATTAAAGCTTATGCTATTTATGTATTTTACAAAGAAAACATAAGTTTATTGAATGACAAATTTTGATATTGACATACACCAATGTCATTAGAACCATTTATAGATAGAATTTGAAACTTCCACTTCTTGCACCAAGCCACTTTTATAGTTATTTTTTGAAGTGGAAGTTGGAGTGAAATGAAGAAAAATCAAAATTATGACTATTTTTGAATAGTGAAGGACACTTGTGTATGTGGTCTTTCAAATAAGCCTGTATACAAAACACTGAAACATGGAAGTATTTTTCCTACCTTGATAAAGATCAGCTATTTTAAAATCTGAAAATTGTTTGAATGCTTTTTGTGTGGATTCATTATCTTGGAATAATTTATCTTTATGTAATGCCTCAAGACTCGGTCTTTATAGAAGTAAGCTTTAATAATATAAATGTTATTTTGCAGTACGTTTATACCATGAACCCGCGTGAATTTTTTTCTTCCAAAATCGGTAATTTGACACAATGAGTACTGTAATAACAAGCGCAGTCAAGCCCATAGTAATATCAGTATACGAGTCAAAACATTTCGAAATTTCAATATCTTAAAACTCAAAGCAATATTTTAAAGCTTTTGACTGAAAAGAGATCATAAATGTGTATCATTCTCCCCATACGTATAAATAACAAGTTAAATTTTCTGCTATAGAGGTTATTTTTTATGAACAATTTGAAAACTGTATCGAGAATACGAGAAAATTCTGAGAAATTAATGATCTAGGTGAAAAGTGTCGAGCTTTATGGTGCATGCGATTACATCTACATTGTGGATTGCGCATGCGTGGATTACAGCCACTTTGTGAAATGCGCATGCGCGGATTACATCTACATTGTGGATTGCGCATGCGTAGATTAAATCAAATCTGACAGACATACAGAAGTCCTGATATAAGCACACTCTATGGAGCGTGCTAATAAAAATGGACATTATTAACCCTTGAACAGTGGAGTTTGGATCAATCGAGACCAAAGCTTACAAAACATACATACGGATATTAACCTAAAGTTAAATATGTTTAAACGAAAGAGTTTCGTATATTGTAAGAATTAAAGAAACAGTGTAAAATTTAGAAAATGAAAATAATATGAAATACAAAATTAAATTATAATTTGGGCAATAGGAATGTTGATTTCATAACCTCAAATTTCAATCTGTCTTTTATCATCTTACTGCTATTCAAAATAAAATTTTTGTTTTAATTATTCGTGATGACTCCCACGGCATTGACTATATTAATCTTTGACCTGGGTATAACGAATTAACTCGTAATACATTTGTCGAAGCGCGGATAAAGGCGCTTTGATGAGCTAATTGCTCATCATTTAAAAAGTTAATATGTAACAATCTAATAGTCATTTTCGGTGCTTAACGCTCTTATCGCGAAAACTTTCAAATCAGAAGTAATCTCAGTCCTAAACGTAATACTACAGCAGACTCTCGTTATATTGCCGCGAATGGGTCGGTAACATTAGACAATTTTTCAAACTTCTAAACTTTCAATTGGAGGAGAAAAGAGAGATAAGATTTTATTACTTCGGTAGGCCATGATGGTGGAAGAGTAACACTAGCATGTTTAAAAATCTGTCTGAAAGTCAAATCGCTCATCTGGTAATATAATAGTTAATCGTAAATATCCTCCGCGAAGCGATCTCCACGGAGAAGGTAGAGCTTCACGATATTCTGGTGGTCACCCTATCGAGGGTTAAATCTCCGACAGTGTCGTTTTTACGAAGCCACCAGGAATCCAGCGAGTAGATAATACCGACAAAGTCGTATCGGGAGCATTACGCACAACTGTGTAGAGTAGAACTCGGCTGGTACCTGTTAGGCGATGCTACGTAACGAACCTTCAGACAAGATCGGACCGAATAATTGCACGTGTACATACAAAATGAGAATCAATGCGGGGATCGAGGAACGTAGGCCGACGGATGAACGTATGTACGGTCGAACGAGTGGCTCGCAATGAAACCACACCTAAACGCGCTCAGGACGAACCATATAACTTGATCAACCTGATTATCCTCATCGTTGCTCGATCGATCTGGCATTTTACAGTTCAGACTCGAAGCTAATTGTGATTTACATGCTTTACGGCTTCTTTCTGTCTTTCTGTCTCTCATGAAGATATTACAACCTCTTTAATCCCCCTCGCCATATAATGGGGCAAAAATCTCAAAATTTTATTTCTTACTAGCGATTACCCGTGACTTCGTTTGCATTGCATGTGTATAAATAAACATAAGTTTGTTTAATTTTGTGATTGATCGGCTCTCTCTTCGATTTTCACAATTAAAATCAGTGTAATATATATGTGTAAATGCGCGAACTACTTACATAAACGGACTATAAAAAAGTTGCCTCATTAGCGCCTGATTTTTACAGTTTTTCTAAATTTACGCGAGAACTCTGAATATTTCCAAAATAAAAAGAAGTCTAAATTATTATTCTATAAATTCTGAATATGCCAATGAAAGTCTCGTCGAAATCGGTTCAGTCGTTTCGGAGATTAGCCCGTTTAAACAGAAAGATAAACAGACAAAAATTTTCCAAAAACGTGTTTGGATTTTAGCAAGGTGCGAAAAACCATATATGAGCTAAAAAAACCATTATTTCGAAATCACAGACAGACACTTCAACTTTATTTATATGTATAGAGTATAGATGTAAATCACCATCTAAATAATTTAAATGAATTTAAATAAATATAGAAAATTTATTATTTTATGAAGGAGCATCTTTAATACTAATTTTGTAGATGTTGCTTTATATTTCCAGGTAAATCGAGTATACTCACTAGCAGGCATATAATTAAATTATGAATCTTTGTTATTATTTGATAAAAAAAAATTTGCCAGAAAGTAATCGTTTTATAAAATCATTGACACACTGACGTCTTCGATATCTCATGCACTGTACATAATTTTACTTTAAAAATTGAATTTTTGATGTCTCAATATTATCTACAGTACCGAATAGAGAAAAAAAAAATGGTATGATGCTATTTAAAAAAGTAGTGATTCTGACATTTTTTATTGAAAAACAAAATTTGAAACAGAAGAAAATCTCAATAAGCAGTGAAATTCAACGATAAGCACTTAAGTGCAAATGAAACGAAAAAAAACAATCGTAATAATTTCAAGAAAACATAAAAAGTCAGCAGGATTGGCAATTTCGCGCAGAAACGAAGCAGAGTATGTAAGTGGTAAACGCGTGAAGGTGTACGAGCACATGGGTCCTCGCAAGAGTTGTACGCGGTGTAGTACACAGACGAAGAGCCGAGGAAGCAACGGGTTGGCTAAGCTAAGGCAATAATAAGCCATAAGCGCAGTCTCTGCATAGAATGCCGGGTAATGAGGTGGAGTCTCGAGAGCGAAGTCTGGCCGCACCCTTACCTTACCTTCGGACGATTCCGACCCACCTATATCCCCAACAACGAACTCGAGGACCGCGAAGACGACCACGGGATGATTACAACATATCCTCCGTGTGGATTTACCTCTAGAGAGATATAAATTATTATATTTATGAAAATACACACGAGGAAGCTCGCGGTTGAGATCGCACGTTGTGCATGGAAGAGGAAGAAGGTGGGACACCACGAGCATCGACTGGCGTGTTCCACCGACGACTTTTGTCCCTCTTGATCGTCGGTCTGCATCGTGCACCACGCCTGCACAGCTACGATCAGAAGTGACGGGTGCGATCGAGCAGCTCGAACGAAAGTTTCCGGCTCGAATAGGCCCGTTTCGTTTAACTTTACTTCTCCAATGAAACAAGCTTTGTGCGTGTTCCAGCGTATATACAAGCTGGTATAAAAAATTTTTTAAAAGGAATTTTAATTTGATTTTTTCTTTCGTATTATTCTCATTTTATGAATTTTACATTGTCCCTTTAAGAAATATTTTTTCAACATGTGAAACTCTTTCGTTTAAAAATTGTACATTTAATTTTAGGTTAATATTCTTGTACATGTTTTGTAAGTTTGGGTCTTGATTAACCTTGACTTCAAGTTCTTGAAAGTATAGATGTGCGAAAACTCGAAATTTTTAAATATTCGATACTTGGATTGGCTCGACAATTGTTTTAGTTAACTCAGAGTAAATTTGGGATAAGTTTCTGAATGGCCCCACCAAAATTGAAAACTCAGGCTCGATATATAACCTAAATTATAACCGAAACTACTGGAAACCGATTAAAATTGGTTTCAGAGCTGGATGTCTTACCGTTTTTGAGATATCGTGGTAAGAAAGTTTTGTACAATTTTGGGACTACGTATGGACTATTCGATACTGAGCATGCGCTATTCAATACTGCGCATGCGCTATTCGATACTGTGCATACACAGAACCTAACCTAATCTAACCTAAGCTAATCCACATTCGTAGTCATATTCAACAAACTTCTCCCAAAACACAGTTCTCCTTTTGGGAATCCTGAACTGATCAAAATAATTCACAATCCAATCTGAATATTAGGTACCCTAAATTTTCGGGTTCTCAGACATGTAAATATACTTTCAAGAAACCGATTCAATTCGACCCGAACAATGCAAACCTATCCCGAGTATCAGGTACTCGAAATTTTCGACTTCTCGCACAGCTCTAGGAAATAAGCGTACTTATTATAATAAATTAGTATAAATCAATATACTTAGGCATACTAATTTTCAAGTGAATCGATTCAGTGGATGAGAATTGTCTGAATACTTTCGCTACTGAAAAATCTAACAATTCCAGAAAAGTATGTCCTCTATCAATCAACGAGATCCACGATCGAAGCATATAAATCGCGTGAACGGTCATCGATCCTCGGTGTCGTTTAATAAAAAGCATTGTCCTCGTATCGTTAGAATTCTTCCCGGCGACGAGTATACACGTTTCCAGACGTTCGTTACCTCGAACCAGTAATATCGCCTTTTTACTTGAACCACCCGTAGCGGAGCCGAAGCATTGTGTTGCGTGACAGAATTTTATTGGCTCGTTTGAAATAGGTTTCTCGGCAAGTTTCTTGCCGCGCGAACAGGACGCACGTTAGAGAAATTGACAAACGCTTCTCGTGGTGGATTCCCAAGCGGATCGTTTCAGAAAATGTACGCGGTGCGAGGAACACTTTCGTCCGGCTTGAATACGTACCTACAATGTACATGTACACGCATAACGCAGCACGACAATCGTACTTTCGTAGCCGATGATATTTCTCACTTCGAGACAGCCAAGGTAACGGGGGATGAATGATTTTCCAGGAAGAGACTGCCTTGCGCCCACCATGCAATCAGGAACGTTTCGAAACTGATGTTTATCGTTTTATGGACTTTCGTCGAGCGATCATCGGACCCTTGGGATCGGTGTAAATGATCAGTGTATAAGATCAGGTGAAATTCAGATTATTCGAAATGAAAGAAATTGAGGAAGACACTATAAAACGATTGAAATCAAAATGCATCCCTTAATATTTAGAGGGATAATTTTTGGCAATAAATTACGGTGACTAACTGCTATGAGACACATTGTAAAAATGGATAAAATAAATTATGAGTATAACTTTAATTTATAAAGGAGGACGGTGTTTGAAGAAAAGGTAATTGAAATAGTGTGCGAGTGAAATCATCGTGAAGGAAAATAACTAAATAACGAAATCTGAATTCTTGAATAGCGGAGCCTGGGTCAATCATGATCCAAACTTACAAAATATATACGAGGATATTAACTTAAAGTTAAATGTGTATGTTTTAAACGAAAGAGTTTCATATATTGGAAGTAGGGTTAATATATAATTGAACCAAAAACGGATTAAGATTTCTGGGACCCAGGGGTATCAACCTTCGAGGACTCCCTGAGTATAAACTCAGTTGAAATATTGAAATTTATTCCAAATAAAATTAAATAACATTTAACCGCAAAGAAAAATAATGATCTACAAAAAAATGATATTGATGGAAACATCGAAAAAAAAATATATTTTTTAATAATTTAAAACGTTTAAAACGAAAAAATTTATTTCTGTCAGCAATTGTATCCAAAATTTGCAAGCTTCGGAATTTTTTGACATAATAAATGGAGGGTTTAGAACAGGACGGCCTGGAAAGCGAAGCCCGGGGCGGTAGCCACTCTTATTGTTAGATCACCCCTTAATCCGGCATTGGACTTACAATAAATTATTTTGCTTGGAAATCAGAAAATGTAAAGTGACAATTTGGGATTGAAACTGTCATTTTCAACTAACTAAAAAGGTTCATAATATAATTATTTATTACGAACGATATTAAAAGAAATATGTAACTTGAAATTCTTATCTTTTCTTAAAAATTTATTATCGAAAAAAAATTGAAACTGAAATAAAAATTACACTTGAAAGAAGACATTAACATTTTGGAACTTTATAAAGTAGGAGATAAAATACGGGAAATATTCTACAAGGATTAAGAATAACATAGAAAAATAGAATGAAAGAAAGTAACGTGAACGTGTTACTAATTAGCGCAATTTTAATTAAAAAGGAACAAGATATTAAAACGCATATAATTTTTAATTAATAATTCCTAATGAATGATCAATTCTGTATAATTGATTTTATTGTTACCGTTTGATAATTACATAAATTAAGTTTAATTCTTTCATGTACTTTTAACAGACAATTGTTAATTAGAAATTATTAAATGCAAAAAATGTTATATTGTAATTTTCCTTTTTCATGAAAACAACTGTTGCCTCTAATAATTTATTCACCCAATATAATCATTAATAAATGTTTTCTTATTAATTGCTTCAATTGCTTCGTTTTTCAATAATAATTAATTATTGGAAAGTAGCAATTAGCCAAGTACGTTTATCGAATTACCTAGAATACTGTTAATTAAAACGTTCATCGATAAGAAAGATAGAATACAATCCTAATTAATTTACCATCCAAATGCATTACATTTGACAGTATGATTTGCTAAAAAATACACTTAGAAATGAAACATACGGTATCATAGAACGAGATTATACCGTGCAGCGTACCAATCAATGAATTGTTTTCAAAATTTAATTAGCAGAAATATCTTGGGCTCTTCGAACACGTAGAACGATTAAACTCTTCGACAGCCTTAGAAACCCTCAATTATCGTCGATCAAACTTCAGTATTGATTCTCTGCATCATTTCCTTCTCAAGTGCTTTCTCTCTCTCTCTCTCTCTCACTCTCACCTGAAGGTAGCTAACGTCCTATCCCGTCATTCATGAGCTACCACGAACTCGATTACAGCTACCGAACGCATCAGATAATCCATTAAGATCAAGAGAGGCCTCGCCAGGTTGGCTGATCGCTGGGGACAGATTACTTTTCCGTCGGGCGAAACTCGGAAGCCAGGAATCTTCTCGATGAGATTGTCGAGGGGTCTGTTTTGTCCACGTGCCCGGTTACTTATAAACTTAACTCCGCTGGTTATTCCGTTTCACTTCTCCATTCGTCTCTAATACGAAGCTGCCAAACCAAATTAAGTTAAAACAAACACTGATAGATAAGTAACTTATGTACCAATGCATTTCCAACTAATGCAATGTTTTCTGAAGGACGATCTAGAACAAGACGTTTTTATGTAGAAATGGTCGTTGCAAAATTTATTGCCTCCAATTTTTTTATTACTATACATTGACAATTGATGTCCACTGAGCACCGATTATGCCAATAATAAGAACCTGCAAGTTCACGAAAAGAAATTTACATCGAACAAAAATTTTCACAGTACTATAAAATTAAAATTATAAATTTAAATACGTTGTTCCACTATTATACAGGGTGTCTCAGCCGATTTTGACATCTTGATTTTCTCGGTATTGGGGCACGTAGTGAAAAATGTTTCATAGAGAACTTAAATGGTATCGAGTGGGGCATGTTCTGGTGTTATTAGTTTTTTCCTTTATATGAAGGTCAGCTTTGTTTTTTTTTTAATGGAACGAGGTACTTTTTTATGTATTAAACGATGCAACTAGATATTCTTTATAAAAAAGTACTGACCTATGTATGTCGAAAAGCTGGTAGTTTAGGAGATATTTCAGTTTAAATAATTCTACTACTGTGACTGATATGAAGCAGCGTATTATTGACGAATGTGGCAAAATATCAGCCGTTACATTAAACAACGTAGGCCAGTCCTTACTTCATCGATTTCAAAAATGTTGTGATGCAAATGATCGTTATGTTGAACCATACCTGTAAATAAACGCTAATGTCAGTACAAATTTTAGAATTATTTAAATTGAAATATCTCCTAAACTACCAGCTTTTCGACACACATAGGTCAGTACTTTTTTATAAAGAATGTCTAACTGCATCGTTTGATATATAAAAAAGTAGCCCATTCCATTAAAAAAAAAAAAACTGACCTTCATATATCCTTGACGCGTCTACGTACGAAAAAACTAATAACACCAGAACATGCCCCACTCGATACCATTTAAGTTGCCCTATGAAACATTTTTAACCACGTGCCACAATACCGAGAAAATCAAGATGTCAAAATCGGCTGAGACACCCTGTATACATCATTACTGATGAGAAATTTAACACTCTGAGAGATTTGATCCTTTGAGCTCTCCCAAGCTTAACATTGTGTACACATGAAGTAATTTTTATTTAAGTTAAATTAAATATTTTCCTAATGTCTGCAGTTATCATTTTTATTTCGATGTAGAAATTAATTCGATGCCTCTGGTATTATGTTTTCTTAATTATTATTTTAACCACTGAACAACTGAGTATAGGTCAATTGAGACCCAAACTTACAAAACATATACAAGGATATTAAACTAAAGTTATATATATATTTAGTTTTTACACGAAAGCGTTTCATATATTGGAAGAATCATTTTTAAAGAAACAGTGTAAAATTTAAAAAATGAAAACAGCATGAAATAGAAAATTAAATTAAAAGGGCTCTCTCCATGGTCCGCTGTCCGAGGGTTAAAATGCTTTTTTGTCAGATCTTTGGAAGTGTTTGAAAAAACATCCTGTACAAAATTGTACGGTTGTATACAAATAATGATTTTTTTTGAACACATATGTAAATCTATTGCTTTCAAAGCATTAGAAAAGAAGGAATATTCGATCTAACAATTATTGACACGATCTCACAATAAAATCTCACCTTAATGAAAGATCCTTTACATTATCTTAATCTTAAAATGAATTTAGTATTTCTTGTCACTGTTCACGAGATCTTTAAGCGTGTGCCATTGAGCAATAGAACGTCTCGGGGTTGCCAACATGTCGGTCCAGTGTCTCAGTTCTGTTCCACTCGCGTTGTACTCCAAGACAACCTACCCAATGGATTCTGAGGTGCCGATACGATCGTAATCGACTACCGTGACAACCAATTGCACTTTCTAAACGTGAAACCACGTATTAGTCGTCCATCTTGGACCGTGTATTGCCATGTCTTCCGGACCGTTAGAGTCTGGGGACAATTTGTACTAGGAATACCAAGGAGAGAAAATGTGATCGCAATGTATAAGATGTTTCTTCAGATAGAATAAAGAGAGCAAAACGAAATCGTGGAGAAAGCAATTTGTAATTATTAAAAATATTTAATTAATCTTTTTTAAATTTAATTAAACTTTGTTTTCATCGAATCAATAGAACATTTATATTGAATTTTTGGAAAAATGAAATTCAATTGTTTCTTCTTTCAGAATGTTTCTAGGAAATTTTCTACTTGAAAAGTATAAGTTAGTCCTTCTAGAATCAATATAAACATAAATATAGCTAGTTTCAAGGGTTACAACAATTTTTAACCGTTAAGGGTTGAAATAAAAAAACATTCTTGTCTGCTTTTTAATCTAATAATTTGAACAGCTATGTAAACTTTCAGGAACTAAACGAACAATCTTTTGCCTTCATCTAGAAACTGTCGTCAACTTTTCATATGAAACACTTTCTTATGTAACATATAACTCAAAAGCTATTCAAGGTGATCAAGTTAAATGTCTTGGCCAGTATACGCTTGATAGATATATGAGTATATCGAAAAGTTAATATTTTCAATAAACTTTATATATATTTCTTAGAAATAGATTTGATTTATAATTTAATAATCGCATAGAAAGAGAGAAAGAATACTAATTTCATTCTATCATTTACATACTTTAGTGATATTTTATGCTTACTGCAGATTCATAATGTTGGGAGTAAGTTTGCGTCACGACGCGTTACCTGACGTCTTTGTCCTAAAAGTAACTGTCAAAGTTGAGAGGCGCGTGTCGCCGTCATCATTGTGGTTACAACCGAGACGTGCATGTGCATCGTAACGATCTCGCGCGCGCAACCCCTCCCAAAATACGTGTGGGTGCGCCTGCACTAGTATGTATCCCCATGTTTCAACACACACACTCGCGTACCTGTGAGAATGTGTGCTATTGTCGACAAGAGAGCAGGACAAAATTATCGAGGTGTACAAAAAGGTGTACAAAAGATAAAGCAATATACAGTCTATGAAGAAGGTGAGATGAAACGGAAATAAAGTGAGATAAAGTAAATTATAAAGAGAGAATATATAGCAGCTTTAAAATTTACCGTGGAAATTCATTATGGACACCCAATATTTTGTACAAATTTCAATTTTGGAAACTCTATTCATTTATTTTATAGATTTCATGTATTATACAGGGTGTCCCAGAACTGGGGTAGGACCCGTGGAGGAATGATTGCTAAGGTCATTGTAAACAACTTTTTCCTTTGCCAAAATGTTGGTTAAGGCTTTGTTTTTGAGTTATTAACGAAAAACACTGGCCAATCAAAGCACGCCTTTAGCGCGGGCCGAACCGCGAGAGTGTTGGGTATGCACTGCGTTCAAGCCGTAATCAAAGAGAAGGTATAATAAGAGGCGACACTCTGGGAGAGAAACTACTTGTAGAGAGAGACAAAGTGATACAACCCATTTAAAGTCCATTCGGCAATCTTCGTTTTCGGCCGTGAACAGTCGTGAACGCGCGACCAGTTTGTACTGTGGATTTACGTACATACCCTATTTTGTGGAAACTTCTTTGTCAGAATGCTCCAAAAAGCAAGAGTTTATGGCATTTCAGACCGTCATAAACCGGGAATTCTATTGTACTTCGCACCCATGTGGGTAAAAATATGTATCATTTATGTAGAAATATAACTGGTTTTATTCATCCTTGTAACAATTTTCCTCTAGAATATTTATTAAAGTTATTTATTAGATTAAAAATTTATTATACACTTAAATATAGTAATAGGGATTTTAAAACTTGCGTTAAAAAAGATAGGAGGCTTCGTATTGTATTAAATTTGTAAATATTGTAATGTCTTCAAATATATTATCCGAAACCTTCCCTCATCCTATTGTATAATTGTGTAATTTATGTTCAACTATATTTTCTAATATTATCATTTTATTATATTTCTTACTTTCCCACTTTTCAATTATGTAAAATTAATGTAAATACTTCGATTAATAATATACAGAAAAATTGACGATGCAAAAAGGTTTCTAGTTATAAAAGATTGTTATGAAAAGAAAGTATTATGTACATCCAATTCACTCAAACTTCCCGCTCATTGATACAACCCATTTAAAGGGACAGCGAATCGTCGACATCAAAGGTGCCACCGGGAGTGTCGCCTCTTGTTATACCTCCTCTTTGCCGTAGTCGTGATCAAATGCATCGGCACCACGTCGGTGTAATAGGATTCGTTGTTCATGAGCAACCAATAATTCGATACTATTATTCCTTTCTGTTTTTAATTCATTATTCGATACAACTTTCATGCAGTGCTGATGCACTTGATCGTGACCACAGTTTGAACGCAGAGCATACCCAACACTCTCGCGGTTCAGCCCGCGCTAAAGGCGCGCTCTGATTGGCCAGTGTTTTTCGTTAATAATTCGAAAACGAAGCCTTAACCAACATTTTGGCAAAGGAAAAAGTTGTTTACAATGACCCCAGCAATCATTCCTCCACGGGTCCTACCCCAGTTCTGAGACACTCTGTATAATGATACATTTTTCAATTTTTATTGAAAGGAACACAACAGTTTTTAATATTTTGTGTGATCTCAATTTCTCGTCTTAGGGTAGGGTTCCATTATTCATAAATTAAACGTTTTAGATCACTTTTAGGTTAACTGATTCTTTGGTAAACTAAACATATTCAGTCGGATTTCATTCACAGAAATTAAGGGACTCTAGGAGAACCTTGCGAAAATAGCACTTGTGATATATAAAATCAGGATTCCCTAGAAAAAGAGGCGATATAGGGAAAACAGCAGTTTTCAAGATCTTAATGTTTACAATATTAGTATTAAAAGTGATTGAGAAAAATAAATAATATAATTTTGTCACTTGTTATTTGAAAGCCGGATTTGATCGCGAATATACATATGTATGTGTATCAATTCAATATGTAACCAATTGACAGCTTATTGTTAATCCAATTTCCAAATGATTAAACAAATTTTCAATTTATTTCGCCCTAAAGAACCAAATGAACAGCCGGAATACAACCCAAAAACTGTATACCTCCGAAACAGATACAGATAGAAAAAATATTTACACAAACTTTTTTTATTATTTATTTATGCAGAATTTACCACTGAACCCATATATTACACTCTTTATACTTCATACCAATTTTACTTCCTCGTTCCAAACCATTATCCTCTCTGAATATGTAACATCCTCAAAGCCAACGGATTTTCTACGAATTTCATTGGATGTTCCTCGTAGAAAGTCTTTTTAAAATCCGACTACAGATTTTCGAGTTGCGTTAATCATAGCCGATAGCAGATAACGTCGATAATCCGATTCGATCTACGAACGAACGATTACTAAACGGCAAACGCCGAAATGTCTGTCTCGAATCGAATCAGAGTCGAGGGACGGTTACGAGGCAGAAAATCCGCTCATTTACCTCAGGATACGGCGTGTTCGCATGGTGTGTAATAGTTAATATAGGCAGCAGCGAAGAAAGAAGAGCAAAGGGATAGAAAGAGAAAGGATGAGAAGGAAAGGAAGAGGTCGAAAGCTGGGCCCACATCGGTGGGACCGCATCGTGCACCCCGCCCAACCTGGGTCGCCCACTGTCACCATTAATAATACGTCTCCCGTCTCGTGATGTATCTCATCTCCGTTGGCGTCGTGTGTTGTGGCCCCGTGTCCTGTCGTGTCGGTGTTTAGCCTTCGTTGTGCTAGCGTACCGCTTGGTCACGCACACGTGCGCGCGCGCCAAACGCAACACGTGCGCGTACACGCGCATTCGCGTTATTTTCTCTGTATAAAGGGTGCGGCGAAAGAACCTGGTACCAACCGGCCACCAACTGAATTCTCGTGAAAAAATCAATTGAAATTATATTGCGTCTATGCAACAGTTTCTATGATTTTCTTATAATATGAAGAATGCACTTTTGTTTTGTGTTATACATTCAGTATAGAGCTACACTGGTGTTCCAAAGATTTCTTTCCTTTCTGTTTTATGAAGAAAATATATTTACCTTATATTATACATAGAGAATAGGTCAGAGTATCAGTGCGTCTTTTAACCCCTGACGATGCTACTGATGTTCCAAAGTATTGTAAAGTATGTAATAATTAAGAACAAAATAAAGAATTTTAAATGTGAGTTAATGAAATTTGATCTCTTATGACAAAGAAATAGACATTCTTTTGGTTGAACAGGTAGTTGAAGGTATTGAAAATTTAATTAAAATCAGTTTCATTAATTATCAATTATTAAATAAAATTCAATATTTTTATTTATTCAACCAAAATAATTAAAACCCTACATGTTGCAGAATTTATACATATTCTTAAGAACTTCACTATCACTACACAAAATAATAATTTCCGAAACGTCGTAAATAAATAGCTTATCAAGTGTGGTCTATAAAATCAATTTTGAGTCAAGGTTTATAAATTCCCACCCTATTTGAACACCTACATTCCCAAAAGCAGGTCCTCTAATTTTTGTACCTTTTGATAGTCAATTCTGTACGACACTATGTATTTTGTAGTAGGCGTGCATAGCTTTGGAATACCAGTGTAGCTGTGCCTAATGATTGCGAAAGGTTGAGAACATTTTCCTATTGGACAAGACTTACACTTGAAAGTCTTAAATAGTAGATATTAAAAGTTATTAACATTAGTAAGAATTTCAAACTTCTTCAGTTGAAGTAAACTAGGTACATTTTTGTAAATGCAGTATTTTTTTTTAATCAAGAAAAATTTGTTAAAAAATGGCTGTAAGCTTTTAAAGAATTTCTTCCACAAACTAACAAGGAAGAGTTTTTAGGTGACTGCCTCCGATTGTTTTGATTTTTGGATATGTTTTAAAGGACCGAAAAATAAGGCATACGTGCTTTTTATTTTGGCCCGTTTTTATATTTAGGGGGTGAAACGCCCCCTAAAGTTTCGGCTACAATAGGCTATCTCGAAAACTATCATAGATAGAAAAAAACTTTTTAAAGAAAAGTTTCATGGTTTTTTATGAACATATAACAGCTGGTCATAAATTTTGTAAAAAATAATTTGTTTATAACATTATTTTGAAAGTAATCACAATTTATATAATAACAAGAAAGAACATAAATTTGTTTCTGAATCCATTGATGTATTATATACTATGTTTGCCTCTTACATTTTTGCATATTTTAATATTATACCATACATACAATATGCATCGCGCACATACGCTGGGTCGCGGTCATACCAGACATGGATGTACGGTTAATATCCATTACGATATCTGGTGTTTGCCATGTATATTAGGTATTAATAAAGTTATTTAAAGGTTACAATATTAATAAAGATTACATTAGTATCTACGTATTAATATGCAATACAGATAGTAAGGAATATAATAAATGTAAATTAATTTCCGATACTAGTAACATGATTGGTACAATTAAATTTCACGTGTATGTTAGGTATGTATCTGTGGTATAAATTTATAATTTGAATCTTTTATAAGATGATAACCAGTTAACTGGTTATCGTATCTGGTATTGCTTTTCCATCATCTTGCGCAGCGACCAAGATGGGTATAATTTAATTCAATCGCCATTTTCTTGAAAAGTTGCGCGAAGTTGCACCCAATTTTTTCTGATTCTGATAGAGGAAGGTTCACCCTTTCCTGCAGTAATAATTTAACCCGTCGTAAGTTGTTACAACTTTTTAAAATCCTGCACAAAGTCAAGATTTTAGATTCATCATATTCATATTTATAGTAAAACCGATAAAATTTTGTTATTAAATAGGCTAATCTACGTATAAAAAAATGCGACGCTGCTTGTGATAGAACTAAAAGAACAAACGGTAAAATCGGATTAATAAACCATATTAATAACGTGATAATATTATGAAATTTTTGAGAATATTCCAATATTTATTACAAAGAAACTTTATAATGTTTTAATAGGGAGTCAACTTTTGACCCCTTTCCGTAGTTGCGCTACTATTACACAAACTTTTAATTAACATTTTTTATATAAAATGGTTGATTATCAGTTACAACAAGCAATAAAGGTATTTCGAAACCTATGGCACATGAATTTGAAACTTAAGAATTGATGAAAATAAGTCAAAACGGCTTATTCTTCGCTGGAACAGAAGATTAATTAATCAATTTTTAGTAGATACATATTGTCCATTGGGATACTTGTGTCCCAAACTGATAAGAAACTGTTCGATTTGTTATTCTGTGGTACAACAAATTGAAAATTTCTCGATTACTTCGATATGTAATCTTTTAGATATTGAATATTTGCTAATGGACAATACTAAAAAATGATTATATTAATCGATTTAGAAGAAAAATATTGAAAAAATGGTCAAAAAACCTGAAGCTTGAAATTGATATAACATAAATGCTATTTTGCAATACTTTTCTATCATCAAATCATGTTAGACTTTCTATCTTTCGAAATCGGTTGATATGCAACAATCTAGTATATTGGCCTTTCAATAACCGAAGGGTTAAAGGATCCCAGATCTGATGGACAATACCAGCGTCGCGAGAAATACGTGGAGATTTATCGCGTGAAAATCAATGGCAAAAAGGGAGAAGGGACCCGTGTGAGCGTTAACTGATTCTCCTCGCGGTATTCTAAATGCCGACGGAGAAGTTTCTCGCTCGATTCTGGAAATGTCACGTGCCAAAGATGCCACGTCCACAGGAGCACAACGAAATTCCCCGAGTGCTTGAGTTTCTCGTGAACTTCGTTCGTACATACGCGTTGGAAACGCTGCTTAATCGACAATCGCGATCGATTCGTCGTGAATTAGCTGCAACAGCTCCACGCGTACGTAAATCACCGTGGAATCGTTAATTAGCCAACAGAGAGAAAAGGAACTTTCTATAAAAAAAAACAGAAAAAAAAAACAGAAAAATCTCAACGATCGAACCCACTTGACAGATGCAAAAAGACATCTGGGCACGAGCTTAGATACCGAGGGAAGGCAACGTCGAGCTGTAATTTGTCGCGATCTCAGCTGGCGTTAATTTATCACGCTTCGAGAAATTTGCTAGTCGCTCGTATACACGAGCGTATGGGGGGCAGATTAGGCGGCGCGGATAAGCCGGCCCATTAGCATCGCTTAAAATGAGATTTCGTTACTATGCTCTCTGCTGATCGACTTATTCTGACTCGCATGTGTTTTGTATACATTTGCCTGTCGCGTGCTTGCTGCTCGATGGACCGTGTTTTTAAATGAATACGATCCATGTTGAATGAATTTTAAGCTTGTATCATCACTGATTATTCGGAAGAAAACAATTAATGAAGAACGCCTTAGCCCTCGAATGGCGAACTAAGGAGAGAGCCCCAATTTTAACCCT
Organism: Osmia bicornis bicornis; assembly: GCF_907164935.1. NCBI lineage: Eukaryota > Metazoa > Arthropoda > Insecta > Hymenoptera > Megachilidae > Osmia > Osmia bicornis. The sequence continues at coordinate 10,060,861 of NC_060221.1, forward strand.
TTGAGAGTGACCAGATATTTTTCTAAATTTTTATATTTTTGAATTAGAACTTTTCTATACGTACATGATAAACTGTTAGGATAAGTTTCCGAATGGCCCCACCAAAACTGAAAACGCAGGTTTGGTATATAACCTAAATTGACTACCAGAAACCGATTAAAATTGGTTTCAGAGCTGGATGTCTTACCGTTTTTGAGATATCGTGGTAAGAAATTTTTGTACAATTTTGGGACTACGTATGCGCTATTCGATACTGAGCATGCGCTATTCAATACTGCGCATGCGCTATTCGATACTGCGCATACATAGAACCTAACCTAATCTAACCCAACCTTACCACGACATCTCGAAAACTGTAAGACTTCCAGCTTTGAAACCAACTTTAATCGGTTTCATGTAGTTAATTTAGGTTATATACCGAACCTGAGTTCTCGATTTTGGTGGGGACATTCGGAAACACAGCCAACTGTTATTCTATGAAAAATAACATACCTCTCAGGAGCCTAAAAATAGGTTTTCAGTCTTCTAAAGGTTAATATAATTTTGTATTTCAAATTATTTTTCTTTTTATCTTCTCAATTGTACAATGTTCTTTTAAAAATTATTCTTACAATATACAAAACACTTGCGTTCAAGAATTGTACTCTTAACTTTAGATTAATATCCTTGTACATGTATTGTTAGTTTTAAATTCAAGGATTAAATAATGGATTCGTTATCAGATTTTAAAGAACTTGGGTACGCTGATAGATAATGTTATCATAAGTAATTATCATAATGTCACGGTAATCATGGTACGGTCGGGAAGAAAATACGTTCTCTGAAAAAAATCAACTGAAAAAATAGAATACGAATTTATTTTTGAGAAAATTGAGTTTGAAAAGTCTTCAAAATGTTTGTAAAAAATTTTTCTGTAGCAAAAGAGGATCATTTGGCATTTGGTTAGGATTCGAGGATTAATTAAAGATTGTTATACATTTCGGAACCTAACCCCCTGAAGTCTCCTCGTACTTATATATGTGTACCGATACTGATGTTTTAAAAATTGATATTTTTTCATTTATAAAAATATCTACCATAACTAATCGTCTCTACACCATATCCCAAGACTGAAGGTACAAATATGTGTCACAAACCTTTTTTCATCTCCTACCTCATTTTTATATCAATAAACCTAGTCAGACCGCCGGTTATACGTATATTGTTTGTCAAAATTGATAAAAGTTGCGAATAACATAAGTATTACAAAATTGTCTTCAAAGAATTAAAAAAACGCTAAATGAAGTAATAGAAAATTATGTAAATTTTGAGGTATTCACGAATAAACGATTGTTTTAACACACTGTGCAATCAGTTAGGTATATAATTCAGCGTTTAAACATGTAATCAACAGCTTTTCAGCTATAATAACATTTTATTTATGGATCAAAATAACCCTGTATACCATCTGTTGTGACATTCTTCAAATATCCGTACTTCAAGGAACTAAGTATTTTTAAAATTAAAATTTGTATACATAGATACTGTTTAGAAATATTTAAAAATATTATATTTAAACATGTAAGGTATTAACTACTGTAAATTAGTATTAATTGCTTTAAAAATAAAAATTAAAGTACAAGTAACACTCACATACGAACGAATATCTTAATTACATAGATCTTCTTACACATTAAAATATTTAAAACATTGATGAGATATTAGAGAATTACATAAATTTTCAAATAATTATATCGGTTCTCATAATCCAAAGAAGTCTTAATATAATAACCAAATAATATTAGTAATAAAATAAATATTAAATAAAATGTTTTCGCGTTCACGTTTACTCACAAGCAAGTACATCGTTATTTTTCCTAAGTAAATCTACTGTGCTGGATAGTAGAGCAGGTTTTACAATTACAATTGACCAATATTACAAATAAAAAAATACAATGGTTCGCCTAATTGAACAAGGACCGTGTGTTTCCGATCCGCACGCGGTCTGCTTCCGAGCGAAACATTGAAATTAATGAAGTCGTCTGACTAGGGCCGAGAACAGAGTAAATTAGAGGTACACGGCAACCATTAGAATACTTAACGAGGACGTCATGGTGAGAAGCAGTGCGCGGGTGTGATGATGAATCACTGCCGGCTAGCTCACCGCGGAGCGCGCCCAGGAATATTAAATTAAGTTTACTTATTGTTAGCCAAAAAGTCTCAGGCGCCGTCTCTTGTCCCTTCCTTCGTCTACGGTTGTTTCTCCTTTTCTTGCACGGTTTCAAACGATGATTTCACTATTTCCGCGAAATACGCGGAAGCGAATGGACAAAGTCTGACCACGAGGATGCAAGGGCAGAGCCGGTCGGGAGAAAAAGAATTGCGGTTTCTTCTTTTTCGCTTTCTTTCGTCGGTCCCGAAATTCACTTCGCACTCTGTTTGTTGTCATATACTAATGTATACAGCAGAATATTTCACGATTGTTTGCATTTTATTTCATGTTATTAATTCATTCAATTTGTTGACTTTTTTTTTTATTAAGATTGGTTAGACGAGGCTTTCCAGTTCATCATTTTATGTTTAGAAACATTAATATTTTGCACAGTAGTACTACCATTGGTATGCTTTTCTTTAACCCTTGGACGGCGGACCATGGAGAGGCCGCAATTTTAATTTAATTTTGTACACTGTTTTGTTTATACTGTTCCCTTAAACATTATTCTTCCAATACATGAAAACCTTTCATTAAAAAATATAATTTTAGGTTAATACTCTTGTATATTTTATGTAAGTTTGGGTCGCGATTGACCCACGCTCTGCAGTTTAAGGGCTAAATGTGTAGACTGATTAACAGTGCTATTAATTCAGGTCAACCTTTTGATTTTGTTTCATTAAGATGAGGACAACACTTATTAGCCTGTCTTTGATATACGAAAATATTAATATTTTGCACAGTAGTAACTGAAAATCACTAACATGATTTTATTGAAATCTGTAAACTGATTAAGAATTTTATTTTCGGTATTATTAATTTATGTCAACCTATTAAATATCTTTTAGTCGAAAAGAAACAAAACTTTTAAACGTTTCTTCTTTTAAATTTAATATTTTCTAAAAAAATGATCTGTTTGCAGAAAAATGAATATTTTTCATAGTAGTTATAAAAAAAAATTGACATTAATAAATGAGCATTAGTAAATTTATTGACGGTTTATTCTTTTGTGTTATTTATTTACATCAACCCATTAATTTTATTTTATTGAGACAATCCTTTTTTATATGTATCAAGACACAAGTATTGAAATTTTGCAATGGACAATGTAACGTCTAATGAAAAATCATTATCAATGTAAAATGACTAATGTAAAATCATTAGTCTGTCTAAAATTAGCAGATTTATTAACAGTAAGTACATATAATGAAATTGTTACCCTAATTGTAAGATTTACACATAATAGATTTGTTATCAGTTTGTACAGTTTGCATCACTTTGTACAGATTATTACCCCAATAAAGTAGCGAAAATCAAATTTTATGATTTGTAAACATATGATTTTAAATAATTTGCCTTTATCAATCTTCATAATTAGAAACATTGGAATAAAGAAGGTATTATAATATTTTTCTTCATTTAAATTAACAACGCTAAATGAATGAATTAAAGTAGTAGCGCTATTACAGATTACGAGTATATTGAAAATTAATAGAAGAGAAAATTAACTGATACACTTTGTAGACACATGATTTTAAACTATTTGTTTTTATTAATTTTAAAATCCAAAATATTTCAGTAAAGAGGTCATTTGTATTAATAACAGCAAATTATTGTGTAAAAAATGACAATGAAATGCGATATATTGACAGGATACTAATACAACATTAACATCTTGATTTATTGTTTGAGGTAATATCTTCGAAATTATATTAGTAATTTGAAATATTTAGTTAAAAAATAAATTTTTAATATTCTGATTATTTCTAGTGTAATAGTCACTCAAGATTATGCAAAGTATGATAACAAATGGCATTGAAATAATAATTAACGTTTCATATGCATACGATGTAACTAACAAAATGTTTTAAAAAATTTAGCGTCTAAATCATATCTACAAATTTTCTAAGACATATCGATACTAAAACTTCTTTCTACTGTTGTCCAAAATTATTATTCCCTTACGTTGAACGGTACAAATTATATATACTATATTCTCCCTATACTATAATCTAAAATACTATAAGGAAAGAAAGAAAATTACAAATAAAGCACGTTTATTTCTCAAAATTGTCGATACTCACAAAGGAATCGTCAAAAGTGGATGGTAGAGTTGCTTGTCCAATCTATGTTTATTCGAAAGGGCAATTTTTGGATGCCATTGGCAACGGATTCAAAAGTTATGGGACTTTGAAATTTTCATATTTTTAAGTGCAAATTATCACACAAATGCAAATTGCATCATACATGCAATTTTCCCTGAAACTCATCTTAATTGTTAGTAAATATCATCTAATCATCTCAAATTCATGCCTTTGTCACTTTTACACTTAATTTTCATTTTATATTTCGATTTCTCATCTTTTCTAATCATTTGCACTTAAAAATATGAAAATTTTCTAAGTCCCATAACTTTTGAACCCGTTGTCAATGGCACCCAAAAATTGCACCATAAACTTCCTCGTTTCATACTCTTTTAAATAAACATAGTCTGGACAAGTAACTCTACCATCCACTTTTGACCATTCCCTTGTCAGATCTCCTTCTATTGTTACTTGAATTTATCGTTTCCTTCCATCAAATCGTACAAATTATATACATACTTATTAGATGTAAACATAGTAGGTTCTTTCCAATTTTTGTACAAATGAACAGAGCAATCAACAGAACTTTATCGGAAGAAACTTAATCCTATATCTAATATGTGCTTCTTTCACTAAAACTTAAAATAAAGAAAAAAATAAATAAATAAAAAATAGGATTCAAGCGTCGTCAAGAAATAAACTCTCAAAACGAAAATTTCGCAATAAACATTGACTCTCCTCCATGTTATCAAAAAATCGAACCACGTAAGTGCGCTAGCGACATTCCATCGACTCTGAACGACTTGAAGCCACCATTTCGATTCAATCCATTCGCAAACGAATCCCTTACCCACCCTGTCTGTAACGAAAACGCGTATCGCAAAAAAGGGGCAGCGAGGAGTACGCTGGAAGAAAAAGGAGGAGAAGAAGCAGAAGAAGAAGAAGAAGAAGAAGACGAAGACGAAGAACTCTGGGCGACAAAAATGGACTTTGCTGGGAGATAGAGGATGCGACCCCTCTTCCCCTCCTTGATTTTTTTGCCTCTTCACCCGTTCCGTTCGTTTTCTCTTTATTTTCTATCTTCCTCCCTTCGTCGGAGTTGTTCAGGTTTACCGTCTCTCCTCTGGGAGTTGAAATATACAAAATGAAATATGAAATAATGGTTCGTGCCTTGTGGCTGGCTGAAGTCACGGGCGCACCCATATCTACGCCCCCATGCGCCTATGTACCCATACGGCTCCGCGGTGTATGTACGCCGATCCCCCGTCTATATATGTATGCATCTATGTACACGGCCACACCATATACATCCGCCTTGCTCAACTTTTTCGTTCTTGTCGTGAACATCTTACGTTCGTATTAACCCTTATCCTTGCTTAATGATATTCCAGCCTACCATACGCCGGTATATATTGAACTAAGGCAGATTCCAGCCTGGCCGTCTTCGACTGGCCAAGCCCCGTCTGTAATTCGTATCTTACTAGCTCGTTCGACCATTTTTCCGCTTCCTCCGCCGATTATGTAGCCAAGCGATGGGCAATTAGGTGGTTGGAACAAGCAACATATCGAAAGGGTATCGGCAACGAACCGCGGTTACTTTTATTGATCTTTAATCCTACCACGGCATTCCGTCTAACCCTTGACTGGCAGACCCCGGAGAGAGCCTCAATTTTAATTAAATTTTCTATTTTATATCATTTATATTTTCTAGATTTGACATTGCTCCTCTGAAAATCATTATATGTTTTGTAAGTTTGGGTCTCAATTGATCCTGATTCCGGTGTTCAAGGGTCAAAGTTAAATTATCTACATACTCATAGACATCATTTTGGTCAAAAAAGATTGAATTCCATTAAAAGTTTGTTTTGCAAAAAAAGTATATAAATATTCAGTGTTGAGAAAATGATGACTGATCTTCGGATAGTTTTCCTTTTGGATGTGTCAGTTGTGATCATTTTCAAAATTATCATGTATCAACGTACCTCGGTATCAATTATCTTCGGACTCCTCTATAATATTAGAATGAAGAATGGTGATTTGGAGGATAGAATTTATGGATACGTCCGCGGTGACGGTGCTCATTGAGAATCTTTTAAATTTATCAGTGAATCTTGATGGTGGGTTAGTTATGGTGTAAACTTTGTAAAAATTCAGTGTTAAAAAATAAGCAAATTATACATATAAATCTTGTTTCTAGGATTATAACCCTAAGCAACAGGTAGCTATTACATATTAATTGATACAACAATAACAATTTGATAAAAAGCTATCCCATTGTATAGCTACCCTCTATTTATAAATAGTTTACATTTACTTATACAGTTTTTTCATTATCTTTCATGCAGCTTTAAATTCCGGATGCTGGGTGAGCACTCAAATATTTGAGTACTTTAAGAATGTAATACGAAATAATTGTAACACCGTTTAACAATTAATGGGCATTTATCCGTGAATTTCAGGAAAGAAATGGCGAGGGTTAACCCCGCAGGATAGAAGGCCGTACGTAGAGGAGGCGGAGAGGCTGAGGGTTATACACATGCAGGAACATCCGAATTACAAGTACAGACCACGTCGTAGGAAACACGCGAAAAGGGCCCCAGGTGCACCCTCCTCACCTCCTTCCGCCACCAATACCACTGGCAATAGGTCCAACCCCTCTGGTACCACGATTCATCATTCCATGTAAGTTGATATCTCAGTTCGTATCGATTTTTCAAGAACATCTCGCCGTGATCAAAAACTCAATCAAAATTTAATACCTTTGCATTCAGATTGTTCTAAAAATTACTTAATCATTGATTTTGATTTCTTTTGATACTCAAAAATAATTACCATTTAATAAAATATACGAAAATTTGCAATTAGAATGGATATAAGTTGCTTTAATATCTTTCAAATATTTTTTTCAACAAAAGTGATATAATTTACAGTAGGCTCTTGTTATATTGCATGTCGCCGACGAGACTGTGGGAGTAGGAAAGTCAAGCTGTCAAATTCTCGTTTAAAGGGGGCAGGGTAGATAGAAATGTATTATTTTCATAGACTTTTCATAGACTAATATGCTTTAAAATCTCTGTGAACATTAAATTGTTCACGTGGCAATATAACATGAATCTACCTTTTATTATTCAGTCATTGCTTGCTTCAAAATTACATTTTCGCTTCAATGTTTCGTTTAATTTCGAAGCCTTTTCACGTATCATAAGTCTATGTATCGACATATACTCGTATGTATTTACTGTAGACACATTTTGTATTACTTGGCTTCCCTATACCATATCGCTTCTAATAAGTTGACTTCATTAGATAATATCTGTGACCTTTAATTAGGACAGTATGAAAATGTTGACCAATTAGCACGAAATACTGGTCAAATGGGAATAATGAATTACTTCTCTTCTTCCTTGAACATCAATTCCAAGAGCTATATATTCTTGCTAATTTTGTGACAGTCTGACAGTGCAAGAGTAGCACTAAACTAATGGAACGAAATTCTTAGATTGGTTCAGTTGTGCACGAACAATACAAAAGCATGTGTACTAGGGATGTGCGGCCCGACTAATGTGTCATTCCCGACTAGTCGGGTCGGTTCGGAAAAAGTCGGGCGGGCTCGGGCGGGCGTCCGATACATGCGTGCAGTCGGGTAGCCCGACTATTTCGGGTTCGATCGGGTACAGTCGGGCTGATTCGGACGAGCTTCCGCGGGCCGCGGCTCGCGACCCAACTCTCATGTATAATGTTTGTTAATGCTTGCAATAAGCATATTCAAAATCTATTTTGTATAAAATGAACATATAGGTGAAATGGAATGAAATTCATTTCAGATAAATTCGTTACAAGTATTATTTTTCCACATAAATCTTATTCCAAAATTCCACATAAAACAAATTTTGTACATGCTTATTGCAAGTATTAACAAGTACATGAGAGTTGGGTCGCGGGCCGCGGCCCGCGGGAGCTCGTCCGAATCAGCCCGACTGTACCCGACCGAACCCAAGACAGTAGAGGCGTGCGAGTACTCGTAATTTACAAGCCGAGCTGAACTCGCTTCGATTGTTCGAGCCGAGTCGATCGCTTGAATTTGCCGAGCTACTCGAAATCGACGAACTGTTTGATATAAAAGCGAGCTACTCGAAAAAATCGAACTACTCGAATATTCGAGCCCTCGTAAATCGAAGTTTCACAAGGGCTCGAATATTCGAGTAGTTCGATTTTTTCGAGTAGTTCGTCGATTTCGAGTAGCTCGACAAATTAAAGCGATCGACTCGGCTCGACCGACCGATCATTGTTCGACTTGAAATTCGAGTACTCGCACGCCTCTACAAAACAGTCGGGCTACCCGACTCCACGCATGTATCGAACGCCAGCCCGAGCCTGCCCGATTTCTTCCGAACCCGCCCGAGCCCGCTCGATTTTTTCCGAGCCCGCCCGAGCCCGTAATATCGGGTACCCGCACATCCCTAAAGTGTACCCAAATTTTTGATCAGTAGTGTAGAGAAAAAGGTACGAATATGAAATAGAGTAGAAACGATTTTAGCCCGCAATATCAAGTATTACGACGAGTAAAATACTCTCCCATAACAATTATTCTTGATAGGTATCATTATTTTAGTTAACAAACGTTTTCACTTTTGGCCGTAATAGAAAGTTTCTACGCATGCTTCTTAAAGTGTAAACTTTGGTTTATTTTGTGAGTTTTGAAAAAACAAAATGGGTAAGTTATACTGTAATAATCATAGTATTAGTATATCAAAGGATATTTGAAGTATTTATGTTTTCATTATGATAAATAATAATAATTGATAGAAAAATGAGATACTTGATTGGTAGCAATATGAAAGAGTCTCATATTACTACCACATTCTTAAATTTATTACTAAATAATAAAATGAACTAATGAACATATAAAATGTGTATATTTAGCGATAAAAGATTTTCTTAAGATTGTAAATGCGAATTGTGGATTTAATGTTTATTATGCCACTAATGGGCAAAATAAAATAAACATTTCGTTTAATTGTGGTTATCTTATTATATTTGCGTTCTGTTATGTTTAATTTATCATTATTAATGTTCTTTATTTGTCTCAAAAGTAGCACTATCCCGTATTGTTGACATAAATTAAAAAAAGTGAAAGAAACAGAAGTTTTGTAAAGTCTATAATATTTACTTATACAGCTCATTCCGCATGAAATTCCCCAAATTTCTGTATTTGATTTTTTTTATTTACAACTATTTTCAGACTCTCTACGTCTAAAAATAAAATGGGTATCTCATATTCGTACCCTCTCCACTAGAAGTTTCGTTTAAAAGATTCAAGAGATTGTTTATAAAAGTAACGAAATTTTGCATATGATATCTTTAAGGTCCAAGATGGATAGTTATCAAGGCATTCCTCAGATCCCATGGGGTGGCCATTCCCCGATCTCATCCCTGTATCACCAACAACAGCAGCAACAAGGTATCCAGGAGTACAAATCGGAGAGCAATTCCTTGTACGGCAGCCCTTATACGCCTATTATTCACACACCGGACATATCTCCAGTTGCCAGTCCCGAGCCAGATGGTGAGACTTAGTACTCGCATTAATTACCCCTTCAGACAGACTTGGAACTCCAAGAATTGAAGTTTCACGATTAAATCACGAGTTCCTGAAACAGTTCTTTGTTTATCGTATTTTTTTCTTCTTTTTTTTAAGTATAGTTTGAATTATTTTCTTTTGTTCCTTATAACAAGTGTATGGAATGTATGCATTTATTGGTAACTATAAATAATCACTTGTCAAGTTTTAGCAATTGAAAAAGAGATGACAAATTTTTAATTATTCTTTAGGATAATATCGCATAATATTCAACAACTGATTAATTGATACTTAGGTGACGGTACGCATCTGTCGTCTACGCAAAACCCAGATGCAGAACGAGATCTAATGGAGGGTGGTTCGTCGAAGCAGCACAATGAAATGAACGAGCAAACGAAACGGTACACTTTTATGAATACCGATAATCAACTGCACACGGATCATGCTGGTACTACTAGCATATCGTCGTGTCAGAATTCTGGTGGTTACACTGACACTTTAACTTATAAGAAATCGGTAAGTACCATATGAAAATGTGAATAAAATATAACTTAACATGTTGACTGCCGCAGTGAAAATTCAGATACATATGTCGAAAGACATATTAAAGCTCTAATTATTATTAACCCTCGAACAGCAGAGTCTGGGTCAATCGCGGCACAGACTTATAAAACATACACAAGGATATTAACTTAAAGTTAAATGTATAATTTTTAAATAAAAGAGTTTCATATATTAAAAGAATAATTTTTAGAGAAGCAGTGTAAAATCTAGAGCATTAAAATAATATGAAATACAAAATTAAATTAAAATTTGGACTCTCTCCATCGTCCGCCATCTGAGGGTTAAAGATATAAACAATTAATTTTTAAATTTAAGATTTCAATTTATCTTATATCATTACATCATTTTTATTGTCTTTCTTCTTTGATTTGATTATTTAATTATATGTATATATTAGGTACATTTACGACACGTTTTGGATCCTACAGCCATCAACGTATTAAAATATAATTTCATTATATATTTTAGTAATTAAAGATGTTTGTGTGTATGTCAAATTTCAAATTCATTTAGTCAATAATTGATGAATGTGTGAAAGTATCTAGCCTTTCATTTGCTAATTGTAAGTCAAAAAATTCCAAAATTTAAAATTCATTATAAATTTTCACATTTTTGACCCAATTGCTATTGCAAAAATAAATCTCCTTTATACTTTTTAAATAATTAATTAATTTATTAAAATATGTATCTTTTCGATATTTGTCCTTTAGCATTATTATTTTTCTTTACGTTTAAATGTTATTTAATTTTATTCAGAATAAATGACAATTTTTGCAAAGGCGTTCTGGAACGCCTTAAAAATCTTAATCCGGTCCTGATAACATATTAACGACAGCAATTGATTTGTTTTGAAATAATTTTAGCAAAGTAAGAAACAAATTACTTATAAAATGTCCTGATATTATCAATAATTCTATATTAAAGTCAATATCCTGCTTCTACAGTTAAGAATCATATAAAATGCATTTCATTGTACGCTTTAAATATTTATTTTTTCAGGTGAGCTATTTAAATTTCGAGAGACAGCCGTCGAGCATCGCCGCGGTGGGCATAGCAAACGGTATGATGGTGTCGTGCAATAAATTGCGTTCAGGATTTGAGAATGTTGGCTCTGTGACGGGCACTTTTTATCCACCAGTCGCATCCCCTCACGATCAATCGTTGCAGCACTACACGAGCAGCCAGTCCTCGAAGACTGCCAACTATTCGATGCAGTCCACCGTTGAAAACAACTACAATCCTGTTCAGTGTGCCAATCGACAACAATCCATGGGTATCCGTGGAGCCGCTGAAGGTTGTTCCGGTAATAGTTCATTCATTTTTATTTCTTCTACCCTGTTACACTTGGACCGATTCCAAAGATCAAGGATATTTAAGATCCTCTGGTTTCGCTTGTTCTCTATTTTACTGCAAATTTATTTAACAATTTCAATTTCTTTAAAAATTATAAACTGATGCATTCTGAGAGTGCGTTGTGCTTTTCTTTATATTAAATACGGCAGAATTGGCATACACATCTAGCAAATCTGAACATTCTTACATTTGTCTTCAGCATCACGCGTGTGCGGAAGAAACTAATGTCAATTAGCAATTGAAACACATTTCAGGTGTATCTCACCGTTACCAAATGACCCATCATCAAGAGTACCAAACCGAGAGCACCAGTACGGGTCAACAGCACTCGATACTGGGCCACATGGACCCTGGCATGACTGCGGATGACGATCAGCAACAGACGCTGCAGCTAGAAAAATATTTCAAGTATTCTCATTCGAGCAACGTGGCTCATAGCAGCCTCTCGTCGCAGAATTTGCTCGATAGCAATCACAATTACGCCAGTGATTTGCGTTACTATGCCCCTCAACAAACTCAGCTGGACATGTCGAATTCGCAGTGCATCGTTGACGATCAAAACAAAGACACTCGGTGTTCCAACGTGGGTATGGGTCATGCGATGGACCAGTATCATCAGGCTATGGATGTGACGAAGTATCAGGAACACCCCTCTCAGCAACAACAACAGCAGCAACAACAACAGCAACAGCAGCAGCAGCAGCAGCAGCAGCAGCAAGGACAGCAATCTCAAAATATGGAACACGTGCCGAAACCGGACGACGACTTCAGTGTAATACTTGCCGATGTGCGTAAAACGTGTTATAGTAGCTAGTGCCTCTTTAGTCACTTTGACACGTGGCAATTTGTAAGCTGTAGTACGAAGAACCTTGTACGGTAGTGTATTCAAAGAATCCGGTGCTTATACACAATTTGTAAAGAGTGATAAGATGATGGTCACAGTCTGACAGTGATTCTCTACATTACGTTGGATGGGCACTTGCAAAAATAATTAAAACTTAGAAATTAAAGGTTCTTTTCAAATTCTTTCAAGCTTAAATCAAGCTTCTTTAGGGAAAATTACGATATAAGGAAAGCAGAAATTTTCAAAATGTTAATATTAAAAATCATTTAGAAACAAACTAATGTTATTTTCAATTATTAAATATTATTAAATTGAATACATAATTGAAATGTACGAAAATTTTGAATGAACGTTGACACGCAAATGATGGGAGACCACAGACCATAGTACATATTTATATGCGACATATGGGACTCTCATCTCTAAATTGTCATTTCCCCTGAAGAGCCTAATTTGATCACAAGTGTACAATACCACATGGTAGGCTTCCCTTGAAAAAATGTCAGTGTAAGGAAGGGAGCAATTATTACTCACAGTAATACTCGAGAGTTACACATCATGAATAATTAAATGAAAAAATGATAATTCTTAAAATTCTAATTTTTAAAGTTATTGAGCATAATTATTAAGTATCATAAAATTTAATGTAACTAAAAAAATATTAAAATTTTCCCTAGAGACGCCTCTCTATTATACACTTTAATAGATATTCTACAAAAGCGCCTTAATAAATTCTGATTTATTAAGTAAAAAAGAAAATCCAAAGTCAGTCGTTTTAACTGGTTTAACAGTTTTGGTATTAAAAAAAAATCTTGAGCCTTCAATATGAGAAACTTATAAAGTTTGTGATTAGGTCCTTTTGCAAATGTCCATCCAACATCAAACAAATAATCACTTGTGTGAGCCATTACTTTCTTAACACGTTGTACTCTGTACACACTTCCGGTGCTGAGGTCCTTGATCCTATACAAGAGCTGGTCAGAAAGTTCAATTCTATTTCCTTTAAATACAAACTGTTTTCCATTTTTTTTCTTCTCTATTAATTAACTAGAAATTAACCCTTGTACTTTATATGTATAAGATAACGGACCCAGTGGTGAAACATGTACACCCATGATCAAAGCAAGCTTCCCTACAGAAAATGGCAATATAGCGGATATATATATATATGATAATTAATATAATTTTGACAATACATTAAAATAATTTAGAAACAAAATAATATAACTTTTGAATATTAAATACTACAAATTTTAGTATATAACTGAGAAATATAAATAATAAATGAATATTAATTCAAACTTTCCCACGTAAATGTTTACACCCACGTGATAGAGCCAGGCTCCTATATATACAGGAGTCAATTCCTTACATTGTCAATTTCCCCAGGAATATCTATAGGAAAGAGTGAGAACCCGGAGTAAGCCTGATTTGATTGCAAGTGCATAGTCCGAGTAATTAAACGCTCTTCACCAATCAGAGGCAAGAAAAGCGTTAAATAACTGGGTCCGTTCAATTAGTCGTACTCGTCCAACCACTGGGCCCGATACCTTATTATATTATCTTCATTTTTGAAATTTTCTAAATATTACTTTTCCAATATATAAAATTTCTCAGTTTAAAAATGATAAGTACTCCATTTTTAGCTTCAGTCGAAATATGATTCCATACGTTTGGTGAATCTGGATCATAAGTGACCCAATTTCTCTCGTTTCTCCCTTATTTCAGAAAAGCGCGCACTGGATTTTTGCGAAATTATTGCTTTTGGAATTCCGTACAACTGTTCTCTGTTTGGACCAAATTGTTGTTCCAAATCACACGCGCTGCTCTTGCAAGGAAATTATTATAACATAAAGTAGAATATTAATGTTTACCTCGCTCATACAACTAATATGAGATAGTAAACTACCAATGCACGATACTTATTATTATTTCCAATAAAAATTAAGCGATATCTCTCGATGAACTTTCTGACCTCACCACGTTGAACCCTCACTTAATTCGATTAGCGATAATTCAGTAGTAAATTGAATCGTTTCGAAACTCTTCATACAGTTAAGTTGGAGAATAAAAATCGGTGATTAGTTGAAATATTCCAATGAAATGTTACATACAGTATGTTTATTTAATTTACGTCACCCATAATCATGTTCAGTGATGGAATCGTTATTGAAGGCAACCGCATTATTGTTGAGCTATTCTTATCCACCTATATGCACTCGTGGTACAGCACGGCACTGTATATTTAGAACGTACCAGCATATTTTCACCGCGAGAATAGATTGTTCGAACAAGTTTTCTGTAGCAAAGTGAAACGCATTTGTTTTTTTTCGTAGCAAATCAATCCTGTCACTAGGCAGACTACTTACAACACTGTCGCTCAAAAATCTTAAGCCACTCTAATTTATACGAAACCTGACAGAGAATCGTTCAATCATTAAGAGACATAAAGTAACTACTTTATCACTTGATGTTTCATAAGAGGGCTTTTAGATAATCAGTGCAACTAGATCAAGTTATATTTCTAAAATAATAGAAGATAGAAAAAATAGCATTAGGAAAAATTAAATGGTGTCGAATGGTGTCAAAGATTTTAATGTCACTTTGGTTTTAACTTAATTGTTTGTAAAGAATAACAAAGTGCATCAGTTGACGTCACAAGAAGCACTTTAAGCATATACTACTTTAGGGGCATTGATTTTTCAGAATATTCTACGCACAGTCGTAAGGTCGTGGGCTATGTTCCTTAGAAATTTTGAAATTTTAGAATTTCAGAAATCTGGAATTTTGAAATTTTGAAATTTATAACATCTGGAATTTTGGAATTTAAAAAGTCTAAAATTTTGAAATTCTGAAATGTTGGAATTTTGAAACTTTGGAATTTTTGTAATTCTGAAATTCTAAAATGTAAGAAATCTAGAATTTTGAAAGTTTTGAATTTTAGAATCTTAAAATCTTAGAATGGTGAAGATCTTTATTTTTGGGGAGGGCCAGTCCAGATTTGGGGGAGGGTAGGCCCATTTTGGCTCCTATACATAATAGTTACTCCATTCACTTTACGTAAAAAAGTATTAAGATGGAATATCAGAAAAGTCAATGATTCGTGCGATATTACAAATTTTTGTATAAAATATCTTACGAACTGTTCACTTTTTTTATATTTTACCTGAGAAGTTGATATTTTTTACGCAAAATGTTACACAAAATCAATTGCAATTTCTAAAAGATATTGATTCTTATAATAGCATCAATTCGAACAGTTATCACTAATAAACGACATACTGTTTATATTGTTAATTCCCTACAAAGTACATGTTAAGAAAGGTAAAATCAGCAAGCCGGACGAGGCTCCTCACAATACTGGGCGAGATGTTGCTAAAAAGAAGTATATAATGCTGTTTTTTTTATATCTAATATCAACGATACTTAAAATAATTTTTGAGATTGCACATTATTACATAAGTAATCAGAAACAAATACAATATACTTGATCGTTATGTCGCCAAAAGATGTATGTATAAAAAAAATAAGTAAAATTGATTTTAATTATAGCCTTCTCAAACTCTTTGATTTATGTTTAACTTACAATTACATACATATTAGTCGGTCAACAATAATTCACAAAATTTGGCATAACTCCGTGAATATTGAAAATTAGACAATAGAAAGAAATATCGAATATAACTTTTATGCAAGAAGGGTCTAAATATAATTCTAATTATTAAGATAGAGATTCTGATTTGTATAGCTATGCACAGCTAATTTTGAAATTTAAGCTTACAATTGTCCATCTTACAGTATCGATATAACATTAATGCTATTCAAAATTTGTCATCTCTTTCCAAATTTTAGGAGTTGGTCACTGTTGACCTCCATGGCTGTTAACGTATTAACTAACAAATGTACCCCAGAATTCTCTTATGGATAACAAATGTCTTAATACTTTTGAGCGATAATGTACATACAATTATAGAACTTCACTGATATCACAAAGAAGGTGTCCATATTTGAAGGACGACAACGTGATATTTAGTTGTTTTAATTTATAACAAACGCTTTCGAATGTATCGAACACGATTGAGATACTTAATGTAAATGAAAGAATTTATATTTTTACAAGACATATTCCTTCTCTTTTTTCAAATAGGAATCTCCTGTGAAAAGTACTTATTGTAAAAAAAAATCGTTAAGCACGGCAATGAAGATATTATCGAAAGTACCTTCATCTTCAATAATTAATTATTTAAGTGTTTTCGTTGATCATTGTCCGTGTATAAGCACGATCTCTTTATTTCTTCTTCTCTTCAGCCGACTGAATGAAATTCTCGCTGTAAATGTAGCGTAAAATAGCAGAACGGATTATCTTCTTTCTTTTTTTACTCACGTAAGCTTCTTACTTTCGTAGTTTTTAATACTCTATTGTAGCGTTCGATTATACATTGTAGCGTGGCAATAAACGTGACTAGTTTTTATCGTTCCGATCTTCCAATTGAGAATACATTTCTAAGCGATGGAATTTAGGTATATGTGTAAAGAACGTTGAAGAGTACTAAATTATTATAATTATTGTATCGTACTTAATAGAAAACAATTATCAACATTCATGTGAATTCTATATGTTTCTCGATCATCCGTTTTCGTTAAATTATTTAATTTTAATTGCTGCGGTAAGAAATAAAATATACAGGGTGTAAAAATAATTTGAAAATGTAGAATACAATTTTTGTTTTTAATGAAATTTCATTTCTTTCGCAAAATTACTGTACCTTTGTGGTAAAAAGAAGTAGAAAATTATTAATAGTACAAGTTAATTTAGTTCTACAGATATGATTTATTGGGATAAAAAAAATCATATGAAAAAATTTTGTTCTACGTCTTTTATTTTTACAGAACAGTTTCCTGTCCACCTGTATCACTGAAGGGCATTAATACAAATAGGATATTTATTTACTCCTTCTTTTTATTAAATATATATAAAAAATATGTATATAAGTTACAATGTTGTGTGTAAAGCTGAAATCATACACGGTGAGTAACATCCAGTTCTAATTCGTAGTGTTGATAGAAAAAACATTTAAATGCTATGAGTTATTATATACTCCCTTCCCTTGCCCTGTTAAACAACCTTCCAATCATATTTACCAAAACAAAATAGATTTAATCAGTACATCTATTACCAGAGAAAAAAAGAGGATTAACATCGAGCAAGATTCTTTTTAAACAGCAACAACTGTTTGAAATATTTCGTCTACTTTTGGACCATATTATTAATTTATGCCTTCATTACTCTTGTGTATTTCTTTGTTCTTGTTTAAATATCCACATTTGAATGACACGTATAATTTATCAAACTGCTAACAATAACATTTGAAATGATCTGCAATTTATCTATACTGTGTGTGTGTGTGTGTTTGTGTTGGTAATTAAGTATATAAGGTGAGCTGCAAGAAACGAAATGGTCAAATTATTTTTTCAGATTTGATAAATGGGAATACGTATTATTTTATAATTTTCAACAAAATTATTTGATCCGTTTCTCACCACTCATCCTGTAAATCACGCTCGAATATGTACACAATGTACAAATTTATATTGCTGTTTGTAAATTTAATTCGTTACTCAGTCCACTTATAGAATGCTGGGGAAATAATGGTCATGGATTATATTTTCCATGTTGTTTAGATGAACTTTTGCAAAAAAATACTCAGTCATAAAATTAATAGAATTTTAAAGATATATTAGAATTTTGATGGAATATCAGTGTATTTTCAAAGTACTGATGAAATATTAGTGCGCTTTAATACCTCTCATATAGTTAGTCTGTCAAAAGACTGATCGCAAGTATTAGTGGATCCTCAGTCTCTTGATGATACTAACATAACTATGGGAAAATCTTCCTAAAAGACACAACCCATTTTTAAAAATCCCAGATACTATTTACTTTTATCTATCCAGAGAGTACAATACATAGAATTTAAAACAAAAAACACTTTTGATCTTTAATTTGAAGGTTTTGAATCATTTTCAGACTGGATTCCTTTGCAAATGTGCATTCAAGTGTAATGTAGACTTCCTAAGATTTCCATAGGCTCTCCCTGAATTCTCCCAAAACCAAAAATATCTAGAGGAAAGTTCCTCTCCCAACAATTACTCTTTCAAAGGGGGATAAACTAACCTCCTTGAGTTAGTCTCAAACTTTATACAACAGCAGAAAACCCCAAAATTAGTACATAACAATTTTGCAAAGTAGTAAAACATACCCCACAAGGAAATTCTAAACATGAATTTTGTCCTTATCTCTCAGAGGTACGCATTGTGATTTAAGCAAAATTGTTAACCTTGAGGTCTATTATTATGCAAAGTTTAAATTCTTAAGAAGCCTTTGTTGCAGCAAAGTGTACATTCAACATATAAACCATGATCATTACTTTCTTAACAAGCTATGCAAGTTACTCTATTGAGTTGTCTCACATTGACTTGTTCATATAATTTAACATTTTAACTGCCATGTCACCTATTTCATGGAATAAACTTACATAGCCAGTTATAAATAATTTTACCAAATACTTGAAAGTATATTCACTAAGAAGAATTATTCATCATAGAAAATAATTTAATAATAATCGAACATGGCAGTCAAAGTGTCGCCGAATTTTACACGATGATGTATCGCTATATTTGTCTATTGTACAACTATTTAGACAAGTAGAACTATTGGTTGCTGTTTCGACGTTTACAAGTCTGACAGATGTCGGATTACAAGCGTGTAAGTATGTGCAATTATTTCTCGCATTCAATTCATAATTCGCTTACACTAGAGAGTTAATTAGATACAAATTCGTGTTTGTGAGGAAGCGCGGAGAATCGCAACGTGCATATACAATACGTTTATTATTAAATTGGACAGATATTGCAGTCTTGTTTATAGTGATTTTTGCTATGAAACGTATACACTGTCGTTTCGTTTCTCTCATTTCAAGTGATCTCTTTATACAAATAGTGAACGCAAGTTGTTTCGTACAAATTCAGTAACTTTACTCCCAAGAGTAACATCGTGAATCTTATTTACCACAAACTGTACACCATTCAATTATTAACATACAATTCTTATATACAAATTTATCTTTGCGTGCCCCTAGTTATTTATATTTAACGTGTGTGCCTCGCACTATGTACAATTGATGGAAATTAACTTACACATGTATATGGCAGCTTTACAGGTCATGTATAAAATTCTGTACACACACGTACGTATTTCTATTAGTGTGATTTAAATGCATACAAACAGTGTTTAAATTACGAAAAAAAAGGAAATAAAATTGTTTCGCTTGAAAAAAATGGATATACATAATATTAGACTAAATTTAAATGGA
This sequence comes from Osmia bicornis bicornis, assembly GCF_907164935.1. Lineage (NCBI taxonomy): Eukaryota > Metazoa > Arthropoda > Insecta > Hymenoptera > Megachilidae > Osmia > Osmia bicornis. The sequence continues at coordinate 10,080,851 of NC_060221.1, forward strand.
ATATCATTTTATCATACCCATCTTGATATGTGGTAAAAGTAATTCCATTAATATCTTCATAAACAATATTCTTATAAAAATTGTTAATCTAATACCATGCTTCTCCTCGAAAATTGAGCAATTTTTATGGAAAGTGTCAGTAATAAGAAAAATAACTACGTATACATTTAAATCAAACAATCAGTATAATGTACTAAATGCATTATACGTATAGTTTGTTTCCAACTTAGATTTCAAAACTTCAATCTCATCACTTTTGAGATAGACACATAGGTCATCTTCACATCACTTTGAATATGTTATTTGTAACCCACTGTTCTCAGTGTGTGTACATTCGAATGTTTACTCTAGGTGGCAACTACTTCTATACGAAACTGTAAATAAGAATAAGACAGTCGTGTTTGAACCAGCAAAGAGATCGAACGTTCTCAAAGGACTTAACGAAGCGTTATTTCTGTGACAAAGTATGTAAAGTGACGCTAACATAATTGCACAATTAACGTGTGTGACAATACACGTACGTATATGTATTCTATTAGTATTGTTAAGTCACATTGTGCATACAATGTAGCAGATACGCATTAGGAATTAATTAGATTTTCAATAAATACACTGAAACTTCAGTTTGGAAACGTGTCATGATAAAAAGAGTCAAAGTGATCTTTGCTTTGTGTATAATAAGATATGAGTCTAAGTCTTTCAGAGTATAATGTCATATTTTTCTAATTTTCTTTGTTTGAGAAATCTCTTATTTTTATAAAGTATTTGATCGTTACGCTGATAATGGAATACAAAATATTGCTGTTAAAAATGCATCCATTCAATACAGTCTATAAAGGTGAGAATATATTTTAAAATCTTATGATCATTGATTTTAAATTATTTGATATATTTTAAATTTTCTTTTTCTTGGATTTCTATCACAAAAAATATATTAATTATAAATCAAAAGAATTTTAATATATTAAATAAAAAAATATTTATAAATGATTATTAATTAAATTTTTGTTCGAAATATTTCTATAGTAAATTAATATGTACAATTTGATAAAAATAAGCTACAGAATTATTCAAATAATTTATATGTACACGTGCAATAAGCCTTAGAATTTGATGAGATCAATCATGATCTGTTCAATGTACATAAATTGTAAAAAATATTTTTCTGAAATTATTATTTTCTTCTGTAGATGTTAAGTGATTAATGTCAGATAAATGCAACTTTAAAACCCCAAAAAAATCTTTTTTAAATATTAATTAGAAATGTATTATACACCTTTTCCTGTTGTTATGAAAATAATAAGTTATTATATAGAAGATAATTTAACCTTCCCACATTTTAACTAACTCTACCTTTTTCTATACACAGAATCCTACATACCTACAGATTTCTTATGTGTCATTCATCCCATAAACAGTTCTGTTTCATTTTAGAATAATATGAGAATATAAAACACTTCTTACAAGTTTTAATGCCACATTTATAAGGTGTAACTGCCTTTTTTCCATCACCTTTCCCCTTGCAAAATTTTAAACCACACGGATACCAACCGATACATAATTCTAATGAACAAGTACAAGGTGCCCACATATTTGATGTGTCAGCACACCTTGTAACAAACAATGATTTCGAATCATTTGTACCTTGTTGCGTTAATGAATTTGTGCTGAAGTTGTATACAGCTGCCATCAATGGAAGTTCAGAAGAACCTAATGAATTAAAGACAAATATTTTAGTAAATGAATTTTAAGATGTTTAGGTATTTATTTATTTATTAGCATATAGCTTACCAGGTCTCTGAATCCATTGTTTTATGTCTTCATTTCTGGTATAAGCAGATCCTGCTGCTTCTCCACAAAGAGTTGCAATATGTTTTGAAATATCTTTTGATTCTGATACATCTAAGAACAAATCCATGGTATAATTCACATGGCCTTTGTCTTCTTCTGCAACACGTACTGTGCCTGGATTCTTTTGTCGTAATTTAGACATTGCATCAGAGGATATAAAGTCTACTTTGAAAAAATGATTAACAAAGCACAAGACTTGATATTGATTTTGACCACGTTCTTCTTCTCCAAGAACTAGTGCTTTTATAATCTGTACTTCCTACAGAAAACAAAAAATATCTTATTACTATTTATGTAATATATTAAAAAGACAATTATTTTCATATAATAAATTACATTTTTAAAGTCAATAAGTTGTGTCACCAAAGTGCCATCTGAACACTGAAATTCTAAAGTGATAACATCTTCAGTTACATTGGATGAAATTGTTTCTAATAGAATATCACCACCCTGTAAAATGAAAATAAAAGGAATGATATATAATTATTTATTCTAAAATTCTTTTCCGGTGAAATTTATTTTTCTTTTAGGTTAGCATGATAAATTATTAAATATCCAACTGTATGGAAATCATTTTTACACAAATTCATTTCAAAGATTACACTCTTCTTAAGTTTTATCATCAATAAATGACAGATACAAATTCTTACCTGATTTTTAACGTTTATGAGCAAATGAGTCGTACAAACACCATACAAATAGTACAACAGGAAGCAAATTGAGAATAATTCGTTGAGTTTCTTCATTGTCGCATGTTGTAACTACGTCTGTCACTATATGGAGCACCGTTGCAATTAACTACGATGAATCGACATTCAATTAATAGATAAATACTTTAAATATAACCTAATCGTATGAACTTCCTACTCCATACATTCCATCGCGGTCGAAGCATACGCTCTTTGCACACCATTGGGTATAAAATTATTTAGAATAGAATACTTATTTAATATGAACATTTAGAATTCTCAATTTTTTTAAAAAGCATTTGATTGTTTATACTTTATTAAAAACTATATACATATTTATTGTCTAGTATACAGAAGAAACTATTTTTCAACAGAAGATTGTAAACAAAAATTTCTTGACAAATAGAATATAATTGCTAAAAAGAATTGCAGATATAGAAATGATTAAAGATAAGAAGAAGGGTTTATTGTTTAGAGTGTTGTACGTTTGCTAGGTAATGGCCTAACCTGGTCCAAAACGTACTTTATTTTCAAAAAAACCGCCATTTCCTAAAAGTGTTATAATCACAGATGAGATATGAAACAGACCAATCGCCTTGTGAGGATTCGTGTCTCACGATTTGAAATATCGACATTGCCCAAAACCTAATTTTTGTCAATTGCTCTGTTATACATTCCGATTTAGAATAATTTTAGGAACTGCATCAGGCTAAACGATCAATGAATCACACTGATTGGTAATAAATGTAAAGAATCACTGTCCAACACGAATTTTGTTCTGCAACACCCGTTGGGTGATCCTTATAGAGCTTCTCGTCCTGAACACAAATCCGAAAACGGAATTGCTCGATCACCCTAAGTTTTCAAAAAACAGGAGTTTTTGTAAAAATGCGTAATTTTGGAAAAAAATGAAGTATTACGCGGAAACTAAAAGTGCTAGGAAATTTAGGCTGATCTCAAAAGATAGGGGAGAGTTTTACGTATATTTTGATATATATAGTTATTATAATGAGTGATTTTTAATAGCTGTAAATGACGATGAAAGTTTAAAAAATAGCCGATCCGCGTATTTTCTACTTGTTACTTTTGCATTTTTACGAAAAGTTTTTGGTCCAGCACGAATTCGCTGTACAGTACCGAATTCTGTAGACATTTCCGAATAAGAAACTGCGTTGGGTAAGTACTGGAGCAGTATGCAATTCGAGTAAATCGAAAAAATATCTGTCGGTGACACGTGTACGGCGTTTTGCCGCCAGGCGGCCATAGCTCGCCCTCTTCGTTCAGTCGTCGGTGCTGGGCGGATTGCAGGTCTCAGGCGCTTTTCACTCGAATTTTTAAACGTTAATTACTGGGAAACAAAGCCGCAAATGCTATTTCGTTATTCTTGATTTTCGTGTTATTTTGATCCTTAGAATCACCCCTTAAAATTTTGTCCATCTGTTGTCGAACACCCTGTACGCATACTCTGCAAGGCATGTACCGATTGCGATGAAACCTTTCACATCTAATAGGAGATATTTCCGTGATGATCCCACTTGCAAAAATGTATGGAACTTGTTATCGTTAAAAACTATCGTTATTGCAATTAACCAATAAGAACAGTAAACCACCTTACGGCATCCTACAAATACCGCTCGTTCCATTAAAAAGTGTGAAATAAAATAATTTTTAACAAAAAATACACCGACTTCAAAATGCACTAAAAAGTATGAAATAATTTCTATTTCATTTATACAAATACCCAACAGCTATTAATAAAACCTATTTACTCGTTAAATAGTATACTAAATACATTTCAACCTTTTCGGAAACGGCGCAAAATTTAAAATACCCGAATATACGATGCTGCCAATAACGATTTGATAGGTTGCCGACGCGACGCCTGAACTAGGATCTTCCTAGTAGAAGAAAAGTTTTTAATTTTGCGCCGCCTACGAAAAGGTTGAAATGTATTTAGTATACTATTTAACGAATAAATTGGTTTTATTAATAGCTGTTGGGTATTTGTATAAATAAAATAGAAATTATTTCATACTTTTTAGTGCATTTCGAAGTCGGTTGTATTTTTTGTTAAAAATTATTTTATTATATCTATAATGTTTGATTTTTCTTGTTATTGTTATTATTTCATAATTCTTATTTCTCTTTTGTTGTTATCCATTATTATTTGTAAGTACCAATAATAAAATGATAAAATACTTTAATTCAAAATTAAAATCTTTAATTAAACTTTAAAAGCATACAAAGACCTTGGATGTAATATGTCTTTGAAGATGTACATTCTTACATTCCCACCTGGACTTTTTTCCGCCAAATCTCGGTGATGTGAATAATGAACACGGAGAACGTTTCCACCGGAACATTCGGACACTTCGGATTCGTGTTCAGGACAAGAAGCTCTACAAAGATCACCCAACGGACGTTGCAGAAGATAAAAAAAGTTTTAATTTGTTGCACAGTATAATTATTGTGTCCTAATATAAATATGATTGCTATATATTGTGACCCTTTTCGCGGGGGTGCACTCTATACAATCGTATACAAAAATTTTGAAATCCGTTGGGCGCTAGCCCCGTTCGCGTGGCGATGGAAAAAGGGGAACATCGGGGTTCTTCACAATAAACGGGGACTCGTAGCTCGACCTCGGTCGGCCGTCACACACTACGCGGGGGAGTTCGCAGGAACGGGAAACTCTAGAGCTGGGAATCTCAGGGTGGAAGGGTTCTAGGTAAGTTCTTACGTTAAGCTAGGTACAGACGCGTGCGCCGCGGCAGCAACGCGGCATGGAACGAACGTATTTGGGCGAATATTCGTTCGTTTGGACGATAGTGCGAACATGTCACGCGGCAATACTGTAATGCCGCGCAACGAACCAATTTCTGTCAGTCTTTTGCGCGAACACAAAGGGATTCCTTGCCGCAATGTGGACGGTTTTCTTCGGGTTTGTCCAAATACCGAAAACAATAAACTGCTTTATCCGCGCACGTTCTTTTATTTCGGGAAAAGCGCATCGGGTATTTCGCAGCATTGCGAAGTATCAGTTATTAGTTGGTGTGTATTGAAAGTGTTATGTTGATAATTGATATGGAGTGGACTGAAGAACAAATGATCAAATTGATTGAACAATATAGGAAATTCGAAAATCTGTGGAACCCTACTGACATAAATTATTTTAAAAGAAATGAAAAAGTTGATGCGTGGGAGAAAGTAGGCATCAAAATTAACAGATCGTCAGACGATTGCAGGAAGAAAATAGTTAGCCTGCTCTCCTCTTACCGAAGAGAAAAGTCGCGGACAAAGATGTCCATGAGAACAGGAAAAGGTAAGCTGTTTATTCCTTTTCTATGTCTATAAGGTAGTAAAATTGTCTTTCTGATTAAAACTATTTATTTTTATTTTTTTAAACTATTTATTTATTATTTTTATTTTATTTTGATATAGGGGCAGCTGAGATTTATCGTAGCCGCTGGTTTGCGTATGATTCATTAAAATTTTTAGAAGACCGAGATACACTGCGGGAAAGACTAGACACGGTAAGAAAAAAAGTTAACTAATACCTACTTCCCTACTTCCTTACTTCCCTTCCCTATTAATATACAGGGTGTCCCAGAACTCGCGTTGGTTCCGTGAAGGGGTGGTAGCTGGAGTGATTCTGAACAACATTTTCCTTTGCGAAAAAGTTATTTGAAGCTTCATTTTTGAATTATTAAGAAAAAACACTGACCAATTCGAGCGCGTATAGCGCGCGGGCTCAGGGACGGCAGCGTCGGCTGCGAAAGCGGGGCTTGACGTAGGCCGCGAACGAACGGCTCGGCACCCCGTTGGCATAGCACAATAAAAAAATTGAACTTGTTGAACATTTTTAGTTGTTGTTTAAAATGAATACGAATCTTGTCGCCTGTCATAATGTAAAAAAGGAAATTCTAAACATTCTAAACAACAAATAAAAATCTTTGAAATGGAATAATCAATAAAAATTTAAAAACAATTTAAATGAAACTTACCGATTCGTTTCTAAATTAACTTGCTATGCTGAAAGCAGATAATTCCTACTGGGTCACTGTGTCGATCTTGAACATTCAAGGAGGGAACAAATTACGAAGAACCAGCTGATTTCCAAACGAGATCATTGAACTCACTCAACCACACGGTCACTATCACTTTTCACAGAATTTTCTTTCAGGTAAATAAACATTTTTATTCACTGTCACGTTGCAATTGCACTGGACACGAATGAAAAACGTGTAATATTCCGCACTACTTCGTAACGTTTTCGACGTTTCTTCCTATCCAACTTCAAAAGGGACTGCCAGCTTGATTGTTGCAAGGTCAGTTTACAAATACAAACTTGCATGTATCTAAAGAATATGTACAAAACATACAAAGAAATACAACTAAAAGTATATGTAGATAAAATAATACACAAATACAATGTGTAAGTTACTTATTAACTGGTTTCGTTCACAAATAAAATTTTACATTCAGTTACATAAGTTTAATATTCGGACACCGCAGATACGTGACAGTCGAAAATCTTTAATGTCGGTGCCCTTTGCCAGGGGGCGAAGCGGTTAGTTCTCAAAGATGGCGATTTTGACAATACGGCTATGCTGAGACGTCGTATACCGAATCCAGTTATATAGATCAGTGAAGCTGGCAGTCCCATTTGAAGTTAGATAGGAAGAAACGTCGTGAAAACATTACGAAGTAGTGCGGAATATTACATGTTTTTCATTCGTGTCCAGTGCAATAGCAACGCGACAGTAAATAAAAATGTTTATTTACCTGAAAGAAAATTCAGTGAAAAGTGATAGTGACCGTGTGGTTGAGTGAGTTCAATGATCTCGTTTGGAAATCAGCTGGTTCTTCGTAATTTGTTCCCTCCTCGAATATTCAAGATCGACACAATGACCAAGTGGGAATTATCTGCTTTCAGCATAGCAGGCTAATTTAGGAACGAACGGGTAAGTTTCATTTAAATTGTTTTTAAATTTTTATTAATTATTCCATTTCGAACATTTTTATTTGTTGTTTAGAATGTCCTTTTTTACATTATGACAGGCGACAAGAGATTAGATTCCGTATTCATTTTAAACAACTACTAAAAATGTTCAACCAGTTCAATTTTTTTATTGTGCTGTACCAACGGGGTGCCAAGCCGTTCGCTCGCGACCTACGTCAAGCCTCGCTTTCGTAGCCGACGCTGCCGTCCCTGAGCCCGCGCGGTATACGCGCTCGGATTGGTCAGTGTTTTTTCTTAATAATTCAAAAACGAAGCTTCAAACAACTTTTTCGCAAAGGAAAAAATTGTTGAAAATCACCCCAGCTACCAGCCCTTCACGGGACTAATGCGAGTTCTGGGACACCCTGTATAAAAGTGAAAATGCTAATCGTTTGTTTCTCTTTCACATTTAAACGGCTAAACGGATTTTAATGAAATTTGGACTATTGGACAGCTTATTCTTTAAAGATGGACATAGACTATGTCATATTGCGATTGGTTATGTTTTTGACTAACAAGGAAGCATTAAAGAATTGGTTTGGTAATACTCGGCATTGCCACCAAGACCCCCTCAGTATGCTACACTCATAATATAGATTTATTAGTTTTTTGTTTTTTTGGCCCTTGTTTCCTTATTCACGTCGTATCAGATGATAAAGAAATATTTGTCATTTAAAACAAAGATTGCATCTTGCATTGAATAGTATTGTATTAAAGTGTGTTTTAGCTGATTTCTTTCAATTTTTAACGCGAATTTACGAGAACGCCGTTGAACACTCTCCAAACGTCGCCGCTATGATCGGGCGACAAATAGGTGTGTAGTCAATTTTCTATTGATTGGCTACATCAATCGCGGCGGAGATCCCGGACCGCGATCTGTATTGAAATTCCCGGGCAGAGCCGGGTAACGCAGCTAGTACGTTTATATAAATATAAATTTCATGCGTATTTATTTTGCCACGGAAAAGCCCCCTCGTGAGAGTAGTAATCTGCGAGTTCATCACGAATTTTTTCCAATGCAGTTGCAGATCTTCTGGGTTTCCTCTGTAGTGAAAGCATAGAATTCATTTTGTCTGGGTCATTTCTCCATGAACCATCCATTTGTTTTCCATTTTCATCTTCATAGTCTACAGCTCCGTGAGGTGTATACAAAGTTTTTGAATGTTGTCGCAGATAATTGTGTAAACAAAGAATTGTTGTGACAACTATTTGGGCTTTTTCCGGTTCTAATAGTAATGGTTTTCTTAAAACCCCAAATACCGAACTTATAATACCAAAAGCATTTTCAACCACCCTACGAGCTCTGCTCAGTCGGTAATTGAAAACTCGTTTACACGAGCTTTTGCGATGCTTTCCTCCGTACGGCTTCATTATATTTTCTTGAAGTGCAAAAGCACTGTCTGCCGCAATAAAATAAGGCACCTTGACTTGTCGTCCCGGAAGTTCGATTGACGCTGGCGACCTTAAGGAATTGTCCCTTACCATTTGGTAGAGTTTGCTGTTATTGAACATGCCACTAATCTCCATCAACTAATGCGAGCAACATGATACTAAATTGTGATTTGTAATTGAAGAACTCATTGTCAGAACCGGACTTACGATAATTGGTGACTGCAGTAAAATGTGCTCCCATTCAATTGCAGCTGTACAGTGTATAAAATCCCATGTTTATTCGAATACCTCGCATTTCGCCATCCACTCTGAAGGAGTTCTAGGAATCATATTCATATTCATTGGGCTACATTAATAGAGTTAATATAGTTAATAGAGTTTTTGTTATTTCTTACTACTAATTGTTACTAATTGTTATTTCTTCTTCTCTGTCCAGGGGTCCCTATCGACTGCGTTGACTGATGGAATTGCTGGGAATAAAGAGGATATAGATAATGTGGGAGATAGTTCCCAGGTGACGCCAAGTACGTCAGCTGGAGAAATGAAAAGGACGGCATTTGTCAATCCGCGACCACCAAAGCGAAGAAGAGAAAGAGCTGACAAGGGTATAGAACTATTAAAAAGTGCTGTCAATATCTTGAAAAGTACAGCTGGCAGACTACATGCGACGCCGACGGTAGCGGATGCTGAAGTACAATCATTTTGTGCATTCTTGTCGTCGAAAATGATGGGCTATCCGCGCAATACACGGCAACGAATACAGCATGAAATCTATGGTCTTCTCATGAAAGCAGATCTTGGACACTTTGAAACACAACCAACTCTTACTTCTCTTTCACCTATGGTTTCTCATACCTTACAGTCTTTTCCACAATTTTCTTCCTCAGCACCACAAGTTACTCCTTCAATGCATAATGATTCCCATCTAACTCCGCTCTATTGTTCTCCTCCATCCTTTGAAAGCCATAATTCTCCTACTCCTCCTGTTGCTAAAAATCGTAATGACACAGCTAATTTGTAATGTAAATTATTATAAATTATCAACAGACCAGTTTTGTCATTTTCACCTGAGTCAGGAAATTAGCTCAAAATTGAAATAAACATTTTGACATGTACCAACCTGTCTTGAACCGGAATTGCTTCTCGCATATTAGTATCTTTCTTTGTGATGTCAATTTTGGTCAATAAATCTTCGAAACACGACGAACTCATTAGGGTAAAATTTTTATAATGTCCACTAATTTCTTGAAATTTTAAATCCCGCATTAATTTGTCCCCATTTCGTTTACAATATAGTTAATTTAACTATAAACAATTTAACTCATTATAAGTTAAAATTATCACTGCACTACTAGCTATAAGCAGAGCTTCATCGTCTTCCATCTTCAGCGACAAACACTGAACTGATGGCGAATGTGCGTTGAAATTCATGGTACGTTCCATGCGCGGCGCGTGTTCGTGGTAAAAACGAAATACCGCGCACACTTATAATTAGTAATGCCACGTTGCTGCCGCGTTGCAGCCGCGGGGAGCTCGTCTGTACCCAGCTTTACGCGATCGAAGGGGGGTCAAAAAAAGGGGAAGCTTTAAGGGTTGGAGGAGACAAGGATATGCAATATCGCGATTCGCAATTACGCGGACGGGGAAAGTAGCCGTTACGTGAAATCAGAATTTACAATATTAATTTCAGGGACTCACCAATACGCTGGATTCGCACACTCACACTCTCTATCTGTATAATTCTCCCAATCACTTTCGCAAAGGTCTCTATTACAAAATCGGATGGTTAGCAAAATCTCAATACTCAATACTCAATACTCAATATTCTTACTGTGTCGTCGAAACTCTAATTGCTCGCTCGTCGCCGTTACGGCAACGGCGAGTCCGTCGCAGGGAATTTTGGGGAGGAGGTATAGGTCGGGGATTGAGTCGTCTTCTGGGTCGGGCGCTAATTTGGCGATTGGCCGGTGAACGGGTTCAATGCTGGGTGCGGGCTGAGGGTCCTCGGGCTCGACGGGTAAATGGCCCCACAGTGTCCTTTTGGGTCGTACGATTGTATCGCTCTTTCCATCGCAGGACGCTCTTTCCGTGGGGGTTGTCGTCGGCCTCGAGACGGGGTTTTTCTTGTTGGTGGCAGCGTCGTCGTTCCGGGTCCTACCGTCGCGTCGCCTCTATCGGCCCGATAACGGCGCGCGGATAAGGGAACAGGGTTATGGAAGGGGGTGGTACGGGGACAGACGCGTGGTGGGCGAAAGCCAAGCGGGCTTGACGATTGTAACGGGGGGGGGGCACTCGTGTCACCACGTTACAATATATAAGTTATCTGTACAATGATAAATATATATAATTATGAATTATAATTGTTTTTTTATTTTCAAATACATTTTAATTTCACTTATCAGCATATCCGCAGACATTATGTTGTGGCATTAAATATTTTAACAGTATTTAATGGATTGTATTAAGAAAACTAATTAAATTTCGTGTTGTACTTTCCAGCTTTGGTCACTTTCTCGCGATATCAGTGTTAGAGAACTTCTTTTTTTACTTGTTCTTCCCGTCGAGGGTGATGCTTTGGAAGATCCCTGAGATTGAGGAACCATATAATCGTCTCTGTAACTTTGTGAAATGTTGCAATAATTAGTACTTTATTTTGACTGAAGATTGTAACGTGGTGTCACGTCCCCCCCCGTTACAATCGCCGCTGCTGCGACGACGAGCCGGCAATTAGCGTTTCGGCGTCTAGACATACAGAGCGAATTATAGAGAGTAACGAGCGATACAGAGAGTGAGATTTATAGAATGTGATCAGTAGCGAGAGTCATACCGTGTGTAAGTGTGTGGAGAACCCGGCGACTGGTGAGTCCTTCCGATTATTACAATTGTAAAGGTAAGTGTACACGAGAGAGAAAAAATGGTAGAGTGTAGAGAAAACTCTCGGTAGAGACACGTAGAGTGTACGCACCTTGTAGAGCTGCACTGTAGAGCTCTACGGTCTCCCTACCTGAGAGCCTTTTTGTGGAGATTTCTCTATCGTGTAAACAGTCCCAGTAGAGAAATTTTTGTCTCTACATCGTCTCTACGTCTCTATGCATCGAAATGGATAAGTTGGTAGAGCTCTACCTAGTTTCATGCGCTTTATTTTGATATAGCTAACGAATTTTTAAGAATGTGTAGGAAAGGAACTATTAAACATAGAATGCTAAGATTTGTTACACATATAAATATATTTATGTTTTTATTTTATTTTTATAGTTTTTATTTTGAGCTGTAGAAGCAGCGGGGGGGGGGGGGGGGGGCTGAGCGCTTATTATAAAACAAAGTTTTTGATACTTTTGAACACTATTTTAAATATTTGTACCTGCCATAGAATTAATCCCTCAAATAGATTTTAATAGGTAGTAATAAGTACCTTGCCCCGTAGTGCATTTTATAACACCCCCTTGTACATATTTGGGTCCTCATCCTTCAATTCGTTTATTAATTGTCGATAACATCCAAATTGCTTTCTTCTTTGTATCCACTCACGCACTCAACCTTTTCGATTTTGCTACTTTTTTTTTTACTTAATAAATAAACAACACTAGCTGTTGCGACTTTCACTTGCTCAGAACTCATATTGCTACTGCACTCCGCAAAAATTGGAAGCATACTAAATGTACTTACTTCAACGCTTCTCTACCTGGTAGGGTCTATCATATATCTACCAGCCTACTCTCGTGTACACAGAGCTGTAGAGCGCTAACGTAGAGCTCTATCCAAAATTTCTCTACGGCTCTCAGGTAGAGCGAATTTATGGTAGAGACACAGTCTCGTGTACACTCACAAGGAAGGTTAGGGAACCCGGAAATTCAAAAAATTATGAAACTTCGCATACAAATACAGTAAGTCATCCGTAATACGACCCTGTTTTCCGTTGGTGCCATAATTCGGTTTTAAAGGGTAATATTACCCCTTGAAAAAAATTCGAAACTTTCTTTTTTGTGGAATATCTTAAAAACGGTGAGAGATATGAAAAAAAAGTTTAAACAAAAGTTGCACAGTTCTAACTAAAAACTTTAGTAACTAAAAAATTATGCACTTTTCAAAAATTTTCTTGACGCCATTTTGTAAACACAACAGAACTGTGCAACTTTTGTTTAACCTTTTTTTTCATATCTCTCACCGTTTTTAAGATATTCCACAAAAAAGAAAGTTCCAAATTTTTTTCAAGGGGTAATTTCACCCTTTAAAACCGAATTATGGCACCAACGGAAAACAGGGTCGTATTACAGATGACTTACTGCACTTGTATGCGAAGTTTCATAATTTTTGGAATTTCCGGGTTCCCTAACCTTCCTTGTCAGTCCCATCGAAGTTGTCGCAGTGAAGTTGGCTACACATTCACTAACACGGCGTGAATGGGTTAGTGCGCCAACTTCACTGTGACAACTTCGATGGGACTCAGTGTATGTACACGCGTATGGTAGAGCAAATCTCTCTCTCCCGTAGAGCTCTACCATTTTTACTCTCTCGTGTATTCGTACCTTAAAGGTTTGAATCTGGTAACGACAATTTCCGCGTCCACGCATTATACTTCCGCGAATCGCGCCCGCGATAACCCGTTCCTCCCCTTAAGGTACGAATACACGAGAGAGTAAAAATGGTAGAGCTCTACGGAAGAGAGAGATTTTTAAGAAAATGTGGATTTTGAATTTTGGAGAATTTCTGCGTCCACTTCTGATGCTCGATCGAATAACTTGAATTCATAAGATTATAACTATTACAGTTTTGACAATTACAATATACAGAGTGTTCGATTCTTGGGTATGACTGTATCCACTCCTGCTGACCTGACGTTCAGTTGTCGGTGCTGGGCAGATTGCAGATTTTAAACGCTTTTTACTCGAATCCTTAAACGTTAGTTACTGGAAAACAAAGCCGCAAACGCTATTTCGTCATTCTTGATTTTCGTCTTATTTTGATCCCTAGAATCAACCCTTAAAAAATCTCCCACCTGTTGTCGAACACCCTGTATAAATAATTCTCCACAATAATTAAAAAAGGACGCAGAAACTCTCGAAAACTCAAAATTCAAATTTTCTTACAAATGCTAATACGTGGTATTAAAATTAGGTTAGGTATCGATATGTAAGACATAATAACATTTTGAAATAAATGTTTAAACTGATTTTTTGTGTCAGTCATCAGTAGCTTGCACTAGATATGAAAAGACGGTCTGACCACAAAACATTATACACTACTTAGTAGAGTACACCTAGCCCAGGCATGGGCAGATTTTGCTCATTCGAGCGCGCTCCCGATTCCTCGCGAGCGGCCGCAAGTTGCCGTTGCATCGTCAATCTAGGAGAAGGCGTTTATTCTACTTACAAGGGACATTACCCAATCGACACACGCCGATTTTGATGCCCTTTGAGTATGATATAGAACTCAAAAAAATATTTGACACGTATTTTTTTTATCGGCAATCGTCCATGCTGAAGGGGTGAAAAAAATGACAAAAATAGATTATTTTTCAATATATTTTTTAAACAAATAAATTCATCAAAAAGGTGGCTATATAGAAAAGTTTGCTGTTCAAAAACACACAAATTCCATTCTGAATTTTTCGCCTACACCTAATAGTTCCTGAGATATTCAAGAAAATATGTTTTGCAACCCCAACTTTGAGGGCTATTTTTACCCCTTTAGCATAGACGATTGCCGATAAAAAAAATACGTGTCAAATATTTTTTTGAGTTCTATATCATACTTAAAGGGCATCAAAATCGGCGTGTGTCGATTGGGTAATGTCCCTTGTTAGTCGTTCGCTATTCCATGTAGTGGGGATAGCGCTTGGAAGAGGTGGGGTACATGTGTATCTCACCGTAATTAAACAAAAGAACGCAACGTCGAGAGATTTGAAGAGTGGGGCATAAGCCTTGTCTGTTTCATTTCACGTAGCCTTCCTCTCCTGCGGCTCGTGAGACGCTCGTGAGCGCCGAGCGCTCGTGCTCGTTTTACTACTTGCTGCCCATGCCTGACCTAGCCTTATCGTGCAATGCTGTGAAGGTCCGTGTCGATGGTTTAATATTTCAAAATATATATATAATTATAGCTAATTTCTGGCTAAATCTAAAAATATATACAAAATATATTTAAGGTATCAATTATTTTATATAAATACAATATAATACTTACGAGCACTTCAATCGTAATTCGCTTATGATCGGTGGAGTTGTAGGTCTTACAATGGGTTTCAAATCGTGAATTTTTAGATGTGTATAGACTGGAATCTGGAAGTATAATTTTCACGCTAACCTTTTTGCGAAACTAAATATTTACCGTTTAAAAATAAAATGTCATTTGAATAAGAAAAAAAACAATTGGAGCTATGAATGCTAAAGTAACACAAGTCCATTTTGTAACATTATATAAGTTATTTAATAACATTTAAAATCTAAAACAATGCAATAATAGGGTGTTTTAAATAGATAATGGCGTAACAGTTAATTTAATCATTTAATAAATTTTGTGGTAGTTAATACACACACGCGAACATATCGCGCTTCCTCGGGGGAAATGGCAATATCATCCCCCGCCCCACTCGGCGTGTGGTTCGCCGGGTTTTCGACCTCCCTCGTAGACTTCCTCGAATTCTCGGGTTTTGGGGTTTCTGGTCCCCGCTGTTGGCTTTCCCTTTCTCGGACTTTCGTCTCTGCCTTTAGACTTTAGGTATTCTCGAGAAGAAGTTCCATATACTATAAAGGTCTGTTGTGGCTCACCACTTGGGTATAAACGTTTGCGCGGGAAAATCTGAATTAATATTTACTTCGTGATTCGTACTTTTCAGTCATATACTAAATTTTATGAAATTTAATAATTAAGATATACTGTTTTTTTACTCTTCATATTAATATCGTATTTTGAAAATTCCTACTACCCTTGTATTGCTATTTTTTCTACAGAATCCTGATTTGATCGCAGGTGTACTATGAAAATTGATGAAAATGCTAAAGACTCAATGTACCATATTATTATTTCAAATTATAATCAATAGCATATTATTTAAATCGAAAAAAATCATTGTCATTACTTAAACAAAATAAACAAAGAAAAATGTTTGCTTCTCAGACTTGGACAGCTTTGGAATTAATCGGGTCCAATATTTAAATAAACCCGCTTAAAATATAAATCACCAACTATCGAACTATCAATAAAACTACTTACGTAAGGTAGGGATGTATCAAGAACCGTGGGTTCGATGTACCTCTTCGGTATATCCGGAGCTCGATAAGATCTCCCTAATATAGAGGATCCTAAGCCCTTTCCATAAATCGATGCGGACGATATTTCGTTTTCAGTATCATTTAAGCTCGATTCGTCTCGCAAATCGTTTTCAATTGTTTCCGTATTATTTTCCATGCTGATAAGCAATCCTTAACAATCGACGCGGGTTAGTAAGATTTTAAGGCGCAACCAGGCCGAGGTACTTTCGTTGGAATAAAACTGGAGACCCACTCGAAGTCGAGCACTAGCCTCTAGATAATGATTCGAGGATGCTCTTCAACGTTACGTCCGACGAAGGGTTCACAAACTAGAGTTTCATGAGTCGATATTTGGTCGATAACTTCTTCCGCTCTGTTGAACGCCAGACACCATGAAGCTTCAATCTATTCCCTTAAAAATGTGGAAATTGCTCTCTTTTCTTCGTTACTTCTCTTCCCCTGGTATTTCATAATTGAGGATGATACTTGTTCATTAAATCCTCAAGTTGCTAATAGAATACATACTCCTATTTATGGAATACAGTGCGTAATTAAATTATTGGAATCATCTGCTTACTTTTCAATTTTATTTTTTATAATTATAGAAAATAAGTGTAGATAATTTAATTTATCCAGTGTAAAAACCTTCATATTGTGATTTTTATTTCTACAGAAAAACAAAAAATAAATTTTTTGTAGTACAGTTTAGATATGGTACATGGCGTGATTTAAGTGAATTTATTAAATTTTGTAGAGATTTTTTTAAAGTTTCATAAAAGCAGAACTACTTGTCCGATTAATTTTACATTTTGAAAGAAAAAACGAAAAGTGGAACAACCAATAACTTTATGCCGACGTACGTGGGTATGTCGAACCAGTAGGAGCATTTAAGGTTCTTGTTTTCCTTTTCCACTTTTATCATTAATTTATTGTCGCAAGGGAACGTGGAATATACGAAAGAAATGTAAACAATGTGTTTTTTCAGCATTTATACTATGATATAGTTATAAATTTTCTTATGCTATTAGATTTTAAGGATAGATAATTTTTTAGACACTTTTATTCTTGTTTTTAATTTTTAATTTTAATAACAAATGTGTTTTTATGACACATAAAGAAATATTTATAATAAGCGTATAATAATACTTATTTAAATATATTACAATACACATTGGCGTAATTAGGCAAAGGCCAGAGTAAGCCGAACCCTCATAAAAATGAGAATTAGCCCCTCGGCGTTCTAAAATTCCACAATTTAAAAATTCCAGAATTTCAAAATTTCAAAATCAGAAAATTTCAAAACTCCAAAAATTGTAGGTCCTAAATTTCCACTATTTCAAAATTCCAGAATTCTAGAATTCCAAAATCTCACATGTTTCGAATTCCAGATTTTGAAAATTTCAGATTTCCAAAATTCCCAAATTTCAGATTTCTAATATTTTGAAAACCCAAAATTTCAGATTTCCAAAATTTCAAAATTTCTAAGGGACTTGACCCACCCTAGAAAAAATCTTAGTTACACCAATGTATGTACCGACACGTAATAAACACATAATTATATTATAATACAATACTAAATTTTATTCTAAAATAAATTGTCGTATACTGGATTATTTTAAGCATAATAAATCGTTTGGATCCTTCTATACTAATTTTCTTGTTTTTATCTTTAAGCTTCATAATTAATTTATGTTTATAAAGAATAATGAGAAATATATTTATTATATTGCTGCGCATAATATAACATGTAGTAAAATGTAGTAAAATTTAAATGTATATTGTTAATGTATCATAAAAATTGCTAAAATTACTAAAATGATTACAATTTACCATAGTACCAAGACCGATTAAGATTTCTTGGGCCCGGGGCTACCAAACCTGTGACAGTCTCTTACAAATAATTGATGCAAGTTAGCTACGCCTCCTACTAGGGTAGGAATGGGAGACTTCTATAGACATCTTTATTCGCGAAAACCGGAACCGGAAGTCACATGACTTCCAAACTTAGAACGAAGCTAGTTATGGTTATAAGCTTTAGTTTAAGATCAACCTTGACTTTCTAGCACGTTTGGTTCTTGAGATACACGGGCAGACATACGGACGGATGGACGGACAGAGGCAGACTATAAGATTTTCTTTATAAATTTAAAATTGGTTCAAAAATTGAAATTTAGCATGAATAAAATTTAATAACACTTAATTGTAAAGAAAAAGAGCAGCAGTGGATGAAATTTTATTTAATATTTTTTGACATAATAAATGGAAGGTTTATAATTGGGCCCTCTTGAAAGTGGGATCGAGGGTTGTAACCCTTCTTAAACCTTCGCTTAATTCGGCGCTGTGTAGGACTTTTTTAAATATTAATCAATAACGTATTATTTATATAATACTTAAATCGAATGAAATTACTCTCGCTGTGGAAATATATTGATTAATATATCAAATAATAATACAAGTATTTCGTTTTGATTTATTTAATAGTAATCAATGGCTTACTGTTTATATTTAAGTCAAATGAAATCATTCTCATTATGGAATGTCAATTAATAAACTCACGTAAAAATATTTCTCTTTCGTTTATTCCACGGAAAAGCATGCAAGTTTACTACCTCGAGTAAAGGGAATAAAAAGTAAAGGTACATGAAATTTCTATTGCATTTTCCTAGCTTTGAGGTACGCTGGATGAAAAGTAAAACGACAGAAAAATGATATTGCGTTCTCGCTACTTTGAAAACTCAAAAGATGAAAAGTAAAATAAAAATAATATTATGTTTTTATGACTTTAAGGCATGAAAGGTGAATAGAATAAGATGAACATTTCTTCCACGTGTGACATTACAAAATAAGGGATGAAAAATAATATTTCAATCAAAACAACGAGTTAACTTGGATTATCCTCGGAAAATTACGACTACTGCGTGCTTTTTATTGATTATAGTCCTCCAGATTTAGCATTATTGTAAGGATGTTCTGAATGTAGCCACTCTTACGCAATTGTTTTACCCGCGCAAGGGCGTTCTTTGTGCCAAGATTCACATGTTCCTGGATGTGAATGAGTCGAGCTTATGAATCGATTTCCTCTTTCTGCAAAATTGTTGAATATGACGTTTTCTATGGCGATAAAAAGAATTCTCCATTTCTTCTATAGCTTGAATTCAATCACGCTTTTCACAGACACTCTTTTACTAAAGCAAATAGAAATACTTTTAGAACGTATAATATTCTATACGATTTTTGTTGATGGTAACAAATGAATTATTTCTTTAAGCGTCGAAGTACAGATACTGGGATAAATTATGACCCAGACTTACAAAAAGTATACAACGACACTTCGACTAAAAAACTCTCAAACCTTCTGACAGTAGATCATCATCTATTGGAAAAATAATTTAAAATTTAAAGAATGAAAATAAAAAGGAATTTAAAATCAAAGTTGTATTATTGGTATCACAGCGATCCGTTTCCTGAGGGTTAGTAAGAATTAAATTAATATTTTTAATTAATACATCATGCAATTACTATTTATTTTATCTTAATATTAGAAGAATAATTTTTAAAAGAACAGTGTCAAATTTATAAAATGAAAATAACATTAAACACAAAATTAAATTAAAATTATTGAAGCTCCCTCCATGGTCCGCCATCCGAGGACTAAGTGTCCCAGCAGAAATGGTTGTGAATAGTCAGACGTACCAAAGACATTAACCCTCCAACTCTGCTGGGACACATACGTCCCAATGGAACAATGTATGTACTAGGTTGGCTAATAAGTAATGTCGGACTTTTACGTAAGTGGTGATTTTTGTTATTTTTTAAAACAAAAGGCTATTCAAAATTTACAAAACGCGCGCATGGACCAAAAGCTGAGATTTTAAAGGTAATTTGAAAGAAAGTTCATTATATTTAGTTAAATTTTGATAATGTTTATTTTAATTTGAAAATAAATAACGAGACGGTACATTTTCAAGCAGCTATTCTTTTTAATTGTTGCAAAGGTAAAAACTTAGTACAAATAGCAAAAAAAATTCCCAATGCGTATAATAATAATTTAGGTTTGAAAATTCTCGTGCTTTGGTTTTATTAAAGTTATTGCTTACGTGACCATCATTATCTTCCTCTACTCCATTAACTATTAGAATGTATAAAGACCGTTGAAACTTTGAGATATTAAATGTCTTCTAAATTAACAATCTTTGTCGCCAAAAGAAGTTTCGGAATACCAAGGACTGAATATATTACAGTAGACAAGAATATAGCAAGTTTCAAAATATCAAGATTTATCAACATTCAACATCTCCCCTAAATATCATCCGAACACTTACGATATGTTCCTATTAGCACACGATATACGTTATTAGTATTCAATCAAAAAAATCTACAGAATTGAATTGCAAGAACATATGTTCATATTATCTATTCCTTTTCATGTCACTTCAAATTCTATAGATTCAAAATATCAATATTTATTAGTGTATAAAATTTCAGTTAAGGTGGTTGTATTGGATGATTAAATTCATTCAGAGATATCACAATTGTAGAATACACAACCTTTAATATATTAGATATATCAATTATTTTACAGCTTTTTATTTTAATTGAAAATTTCTTTTCTGGAGCTCATATTAGTGCTAATTTTTTAAATAATTGTTAAATTCTTTGTTAGCATTTGAAATCTAAAAGAAAAATATATATAATTGTAGTAATTAGAAAGAGATAATGTTAAAGGCATTAAATTAACTTGTGCACCTACTAATATTAGTAAAAAAAAAGTAAAGCATCTCAACAATATAAAATAAAAAAGGAATAAATATTCATAGTAAGTATCCCTATTTTTTTTAGTATTACCTATATTCCCTTGTAACGCTTTAGTTTTTCAAGAAAATTAAAAATGTATCTCCAGCAAATGTTTATCCTATACTGTACCTAAGTACATATTTTCGATTTAGTACTTTTAGTCTTTTTGACATTTCACCAGTGTTTAACCCTCAGACGACGGACCATGGAGAGAGTCACAATTTTAATTCAATTCTGTATTTCATACTATTTTCATTTGTTAAATTTTACACTGTTCTTTTTAAAATTATTTTTCAAATATATGAAACTCTTTCGCTTTAGAATTACATATTTAACTTAGGGTAACACCCTACATATCATAATATACTTCAAATAAATTTTGTGCAATTTTATAGTATAGGACTTTTGTAATACAACCACATTAAGTGTCTCCATAACACTTGTATTCACTTTTTATCAATACACAGAGAACATAAAAATTTGTTGAAACGAGTCGTAAAAACGATTCAATTGGAAACATGTCTGTAGGGTTAAACCGTGAAGACGTGTTTCTGAAGGAAAGTTCCTTATCGAAGGGGTGAGTTTCATCAAACATCCACCATCGTGACGTCGACTTGTACATACGATCTTGGACGGCGTTTGCTTGGATCGGCGCAAGCGTTTCTCTCGCGAATACAGAGGGGGTGGAAAATCGTACAGCGTCGGCTCCGTCGAAACGGCGGAAAACGTAACGTGTTTTATCGATTTCGTTGGGGTCGGCCATGTTCGTGTCCGCTAACGGTCAGGCGCACTCGTGTCCCATCGTCGAGAGACCGTGCCACCGATAGATTTTCCGCCACCTACACCGTCGTCGATGTCGCAGGGCGTATAATGATGCGCTTGTAAAACGCGACGTTTCGTGTTTTCATCCGCCGTTTCTATCGTGTTCACGTCAAAACAGCAGCTTCATTTTTTGCATCGTACGGACCACGTAGACGTAGGATCGACGAGCTAGTAGATAAAAGAGGAGGAACAACCCCCGTTTCAGAGCAGGCAGCCGACGAAAAAGCACCGTGAGTAGTGATTTCCTTTTGAACAACCATCTCTATATTCTTCTTCTACTCCGTCAACTTTTCTTTAAAAAGCGTTCAAATTTTGAAGAAATTGGGCCTAGAGGAAACTCAGACCGGAAGCTTCTACGGTTTCCTGAGCCCTCTCGAGAGGGCTGCATTTTCACCGCCACCCGTTTTAACTCTGCTCTCAAATTGCCATAACTGATAAAGTAATACTTTTATATTTTCACTATTTACTTTCTCGTAAAGAAATTTTAACTCTGAAACAGCGGAGCACGAGTCAGTCCAGAGTCCAACTTACTAATTATATATAAGAGAAACAGTATCATATATTGGAGTGATAATTTTTACAGAAACAGTGTAAAATTTAGAAAATGAAAATAATATGAAGTTAAAATTATAGCTCTCTTCAAGGTTCGTCGTCCGAGGGTTAAAAGAAAGCATGCTTTCGTTCACTTTGAGTTGCTACCGTATACTGATGAATAGATAACTCTATATTTCGACCATTTTTGAAAAATATGAAACCTCTTTTTTTAAACATATACGTGCTCGTATTTCGAATCCCAGTGTATCGTGAGTAAATGTTACTTTTAACCAATGATCAATTAATTTTATAAGAAAATTTTTCATATTACTGAAAATTATGTCCGTTTGTATATAAGTAAAAAAACAGTGTATAAAAATAACGACTAGTGCAAAGGGTGAATAGTGCTTCCTGAATTTCGACTGTGATCTAGTTTTCTAGTTTCTGTGTATCGTTCTCATTATGGGTCATGCACGGATGTCAGTCTTCTCTCGTTTCAATTTTCCTACCCGAACGAAGCCCATGAATTTTTTAATCGTCCCCTGTATCGAATCCGTATAAATTGAATTACTTTTCAGAAACAATTATGAATTCTGCAACAATAGGGTGTTTGATTCCAATAGATGGCGTATCAGGGGAGAATTTTGTATTGCTCGACGAACCGTGGGACATTTCGTTTATAGTATTTTTTTTGAAGGAATGGAGAATAAGGAAAATCTCACCCTTTAATCTTATTCTTCGATCATGGCACGCGTTTATCCTTCGCTTCGCTCGAGAACTATTTTCAGGGAGCGTCGTTCGTCGAACCTTTGAACCCTTCGCGACATTTAACCGTCCATTTCTATCGAAGGAAAGTCTCCCCTAGTTTTACCTTTGACTTCTACGTTTATCGTCGGGGATAAACGTGAACGAAACTTTTCTCGAGTTTACGGTCGTTTCACAAATCCCTTCATTCCTCTATGCCAATAATTTTTCTTTGTGTCAGCTAGCTTTTGAAACCCTTCTCAATGACAATGTCCATCGATCTAGAATTCTATTTTTTTTATTTTTTTTATTGTCCATTATTATCCGTTATACTCCGCCATCAACTGATCGATTCTTGTTCAGCATGAAATTTTCTGCTTCTAATTTTCTCGAGTGTTCGGGACGAGCCGATCTCTCACGTAAAACTACCAGCATACTGTACGCTGAATAGAGACATTGATGGAATCCTCTTTTCAACTAGCAGTCCTCTTTGTTGTTACGCTGTCTGAAACGTTGGCACGATTCTCGAGCATAAATGCTTCCGAGATGATTTACGAAGCGTTGGCCTACCGCCTTCGAAATGACAACTTTCGCCAGAGGAATTTGGAATGACTTCCCTAGAAACAGCTCAGTTTCATGGGCATGCTGTTTATCAGGTTGATTGCAACGGGGGTCACCAGTGACCGGCATGTCAAATTTTCTATAGCCGAGTAATTAATAGAAGATGAGAGTCCATTTTAATTCCACTTGAACACTCTTTGAATTGTTTTTCTTTTGAATCGTTTTCTGGTCTGATTGTAAGTAGGTAATTAAACCTTTTATACTGACTCTATAACAGGAGCTTTAGATATTCATTTACCTTGTTATTAGACGCCTTTATTAATCATACAGTCTGGGTCAATATAGACTAAAACTTAAAAATTATATGCAAGGATATTAACCTACAGTTAAATGTACAATTATTTAACGAAAGTTTCATATATTGGAAGAATAATTTTTAAAATGTTAATTTTGAAATACAAAATTGAATTAAAATTCAGTTAAATTTCACTACTTTAATCTTCCAAATAATTTTTTATCATAAAAATTAAATTATATGTATATAATTTATCTGTCTCTACCATATTTATTTTGAAGCGCAATTTTTAAGCTATTAGAATTAAAGAATAGAAAACAGTGATTTCAAGTATTTTAAAAAATATTTTGAAATTTTTAAGAGCTATTTTAAATTGTGCATAATAATGACTATTGCTACTTTGTAGACAGTTCGCCTTTTACTTCTGGGTGGACCGCAGTCAAAGGATTAATTACTCTGTTTCCTCTTTTAGGACTTTTAGTTTTCCTTTGTAATATTTTTTGATGATAGCACAGCTTACAATACCTATTTCATTTTATCTTCATATTTTAATGGCTGTTAATACGTTCATTAGCAGCATAATATTCAAAGGTTAGGTTTGCAACCAGTAAAAATACCCATATCTACTTTAACAGACTATAATAAAAATTATTATACTTCCGAACGTCCAATTTTGTAACCTTATTTCTTAACAAACTGCTTCATAGGATTCATATGATGGTAATAGTATTATCGGTTCTATTCTTCCTCTTTGATGAATTAATTAATAAAATTAATTTCGTTCTCTAATTGTTCTTGAAAGAGACCCGTTTAAGAATAGAATAAACATTTTGTTTTTAAACTCTTGATGATTCAATAATGCTCAAATCAAGTGATCATGCTGATCAGGGGTTGGAAATTGAACCATAATTCTTTGAATTTCTTAGTGTTCCAATTATTTAGTACATCCTCTGTATGTGTGATAATTTGGTTTATAATTAAAAAACCATCACGTGTAAGTCTGTAAATTTCCGTTTTATATGCTTTCAAAAGAAATGAAAATCGTTTTACATGAACGTAAAATGTAAAAAATAAATTAACACACGAAGTTGCAATGCTGTACAGCATTGAGTAATTGTACAAAGAATATTAAAAAAAAAATCAGAAAATAATGTTGCCTCTTTGCCTCAAAATCTTGGATAAAAGAGAATCGCAAAATTGGAATCTTGTCTTTCAAATACAAGAATATGCAGGGGAGATAAGAATTGTCCAGAGCAGGGGCGTACTTGGACTTAAATTTTTACCGGAAAATTAGTAACATGACCGTATTACTTCGAATCTAACAAGCCGACCTCGAATTTAAACCGTAGTAAGATTTTAAAATTGGAAAATTGGAAAAAATATTAAAAATAAAAATGATTTTATAACATGTATTGAAAAATAGAAAAAAATTAAATTAACTTAAATAGGTGCAAATATAAATATAATAAGCTACCTAATTTATTGAGAATCTTCTTCGAGATATACATATTATCACTTTCAACATCTTCACTTTCAGAACTTGATTTCTCACTTTGAATCTAAGCCGCGCCCTAATTTTATACGTCTTCAAAATTTGAATAAAGAGTGTGGCTTAAATACAGCAATACAGCAATTAGTAATTAGGCTTAAAGTAATACAGCAATTAGGTTCCAAATCCAAAAGCTATTGGGAAGTTCCTTGAACTCCCAACGGACAGTCTGCTGCTGGTCCGGAGTTTCTCAGTTTCCCCGCATGGGGTCACCAAGATCAATTCAGACTTGAGCCATTACTCTCCTGTTCCGAATATAATGAAGTCTATTTAGATGAACAATCAAATTGTTACGTTTTCTTTCACGACACAAAAGAACGACAAAGCTTTCCGTGGGAACTGATAAAGAATCCCATGAACATAGTGTAACAAACGTAAATCGTGCAGCCTGAAAACCTAGTCTCGTCAGCTTTTACGCTTCTCTTCAATTATTGATGTAATAACATAGAACACTCGGTCGAACTGCTTTCAACGCCGAAGCGGACAGTTTACAGACGAGACGAGAAAAGAAAGTGCACGCGATTTTCTTGATTACAGAGAGCTTCCTCTTCAAGAAGCTTCCACGATTCTTTGCACTCGCCTAAAGAAAATCACAAGGCTTTTAGGAATCGACTTAAATGACTGCTTTTGAAATTCTCAAGAGACTTGAATTTTCTTCTGTTTAATAACAATTTTTGTAACACAATAGCAAAGTTGTAGACGAACTCAGACCTTTATTAACAGGATTGCTTTGATGATTGAGAAGGAAATTCATGATCGTTCAAACTGGAATATTCATTTGCATCGTTATTATTCAAATAGTATTTCCCTTTGATGGTGAATCGCAATAAAATAAAAAGGAATTTTCTTTAATATTAGGAAAATTTTTTTTTACACATTGAATATTGTAGAAGTCACCAGTACTAGATCAAGGCACAGCCGACTCTAGTACTAGCCATGCTGAACAACGTGGCAACACCGCTCACGTGACAATCGGGAGTCCTATTTTCAAAAACAGAGTCCTGTGCTCGGAATTGTAATTAACGTCTTTTTTAATTAAAAGCTGTAGTAATATACGCTATTTTGTATTAATTATGTATAAACAATACATAAACGTTGCAACTATGGCAAGTAGAAGTGATGGGGTAGTATAAAATTGTTATAAATGTGATATATATTTTGTGTACTCTCGAAGTAGTTTGGTGTTGTGAAGCATGATATTTGAAATATTTACAGTGGTTTCAAGAAAATTTAGGTATGAAGCAAAATGAAACCATCTTTGGATCAAATTGAAACATTTAAGAATTGATAAACGTGTATATAAGTGAATAAAAACCTTGAAACAAGCGAAATTATTGGAACGAAACCAAAGAGGTTATGTGAAGTCCAGATAGTAGCCGAGAGTCTGACGACGTTGATTGGCTGGGAGTTTGGGAGTCCGGGAAACAGATAGAGTAGGGTAGATGTTGATATATTCAGACCGGACTCCTGCGGTGTTGCCATTTTTACTTCAGCACGGCTAGTACTAGAGTCGGGCCATCTTAGGCTAAGCCCAAGAGAACCAAAAATAGAATAGAATCCTAGAGTCGGCTGTGATCAAGGGGAAGTCTAGGGGGAAAGAAAATTATAAGCTATTCTTATTTTCAGTAACTACAATTTCAATATTTCTTGCGACGGGGAAACTTCCGAAAGGCCCCATCACCCCAGGACAAACAAACTTCGGATTTATAGTAATTGAGGGACGAGAAATCGAATGAGACCATTTTCAGAACTGGCAAATAAGTAAACCGTTCTCGAGATATACAGGGTATTCTAAAAGTTGGGAAACCCCCTATTATCTTGATAAGAACGCATTTCCACGCAAAATGACTAACCCCAACCTAACCCTAACCCTAACCCTAACCTAGGTTAGGTTAGTCATTTTCCGTGAAAATGCGTTCTTATCGAGGTTATAGGGGGTTTCCATACTTTTAGAATACCCTGTATATCTCGAGAACGGTTTATTTGCCAGTTCTGAAAATGGTCTTATTCGATTTCTCGTCCCTCAATTACTATAAATCCGAAGTTTGGTTGTCCTGGGGTGATGGGGCCTTTCGGAAGTATACCCCTTGCGACAAACATCTATTTTCACTGCGCCAATTAACGTATTAAATATAATTTTTGTTATTATCACTTTGAAATAAAGCCATTGAAAATTGAATTTTCGCTAATGGACGATACTAACAATAAGCTATAAATTGATTGATGCTATAAGTGGTGTTTTGTGGTACTTTTATGTCATCAAATCGTATTAGAGCTTGCATGCTTCGAAATCGGTCATTGTTTGCTGTAACTAGTAACTAGTCATTGGATTTGCGTAGTCATTTTCATTAAATCTATAGGTAATTGTAAATTAATATAGCAATTTATGCACTTATTTTTAGCTATTTTATATTATTTTTATGCCATCAAACCATAGCAGATTTTATATGAAAGAAGTTAATAACTTTAATTCAAGAGTGAGCGGGCACCCGAGTGTTTAAGCCAAGTCAGAAGAAATCAGGCGGGCTTGGGCGGGTACCCGAGTAGACCGATACAATCAGGCCAATTCAGAAAAAGTTGGACGGGTTAAGGCTAGTTGCCTCAATAATCGAGATTCGTAGAGATCTGTAGTACAATTTCAAATACAATGCTGATTTGAATTTCGGCTATCGAGGCAACTCGTCCGAGTTCGTCCAACTTTTTTCAAACTGAACCGATCATATCGGATTATCCGAATGTTCGTATGTCTCGGGAATCCTCCCGTGCCTAGCCGAACCTGTAATCTCGTGTATCCGCACATCTCTGTTCTGATTGTATGTTTGAAAATTCATTTCTTTATATTTTTAATGGGTTCCTGCGATGTTCAAAGGTTCTATGGGGAATATTGATTATAATGAAAGTTTCAAACATAGAACAAGAATTCTCTCTTCTATCCCAAAATTAAAGGAAGGAAGTAAAGAACGTTCAAAGAGAAACCTATTAAAAACGGAATAAAAATTGAAGTTCTTTTCTGACAGTTACACTTTTTAATGTTTTATCACGATGACATTTCTTTTGTGATTATAAAAAGTGTAATTGATAACTTCTTTTGTAGTATGATAATTTTCTTATTTTTACAATGTTTTCCTTTCAAAACGCTCAAGTAAGTTAAATTTATAATGTTGGATATTTGATTTTCAAAGCTTGTATAACTTCCTTTATGAAAGCTCTCTTTGAGAAACTTAAAATCGTAATCTAGATATTTTGAGAACAAATAATTCGCGAACTATTCTAATGTCATAACTATGCTCGTAATTAATTATTTTTAAAGCATTTTACTCATTTAGTTTAAGTGGTGTTGATTGGTATTTAGTCTTTTAAACTTGTTTTATGAGCAGAAAATTCAAGAGCTTGCATATTATGACAGCAAATAATTCAGGAGACGTTTTGATGTCACGGAAAGACTAAAAATGGATAAGAGCACCACCAAAACTATAAGAGTAAGGTGCTTTAAAAAATTATTTATTTGTACATTATCATGTCAAAATGTTCCCTGAATTATTTGCTATTAAAATATTCGAGTTCTTTTTTTGTTTGCGAAATAAATTAAAAATAGTCTAAAAAGTCATGTAACCTTTTGTAACTTTGTAACAGTTGGAGCAAAATAAATACTTTTTAATGTAAAATATAGCAAAAAAATAGCAAAAAATTTATGTGTTATTGATTTTTTGTTTTATTTTACTATATGCTATTTTTTAGAATGGCTAGATGGTTTAATATTAAGCTATCTAGCCCTTTGTAACTTTTTAATGGCTGGAGCAAAAAAATTACTTTTTACGGCAAAAAATTGCAAATAATTAGCAAAAAATTTTCATACATGTTTTTTTATATTCTGATGATTTGGCTCAGATAGCTTAATAGACCTTAAAAGAAAACACGCCAATTTTTGGGTGAAAAACACAATTCTTAAAAAGTCCGACTTTAAGTCACCATTTCTATTATAAAATTGCATTAAATTTTCGAAATACTTTCATTTTCAAAACTGATGGACATTTAGAAAATTAGATACATTTCATAAATACTGATATTCGAACATTGATTTTTTGAGAAAATGGCACACGATTTCCCAATCCGGACCACTGTGGGGCGTCTCACGGCGCGACAGTTGGAAAATTGTATGTAGGTCTTACCTAAGTTTATATTAGTAGAAGCAATATCATAAATACGTTAAATACGTACATTTTTACGTAATCGTATTTTTGAAACCACTAGTTTCCTAAACTTTTAAGTTGCATTTTCGAATGTTTCAGGTCGAAAACTATAAGATTTGATATTTTTTAACCAAAATTTTTTGGTCCCCTAAGACAAAGTGCAGTCTGTATATAATTGATTAAAAATTCTTTATCTTTTTTGAGAAATTTGATGCTTTGCAAAATTTGTTTATATTAGTCAGTTTAAACTCAATATATTACGGACATGTTAAAAGTTTGTGTCGGTTTTGTATAATATCTTGTAGGTCGGAATATTTTCGGTCACTGTTTATTGCTTCTTGTCATTTTTCAAGCAAAATATGGATACAGCGATACATAGAAATCTGGACTTTCACTAATTAACAAATGAAGCAATCAGTTAATTATCAGTCTTCTTCAATATGTCAAAATTGTTTACAAGAAAGGTTGCCAAATCTAAGGAGTACGTTAAGTTTGATAAGACTATCTATTGCAGCTCCATTTGCAGTTGCCAAGTTGGCATTATCATGCACCAGAATCAGTTTGCCTCATTTGTCCCAAAAAATGACTGTTATTCTCAATTTCTCCTTGAAGTTGTCTGCAATGTCTTACAGTCTTTCCTGATTTCAGCAGCTTTCATTATAAAATTCTATACATATGTGCATGTCCCACCAAACACACAAGAGTATATACTTTGTAATTATGAATATTTTGCTAGATTCGTTCATGAATTTTTGCAATTAGCATAATTTTAATAAATCCATTTAAATCTCATTTAAAATCACAGCTTACAATTAATTGGAATACATTTCTTTCCTTCTAAATCTTCTTTATTTCATGTTATAGTAATATTACAATATTGCGATTAACGCCCAAAAGAAATCGAAAACATGGGATAGAATTTGTTTTTTATTTAAATTACGTGAATATACATACGATAAAATTAAGTAAGCAAACAACTCAAAGTTTACTACTATTAACGTAATTAGGTTATTTTGTTTTCACCGTTGCTCAATTATTTTTGTTTATTTTAAATTAATATCCATGGGTAGCAGTACCACTTATAAAATAGAATATACTGAAACGAGTACAAAGTTAATGGGTTAATATGGCACTTATTTACAAACTGTACACTCAATTGGATTGTCTCCAACTCTTGCAAACAACATACAGTGCCATCTACATATGTGTGAGTAATAGAAACTTTGAAAGACCTTATTGACAAAATTAGATAAGAGACACTGTAAACCAGCTCTGCCCCAAAATGTGGAATGGTCATTCTCATAAAATCTTATCTTAATAAAAATGAAGACCTGTACATACAGCTTTGAAAAACGATTCCAGTTACGCCAGTGGTATACCATTACCTAGTTGATAATTTCCGACCTTACGGACCAGGGGCACCAAATTAAAAATTTAAAACTGTTACTGTGTTTTACTCATTTAGGACCCAAGTATGGGTCCTATTTCTCTAACTTAAATATCTTAGGAGGAGAAGTGATTTCAAAAAAAACGGCTTTCTTATTATACATATATAGATACAGATATTTAACACGTCCCATGCTACGTAAAAGATAATTTCATCCCTTAAAGTCGCAGCTTAGAAAATAAAAAGATATACATTTTGTTTAATAAATCCCCAAACTTTCCACAAAGTTTCAGCAAATGCTGTTCGCGTTATGAAACTACTGCGAGTAGATTCAAGCGCAACGGCTAAATCCTATTGAAAGATATCCCTATTGATTTTACGCGTTCGCCCTGTATAAGATAACGCTTCCTTCGCAAAGACGTCGAACACGAGCAAGCACGCGCGAAGCAGTTTCTTGCACGATTTTCCTACCTTTCTTAGCGATCATTTCGCTAATTATTAAGGATTCGTAAGTCAAACATAATTAACGTGCAACGTGAATTCCAACCACGTTCGAGGGCTATATTTATCTTGCAACGTTCGCTGCGCATGGATTCATCGTTATAGCTCGTTCGACGTTAAATTGTACGTTTTCTCGTTTCGTTGACGGTTTAATTGCTCTTCGAATGATTATAGCCTGCAAAAAATTAATATATGAGGATCAATAAATAAATACTATGCGATAAAATTTGAATTAAATAAATATAAGTAATTAATACATACAATAATTATGGCTGTATAATATTGATTATATTTAAACCTCAGACGATGGAGCATAGAGAAAGTCCCAATATTAATTTAATTTTGTATTTTATATTATTATATAATAATAATTACTTACTTATCGAAGACACTGAAACCTATTATATAAGTTTTTAATATTATGTAATGGAATAATAGTAGGTAAGAGATAAATAAAATAAAGAATTAAGTAAAAAAAAATTACTTTGCATTAATTTCAAATATGTACGATCCAGAATTTAAAAATATTTGTTGTTTATCAAAAACAGTATATATAAAACCTGAATTTTTTCATTTCCATTTCAAGACTGGTAGGGAAACAACCTTAATATCTTGACTTCCATAAGCATCACTATGTAATTACCTGCGTCTCAAGTTTTGTACAGTTTAATAGTTAACAAAATGAAAAAGTAGATAAACTTTGAATGGAATTAGTATTGTACTAATAATAAAATTTAAATATTATATAAATCCATCATATCATTAATAATTAATATTTTGATGGATCTGATGACAAATGGCCATTTTTACTGTGATAGTCAGTATGTTGAGATGTAAATATTGATGAAACTTAATCATTATTTTCCAATGGTCAGTATTCTGCTGCTCTGAGTAAAAATACGATATCTACCGATTTTCATTTTTCAAAATATTTCAAAATATCTGGAGTTTGATATATTTCTTACCTTAAGGGTTAACAAGAATGATGATTTAACAATAAGTCCGAATTGATTTTAGAGGCCTCATCTGAGGAAATTGAAAAACTTCGAACGATCCTTGTCATAGAGAGACAAAGACAGCGCGACAGTTGACACAAAACATTTTAAATTCTGCAATTTCTTTGTTCAAAGATTGTGAACCGAAGAAGCAATATTTTCTGATGATTCTTTTTTAAAAATATTCTTTGTACAATTACTCAACGCCGTACAAAGTTAGATTTTGTAGTTTGACTTTTAAAGCTTTTTAAAAAATATATTTTTGTGGAAGAAATTTTTTTTACAATTTTCCCAAAAATCGTTCTGTTCCGTGTTAGGTATATTTATCCTGGATATGAATATGATATTCATTACTATCTCTTCTGTGAACCTTTAAATAAAGTTGGAATGTCTTCTGTGCTCTGTACAGATTAAAACGCAGTTTAATTTATTTACACTAATTGATTTTCAGATAGTATTATCATTTTTTTTCAAATGAAAAAAGGAACGTAAAATTGACTGCAATATTTTACAAGGACAAACGAATCACTTTCGCATAATTAAACGCATTACGAATTTAAACGCTGATGAAGCGTGTATAAACGTATTGTGTTACAGATTCGTGGGTATGAAGGGGAGTATCATGTATCCAAGGTTTCACGTGTCGCTCAACCCTTCGGGGATTGGCAAACCACTTACAAGGAAAGGCACGGAAGTGTCCCCCTCCGATTTTGATGAAACTTCGTACATTTGTTAAGCAGGTAAAAATAAGGGACACGTATTTTTTTATATCTCCTGAGACGCGACTTTAAAGGGTGAAACCACCCCTCAAAGTTTCGACCTGAAACTGCTATCTCGAAAACCAAAAGAGATACGTGAAAACTTCTAATGGGCGGATTTAATGGTTTTTTATATACAATAATATGGTGTTAACAGATTGTCAAAAATACAATTTGTTTATAACAGAAAAAATGTTTATAACATTATTTTCCAACTTATTTAAATTTATGTAATGACAAAAAATGTAGAGCATTTCATTCCAAATCCATTGATATATATGTTTATGAAATTCCCTCCTACAGTTCCGCAGATTTTTATTATTTATGACTTGCGCGTACGCCCGCTGGTGTACTACTGGTGTAGCGCGTGATACTTTAATCGTATCTGTTATACACCGATGTTATTTATCCACATAAGTGGAAAACAACTATTTTTATAACATACAATAGTTAATTTTGTTAAATTTGTATCGCATGATATAAAATAATTAAAGCTATACATACTCCAGGGTGAATGTATGAAATTGAAAATTTTAATATGCAACAAGGAATTTGAATAACTTAAGGAACATAGTCGTGACAAAAATGATACTATTCGAAGAAATGCTTCAAACATAAAGGCTTTCGGCACCGAGCACAAGTAATAATAGCCATATGTGGTTCATTTTCAGATTGATAGTCAATACTTCTAATTGTTTATCATCTGATGTAGCTTTTTCCATATGTCCACTACAGTATTCACTCAACGAATGGAATAGTAAAGCGATTGTTTATAAAACATTTACTTTAAAAATAAAAATATCTTGTAACCTTTGTGACCTTCGCTCGTATAGTCTTATAAATTTTTATTATTGATATACGGAACTCTCACCAATCAATTCCATCCACTACTCATAGCTACATTATACAATCTATGTACAATATCTGCAAGCGGAAAACTGCTATCTCCTCTTTTCGTCGTGTTAAAGGAAACATCTGGAGAGTTTGGACCTAGGGTACAACAAACTATGTTTAAACCAACGAATATTTTGGCCACCGCGTCAACATCTGGAAAACTGACCAACGAACATTTTAAAATTTGGTTAAAAGAAGTTTTACTGTTAACACCATATTATTGTATATAAAAAACC
Source organism: Osmia bicornis bicornis (assembly GCF_907164935.1). NCBI lineage: Eukaryota > Metazoa > Arthropoda > Insecta > Hymenoptera > Megachilidae > Osmia > Osmia bicornis. The sequence goes on from NC_060221.1 coordinate 10,115,292, forward strand.
ATTAAATCCGCTCATTAGAAGTTTTCACGTATCTCTTTTGGTTTTCGAGATAGCAGTTTCAGGTCGAAACTTTGAGGGGTGGTTTCACCCTTTAAAGTCGCGTCTCAGCAGATATAAAAAAATACGTGTCCCTTATTTTTACCTGCTTAACAAATGTACGAAGTTTCATCAAAATCGGAGGGGGACACTTCCGTGCCTTTCCTTGTTAGTCGTAATGATAGTTTCTCGTCACGATCGCAGCTTGTATCTAAAGTTGCTGAACAATCGCATCGATTTCTTATTAATCGTTCCTTCCAATTGATGCACGCATCTACACTTAAGGTCTTTTACCCTGATGGGTCAAAAGAATCGAGCCTAACTTCTGCACTGTTTGAAAGTAGTAAGCTGTTGCATATCAACGTCTTCAATAATCAATTTTATTACGTATTTTCCTATCTTTACGTATTACGTATATTCCTATCTTTACTGCAAAGGTCAAAATATGGTGAACTTGTAGAAAAGCTACTCCCCTTCCAATTTCGATTATTTTCGATGAAATCGGTCGAATTTCTCGCGACGCCCAAATCCGCCCGTACCGCGGTCTGCGAGGGAATGAATCCTACACACCTCGCCTCGCACGCAAATCCACCAGCGATAGTCATTTGTTGACCAAGAAGAACGTCACCCATATCTGGGTGATGGGGCCCTCGCGGAAGCATACCCGTCACCCAGATATGGGTGACGTGGCGACGAACATGTTAAATATGTTGTAAAATTCGTCATTTTAAGCAACTCTTTTCCTGGGTATACTTCCGAAAGGCTCCCCCACCCTAGGGCAACCAAACTTCGGATTTATAGTAATTGAAGGACGAGAAATCGAATGAGACCATTTTCAGAACTGGCAAATATGTAAACCGTTCTCGAGATATACAGGGTATTCTAAAAGTGTGGGACCCCTCTATTATCGCGATAAGAACACATTTCCACGGAAAATGACTAAAACCAAAGTTGTAGGGGCCGTAAGGTATTATTTTGTAGTGACCGTTGAACTTAACCTTCCAGGTTATTTGTAGGTCAAATAGAAGTTTTAAAAAGCCATTATTACCATTTACCCCGGGAGAAATTAGTTAGGTAGGTTAAGTTACCCCTTCGTGCGCAAACGCATTTCCTCTTCCAACATAAACAAAGAAAAAAAAAAAAGAAAAAAACGTTAGGGTTAGGGTTAGGTTAGGGTTAGGTTAGTCATTTTCCGTGGAAATGGGTTCTTATCGAGATAATAGAGGGGTCCCACACTTTTAGAATAGCCTGTATATCTCGAGAACGGTTTGTTTGCCAGTTCTGAAAATGATCTCATTCGATTTCTCATCCCTCAATTACTATAAATCCGAAGTTTGGTTGTCCTGGGGGGGCCTTTCGGAAGTTTCCCCCTATGTGCTTTAGTTCCTATTCATACAACGGGTGAACTTAAAAATCAAATTATAACATTCGATTCGCGTGGCCGGCCACCTAACGGCGGCGGCCGGAATATTGATGTGATCTAACCTAACCTAGACGTATAATAACAGAAAAAAGAAAATACACCGTCAACAGTAGCACGAACGGTAGATAATCTTGTGGTGCACAATGATTAATATCAATGTTGAAGGAATATAATTCTTTTCGTTACTTATATGTATGTCTAGATTAGGTTAGGTCATTTTAATATTCCGACCGCCTTTAGACGGCCGACCACGCAAGTTCAATGTCAAAATTATTGAAATTTGATTTTAAACTGATTCGTTATATGGACAGTAGTCGGGACATGTGGTGCTGTTGACAGAAACAGTAGATAAGCGAGGGTCTCTTACCGACGCACTCACAGCCGCGGACGTATACGTACAGGTGAAATTCAATGCAATAGTACTCATACAGGGTGATCCTCTCGCTACCCTACCCAAAGGAAGTGTCGCCACAATAGAATGTAGAAGTCGACATCCCATTTCTGTCATCGCTTACTTGACCCCTGCAGCGAAGACGGCTGTGTGCGTGAAAATGTGTGTAATGAGCAGAAGAGTCCCATTTAAACGCTGCGGAAAACAGAATATTTTCTTAACACATTTTCACGCACACAGCCGTCTTCACTGCAGGGGCCACCTCGGTCAACTAAGCAATGACAGAAATGGAATGTCGACTACCACATTCTATTGTGGCGGCACTTCCTTTGGGTAGCGTAGCGAGAGGATCACTTTGTAGTTTTTCGTGAACATCACCCAAACTAATCGAGTCCGACGTATAGCTTAGAAGAAAAATGTTGCTTAAAATGACGAATTTTACAACATATTCAAAAATCATCGATGTTCGAGGGGGAATAACTTTTCTACAAGTTCACCCAAAATATTAATTATAAAAATATGAAACTTTTTTGTTAGGTTGACAAATAAAATAATTGTTAAATATTTTGCTTCGACATTAGCCAAAAATCTATCGCAGAGAAATTAAATATGGTAAAATATTATGTACTAGTTTTAATAAATAATTTTCTATGTACAGAAAAATATGAAGGTCATGAATTATTTGTCCACCTAATAAATTTCAAGCTTCACCATTAATCCTTAACGAACAAAGTTACAACAGATTTATAATCTCTCTCAAAGTCTACGTTAAACCAATATTTCTCAATTAACTTAATTAAGAGAAAACTAAAGTACATATTTTCACGGATTCTAGGAGATCCAAAATGTTCCAACGCCCACAAATACTGTTGCACTAAGAACTCCGATATTATTCTTGAACCAAGGAACAATGAAATATAATTAAAAAAATAGAGCAAGAGAAAAAGGCATAGGCAGCAACATCCATCGAATCCTTTGTTTCCTGTAAATGGCTACCAGCTTGTGGTAAATGCGGGGAAGTATCGTGTGCGTGGGTGACGCGTATCTGACGTCAATTTATCGTTCGCGCGACGATAACGATTATTGTGTCGGCTAGTTATGCCTCCGTTATCGCGTTATCGAATTTTATTGGAGGCCAATGTCGGATCTCGGGCCAAGGAAAACGTGAAATTGTAATGCTGATGTAACGATCCTTCCTTCAGGATTTTATTGCGTAGCTTGGCATGCTTCAAGGGTTACGTTATCTTGATCAATTTAAAAAGTACCACAATTTTGGAATCTTATTTTATTAACATTTTTAAGTAAAAACAAAGACGTACATAAATAGTACTTATAATTTTTTTTAAATTCTGTAAAGAACTTTTATCAGGTTTTTTTTAAATAAAATTTTTATAGTGAAATATTAAATAAATCTAAATTTTGTAGAATTTTTTCGATATCTTAAGTTTTATATGAATTGTGTCATAAAGGGTCAGAACAGTACATTTATTATTTCAAAGCTTATTTAATATTTTTTTAAATCAATGTTTGAAGCTTAATCTTTAATTCACCATAGTTCCTTTTCTTTGTAATTATTTGTTTAACAGTTATAATTTTAACAATACGCTTCACATATTTTCAATAATTATATTTAACCCTTGAACGGCGAACCATGGAGAGGGCTCCAATTTTAATTTGATTACGTATTTCATATTATTTTTGTTTTCTAAATTTTACATTGTTCCTTTAAAGAATGATTCTTTTAAGATATGAAATTGTTTGGTTTAAAAATGACACATTTAACTTTACGTTAATATCCTAGTATATGTTTTGTAAGTTTGGGCCACCCAGGCTCCGTTGTTCAAAAGTTCAAAGATTAAACAAACGGTTTCTGAAATCTGTTATTATAATCTTTGTTTGAGCTGCAACTATACTAAATAACAAAACGGTATTATATAACAAATTGTAATACATTCAATTGTTATTTTATTGTTATATTTTTATAACTTTGCTACATAACATGTTATGTTGTATGGTGTGGACATAGCTTTAGAATATTTAAAACTATAAGAAGTTAAGCTGTTTTTTAAAGCTCTAAAAATTTGTCCAAACTTCTTAAAACCTTTATCTATCCTCACGTTTTATAATTATCAAAAATACCTTTATGAATAGCGGATTAGTATGTATCGACGAAGCTTTAATTTACTCAACGAACACTTAACCTATAATTAATGATGGATTTGGCTATCAAACTCATGAGATAAGTACATACTGCATCCTCGGAGATAATGCTATTCACCATCCTATGAAAGGATAGACATTATTCGTGTAACGTATGGTAACAGGAAGTGGTTTGGCTTTAAGCGGAAGGGCCACTGAATCAAGTAGTTAAATCTTATCAATATCAGCCACCATGTTTGCTGACGTAACAAACTTAATTATACATTCAACGATTTCTTTTCCAACTTTGTTCCTTTATTTTTTATTCCTTCTATTTCTAACACTTTATCCTTCTATAGATTGTGATAGGTATATCGAATGACCCATTTTGAAACCTGATAAGTCTAACGTGATTTAGTAACATGGAAGTATATTCTAAAATGGTATTTGTCACATTAATTTGAAGCTTAAGGTTTGCTGAAAATAATTATAGAAACCTTTCATCAATATTCTTAATATAAAATGGCTAATTGTCAGTTGCAGCAAATAATGAATCAAAGTATTACTTTGCAAATATGCAAATGTAGATAAGTAAAATATATAGTTATAAACAATTTGCAACCTTTAAAAATGTAAAGATTTTTAAGAATGTTTTAATAAATGAATACCTATTACTATTAACCAAATTTTAGCCATTCCATCTTCAGCAGTTTAAATGAACATTTATGATCAATTCTTGAAGAACGTATTCTGCTTTTAATTATTTTTTAAATAATAGAAGTCGAGGTACTTCAAATCTTAATAATTTTGTTGATTATTTATTTAACCTAATCAATGTCCTTAATACCATTGGTAAAAATGGACATTTACCTATATTAAAAGTTTAATTATTAAGAATAAGAAATATTAATCTTTAAATTTCTGATTTTAAGCCTTCAGTTCAAAGTAACAATACCGTTTGAAACAATATTTTCATAGATAAAGCAGATCTAATTAATGAATGACCTCCACAGTATTTTACGCAATTTTAATTTAATTTTGTATTCCATATTATTCTTATTTTCTAAATTTTACACTGTTCCCTCAAAAATGATTACTCTAATATATCAAACTATTTCTCTTGTATGTATTTAGTAAGTTTGGATCTTATTTGACCCAAGCTCCGCTGTTCAAGAGTTAGACAGGAATTTATAATACAATGAAAGGAATGTATCAGGCACAGCACGTTATATGTTTAATAATACACGAGCGTTTCAGTTTTCAATTAAAATTTTTTAATTGTTATCTTACAAACTTAATATTAGATTAATATTTACTTAATTACAGTTTGTCAATTTTAAATTTCTAAGACTATTATACAGTGAAAATAATATCATACAACTAATTGAAGCACTTAATTAAAAATTTCTAAATATTGCAAAAAGTATTTTTCAGGTAAACCTAACTCACAAACTGAAATAAGTTTGTTATTATTAATGATCTACTACAGAAAATTTAAACAAGTTTCTAATATTTGATTTAAGCATTCACATTTTTTCAATGACAGCATGTTCCTGACGCTTTTTTTCTGGAAATAGGTTCAAGGTGACATTTCGACAACACCCTTGGCATTCCGCCATTTTATTTTGGGCGCCAGCCTGTCTTCTACCCTGGGAAAAGCTTCTCCCTTCGAGATATATTAAGTTCCTGTATTTTGTCGTGAAAAGCTGGGGTATTCATCTGGGGTTCGATCAATGGAATTGATTTTGTACTAAAACGTAGGAACAAAATCATTTCTAAAGTACTTATTTATTAGAGGAAGTGCGGCATACAATTTGAGAGAGATACTGTTGGTAATTGAAAATACCAAGATATATAAAAAAACTACTAATTACATATCTAAACTAATGTGGTATCTAAAACTGCAAACTATTAATTTGTAACATCGCAAGTAAGAGTGGACGCAATGTAAAGGCAGCTCTGATTAAATCTGTAAAGTAAAGAAATGTCAATTTGCAAAAGTTTTTTAGCAAGCGTTTCAATCGTTGCAATTATGGTTAAAATACATCAAAACTTTAGAGTAAATCATTTAATTAACTCGTTTGCATATTAATTCCGTGATTTTGTATTAATTGTGAACATTTTGAAAATACCAAATGTGACATGAAATTTTAAGTTTCAATGCCATGTTGCTAATTCTATTGAGAAGAATGCTATATACTTCTTCTACAATGTAGTTTTATGTGTGAGGTGTACACTGTAAATATACTAGTTACGACTCCAGATGTTACACATTTGACTACTCTAAATTTAAAACTTAGAATTAATATTTACCTAAGATAAATGTTTCTACAACTATACCATGATTTTTGTGCTTGATTAGATCATAAGAGAAAATAATTTTATTATCGATTTGTTTGTTTAATTTTATAAAACGAAGGTAACTTGGAATATCGCTATTCCAGATTACCTGCGCCGTAACAAGATCAGTAAGTACTTTGTGTCATTTTTCAATTGCACCAAAGTTTCAGATATTTTTTGTTTTTCATTATTATTGAGAGTTCGAAATTTAAAAGTTTATTAATTTTCCTATGACATCATGCAGACTTATTTGTTCTAGTCCTCTGGTGTAATTTTTTATTCATTTTAAACAAACTGGTATTTCAAATATGCTGCAGTTCCTCTATTATTCTTACTATTATCGATTTATATATTTATTTATTCGGAATTGCAAAGCGATTTAAATCAGGCAAGTTGACATTGTAACATTTGATACGCATGCGAACTTAATCTACGGAACGAGGAAACGAGTCTGTTGATTGCAAAATCTCGCAGTGCCCATAAAGCCACTGTAATTATAAGTTTCTGTGCTTCGATCAGATTCAATCGAACCTTATGGAACGTGTAAAATATTCATTGTCAAATTTACATGTTGAGTTCTGTGATTGTATATTTCATGATTTTATCATTTCTACATACATATATGTATATTTGGATTAGTGTTCTCCATGTGTTATAAAATTGAAAAATGTGGTAAGGATGTGTTACAAATAGAAAGATACATTTTTAAATATCGAATTTAAAAAAATTAAAAGTTTCTTATTTAATTATTTTCCGTAATAACAAGCAAGCTCAGGTACTGCAATCTATTAGCAAAAGCAAAATTAACAATTTAAATGCCATTGTAAAATTGTAAAAAAATCCTTTCAATTAGTAATTTTATTTCCAATAAATCAAATATCATATTTTATTCGTTAAATTTTCAAACATTTAATCAGGAATTTAAGGTTTCTGAGATTCGGGGCTATCAAATCTTCAAGGTTTGGTTGATAGACTTGGTTAAAAAATTGAAATTTATTCTAAATAGAAATCAATTAATAAATTTAATTTTATTTATTAAAGAAAAAGGACAATAGGAAAAACCAAATTTCATTTAATATTTGTTGACATAGTAAATGGAAGGCTTATAACGGGACTATTGTATTGTATGCTATTGTAATAATTAAAGTTGCCATTGCTTTTTAAAAATAAATCTTCAATTAAAAAATAATGGTGCCAAATTAATTTTGTAAGCCAGAACCTGTTATAATCCAATTATGTTGTCTATAATTTTGCTAAATATGTAGGTATCTGTAATTTTTGTTTTTGAACCGTATAATGTGGCGACTGATAATAACTAAACAAGTGATTTAAGTAGACTGTAGCTATTTTCAATGACATTCAAAATTGTGAATTGTCTGACCATAAGAATTCTACCGACCTTACAATAATATAAATAGATAAATACCTTATTTCGGCTTGATGGCCTAGAAAAGGGATTGGTTAGTTTTACAACGATAAATTAAGCTCTCTCATTCCTTACAACATTCAATTCTTAACAACGACCAGGTACAGTCGAGAGATGGAAAGAACATTAGCGGGACGGTATAGGGGCAAAGGGAGCACTTTGCACGCTCCGCCCGCCCTGTCCTCACGTTTCATCCGCGTGTTCAAAGTTCGCCGCAACGCTGACTTCGTACCATCTCGCTTCGTCGCGAAGTCTCATTTTTCTTCTTTGTCAGACGACGCGATTAGTGTGTGATCGCATCAGCCCATAGCGCGCGATAACCTAGAATGCATGTGCGTGAAGTGTGACGTACCGACTATACCAATCGTACCCGCATTCCTTTCCTTAATATACACTCAATCTCTGAACAGTAGCTAGGTGCGCTCCTCTTTAGGCCTAAAATCCATCTGATATTTTTTACCTGAATATTTTCTGTAGTTGCTCTCTCTTTCCATTCCTAAATTTCCGCCCCATGAATGATGATTCCCTTTACTAAAACATCAAATAAAAACATTGCCGCTTTATACTCATCCTTGAACTACCTTTCCCCAGCCCCCACACCTGCTTAACTACTATATTTCCCTTTCTTGCAAATTCCCTGAAATGACTGTTAAAATCTCTGTTCCTCCTAAACAAATACCCTAAATATTTAAACTCTTTTACTTTCTCTATTGGCTTACCTTTCCACTCTCATTTTCTTCTCTTATCTGTGCCTCCTTCTTTTCTGAAGACCATAGCCCTTGATTTTTCCACACTGAGGTTTAACTTCTTTCTTCATAAGTAGGACATATCTCTTAACCCTCTTTAACATTTCTCTTAATTCGTCTTCCGTACTGGCCAATAGTAAAATGTTATCTGCGGATGCAAGGGTCCAGATCTTTAATTTTCCTATCACTATTCCCTCCGTTTAACCCTTACGCAGCTCTTCTTCTAGGCCCGAGATAAACACCACAGATAGGCTTGGGCTTAACGGACACCCTTCTCGTACGCCTTCTGTCGTCCAAAATTGTTCTGTCATGCTCTCACCTATTCTTATAACATTTTCTGTCTCTGCACAAACTTCTTTTATTCTGTCGATGCGGTTCCCCCTTTACACAGCTCTTGTCTATCCATCTTATCAAATGCAGACTTCGAATCTACGAAGAAAGCGAATATTTTCCCTGCGTTGTTCGTTAGTTCTCGTTCCATTATGTGCTGTAGAATGGCTGTAGGATATGTTATCCACAGTTCCTCTGTCTTCTCTGAAACCTGCCTGTATTTCTGGGAGCATTCCTTCCTCATCCAGGTCTTTTTTCAATGTTTCATTGAACAACGCCGCATATAACTTATATGCCGTGTTAAGAAGCGTAATTCCTCTGTAATTTCTAACCTCTTTTGTGTCGCCTTTTTTGTACAAGTGTGTAATCAATCCCAATCTCTAATTTCTATGCCAATCTACTCGTTGGTTATGTCCTCCTCTCCGTTTTCTTTCGTTCTCTGACAGTTCTCTTCTTCACATCTTTCTATTGTTCCCCCATTTCGGGGCATATTTTGGTTCTGACCTTTCTCTCTACCATATTTCCATATCTCGTTGCTACCTCTAACGATTCTAATTATTGCTAAATTCTTCTTTCCGTTTTTCCTCTCTAACTCCTCTCTTTCGAACAAGAGACGCGAGATGATATTAGTTCGTAGAGTTGCGATTGAGAAAGCAAATGAAATGGCGACCGAAAAAATGCACCCACAAACACCGTAAGTGAACTACTGTCCACATAAATCACTACGGTGAACTGATGTGATTGATTAGATGAATTTAAAATCTCGTTGTTGTTGTCTAGAAGAGTAAGATTGAAAGGGGGTGCTAAAAGGAACTTCACCCTTTTGAAATATTAAAATCTCTGAATTTTTGAATTTTTGAATTTTTGAATTTTTGAATTTTTGAATTTTAGAATCTTAAGACTTTAAAATCTTAGAATAAGGGAAAAGAGGGCCAGTCCATATTTTTGGAAGAAGCCGAGCTTACCCTATCCCCTACCTAGTTACGTCATTGGTTGAAATACTACTACGTATGTTTCATAGGTCTGGGTTACAACTGACCCGGTTTGGCTACACCAGAGCTAAAAAGAAGTGTAAGGAAAGAAGTGTTTCACCACGAGTGCACGTGGTGTACTGAAATACGTGTTAAATTCTATTGGGTCGTGTCCTTCACGTAGGAGAATAGGAAGTTGTACGTTAGATTTTTCCTATGATCTTCTCAAGCTCTTTCTAAGCTCTTCCTCGATTCTCTCAAGATCGAAGACAAATGGTTGCATAATTAACGTGAATAATTATTTGAATAGTATATAAAAATCCTAGTATTTAGCAACATTTTATACAGCTAAATACGATTTTCCATTTATGACACAGTATTATGATTATAAATGTGGAATTTTTACGTATGGTCTCAAATTGATGACCAAATAGTGTATATTTTATTTTTACCCACAAGAACTAAAGTTTTCTTCTACATTTTGAATACAGAAAATGCCTGCCATAAAGAGAGAGGCAGAGCCCTTGCCAGAGGACGATGTAACCCAAAATATTAATGACTCGACATTCATCTATAGTACAGAGGAGCTTGAAACAGGTAAGCGTTATTGTTTTTTGTTCCTACCTCAAAGTGAAACAGTGTACCGTAATTAATGTTTACATGTAGGAACGGAGGCGGAAGTGGGGACCGAATCTGTCGCAGAAACGTTTGAAACTGAAGTACAGAATTTGGGGAAGGAACTTGCGGAAGAGATGGGAATACCAACATGGGGACTAGTCGCAATTTTAATAGGTAAAATTAACTAATAATTTTGATTTTTTTTAAACCATCTAAACTATGACCCATTGCTATTAAGATAAAAAAGTGGATTTTTAATTTGAAACTTTAATATTCAAACATCGCGACGTTAATTAATATGCTATATAGAAATAATTATTGCATAAAAAATTTAATGTCCCATTGTTCGAATAGTAGTACTTTAATTGCTATAATAGATAAAAATAAATACTACTTTGAAAAGCATTCAATTGTTATTCGAAATTCGACACACACTGATTGCTACGCTAAACAAAAATGGTCCGCTGTCATATTAATTTAATTATTCCCTTACTGTGAAACGAAATTATTAAATAGCTATTATTTCGATATTTAATAGCGCTTAAATAGAAATTTAATAAAATTATTAATTGTAACGGTTTTTAATTCGTCTTTTATATTCAATGAATTCATGTAAATTAATTACCACTAGTATCTTAAATTTTGTTACTGCATAATTACCGACATGAAAAGTTAAATTACTTTCACTAATAATTTTTCTGTTTTATTAAATATAAAATTTTATTACAAATATTCATATGTTTGATATCGCTTGAGTAGCTGTAGGAGTAGTAGTTCTCGGGATATGCTTCTGCTGCATAAGAAGATGCTGTCGCAAAAGACGATCCAAGGACGGCAAGAAAGGGTTGAAGGGTGCAGTAGATTTGAAGTCGGTGCAACTGTTAGGAAGCACGTACAAAGACAAGGTACGTTACTCGGTGTCCGTGTCATTATGTAGATATTAGACGCACATTCTACACTCGTGGAATCCACTTCCACTTGTTAAGGTTCAGCCGGATATGGAAGAATTGACCGACAATGCTGAGGAGCCGGACGAAGCTGAAAGCAAGCAGAGTGAGGTGAAGCTCGGTAGACTTCAATACAAGGTGTGTATCTTTTCATTTTTTAACGAGATTTGTTTGTAGAATTTTGTACACTGCACTTCTTAAGTGTTTTGACAACAAGTCCGGATAAAAATTGTTTCAACGAATTAAAATTTTGATATAGATAGAGTTACCCAATAATTGCTACCACTTTAATTACCTTCATTATTTTCAGACACGTACTACTTAAGAATTGTACAAATATTTCTTACACGTCTATTAACACTATTTTTTAAAATATTTCTTTATGTTTATAAGTAATATGTAGATTCTAGAGAATCTGCACATTTATTTTATACAACTGATACATTTATTTTACAAACATAATTATGTAATATTTTAATTGAAATTAATTATTGCAATTTACGGTAGGTACACAGGTACTCTAGTTAGTTTCGTTAATATTTAAACACCGTGCCATCTCTGAATTTGCAGCTTCATTAAAAAAGGATTGCCTAAATAATTCTAAAGAACTAATTAATAGTTTCTTTATGGAAAATGGTAGTTACCGCGCTTCTCCGTAGGCATTCTTGGCGAAAATAACAACGTAGCCAAGGGGGTCCCCATACACGATGTCCCAGAAAGGGTGAGAACCCTTTGGAGGGATGATTGCTGAGGTGATTCTGAACAACTTTTTCTTTTATCAAAATGTTGGTTAAGGCTTCATTTTTGAGTTATTAACGAAAAGCACTGTTTAATTGGAGCGCGGCCTAAACCGCTAGAATATTGGCTACTGATTATGTTCGAATTGTGGTCATGAACAAACGCGGCAACAGCACGTTCTAAGGCAACACCCCTCCAAGAGATTCTTACTCTTTCTGGGACACCCTGTATATATAGGTCTGCGACCCCCCACCACTTGCGTATAAACATTTACGCCGGAAAATTAAAATTATTATTTACTTTATTATTTATACTTTTCAAGTATACAGTTTTTATAACATTTAATGATGAACTTGTAGAAAACCTACTTCCCCTCCGATTGTAATGAGTTTTTTAATAATTGAAAAATATATTATTTTGTTTGTAAATCATTTTTAATGTTCATGTCGTCCAAATTAGGATTTCGAGAATTTCTGCGTCCTCTATATCGCTATTTTTCTTAGGGAAGCTTGATCTGATCACGATACACAATTTCTTTTAACATTATTGCTTGTTTCTATAAGAAAGTTTAAACATAACAAACAAACAAATGACGTTTGATATCACAAAAGTATTCTAATGCTTACAGTGAATTACAATTGACTTCTTGTAATTTATCCAGTAGCTGACAGTCATTTAGTCATGTAGTAAAAAATCCTAAATCCTAAAAAATCCAACAGAATTATTCAGAGAATGAATAACAAGAAAATTAGGGTTGTGGGTTATAGCTACTTTATTTAAAAACTAGCTATTTTTTTTTTGAAAGTTTTTTGAAAGTTTTTTTTTTTCGATGTGAAAGTCGTTGGAGTCTCAGACTCCACCTTACCAATTACAGGCTATATTTCTTTAAAAGGAATATTACAAAAATTACGAAAAATACGAGGAAATACAACTCGTCCAACATGCATAATGCCTGCTGTCAGTGCCATTAGCGTAACCAACTAGGGGCTAGACTGTTCTTGGTCCCACTTAAAATGTGGGCTAGCCTCTTCACTATTGTAAGATTTTAAGGTTTTAAGGTTTTAAAATTCTAAAAGTTTTTAATTTTTTAATTCAGAGCTTCCAACATATTAACATTCTAAAATTCTAAAATTTCCAAATTCTGAAATTCTCTCTTAAAATCTTACGAAATGCAAGATATACAACATTTGACATTGTTAATAAAACTAAGAGACACGGCCTATCTTAGAGAAAAGTCCTAGTTACGCCAATGGTCAGTGGCACAAAATTATTTATAAAAATGTTAAAAACTATTTGCAAAATTATTTCATAACACATTTATTCAAATACAAAATAATAATTGCTTAAGAAAACGTTTATAAAATGCAGGTATATAAAATCTTCATTTTAAAAACATAGAATGCTTCAGAACAAAATTTTGTTTACAATTTTTCCATGTGGTAGAAACTTGACGAGACCGTGTACCTTTTAACAGATTGGTTGCCAGTGTGATCGCTTGATCACGTGGAGTATGATATTCTAAATGCTATGTGACCGACTGGTTCCATGTTTTTATTTCTTTTTTTCTTTACTATACAACACTTGAAATTTAATAGTAGGATTATATTATTGAAATGTTGTCTCTTAATAGTAGTATTCAACTAAAAAGATTTTGGCATCAGACCAGATTTTTAATAGTGCAATACATTAAATAGTGCGGCAACGAAAGTGTTAAAGAATAATTATTTCAATATTTACAGCTCGAATACGACTTCAACACGAACAGTTTGGCAGTGACGGTGATACAAGCTGAAGACCTTCCAGCATTGGACATGGGTGGTACGTCCGACCCGTACGTGAAGGTGTATCTGTTACCGGATAAGAAGAAAAAATTCGAAACAAAAGTGCACAGGAAAACTCTCAGTCCGGTTTTCAATGAAACTTTCACATTCAAGGTTAGTCAATTGCGTTTTCTCTACAATTCTTTTCGGACAACCACCGAACGAGACATGATCCACTTTCTCTTCAATGGAAAATGAACGAGGGTGCTTGTTTCCTAGAGTGTTCCTTACGCAGACGCCATGAACAAGACGCTCGTTTTCGCGATCTTCGACTTCGACAGGTTCTCGAAACACGACCAAATCGGTGAAGTGAAGGTTCCACTCTGCCAGGTTGATTTGGCTCAAACGATTGAAGAATGGAGGGAACTGCAAAGTGTCGAGGGTGAAGGTGGTCAGGTAAATTTAATTGAATCTTCTTTATATATACATGTAATTCTTCTGTGCGTGTGTATGTGACTGAACTCCTCCTAAACGGCTGGACCGATTTTGATAAAATTTTGTGTGTGTGTTCAAGTGGATTCGAGAATGGTTTAGATTCACAATTCGATCCACTACAAAATGTTTTTTTAATTAATTTTTTATTTTTAAGTTGTTGTTGATCTTGGAATGTTTTACATTGGATCCGGCGGACAGCGCTGCGATCGCGGTGACAAAAACATAACAAATCGCAATATGACATAGCCTATGTCCATCTTGAAAGAATAAGCAGTCCAATAGTGCAAATTTCATTAAAATCCGTTTAGCCATTTAAACGTGAAGAGGAACAAACGATCAGACATTTTCACTTTTATATATTAGAAGGGATAGGGACAGGGAAATAGGGATAGGAATAAGGAAGTAGAGATAACAATAGTTGATTAAAATTCCCGGGCAGAGCCGGGTAACGCAGCTAGTATGAATATATGTATAACCTTTGAGCCAAATAATAATTTACCGTTATTCGAATTCTGGGGCATGGTGCAAGATGTATTTATGTTAGTATTTAAAAAGTTGAAATATAAGCACTTAAAGATATGTTAAAAAATTCACGTTTAAATAATTTTTTACATAGAAGTTTCTACTGGTTTAAATTACTTTTCTAATACAAAAAGAGAGAATTAAAGCTTATCCTATTTGTGTTTTTATTAATTTATTAAATAAGTTTATTTCATGAAAAATATTGACATCAATACATACAAATGCCATTAAAATTCTATCATTTCTAGATAGAATTTGAAATTCTTGTATTTTACTATTATTTACTAACTAAATAGCAGGTTTAACTTATTTTTGCAACAATATGACAATAATTCTTATACTAAGCCACAGAATTAATAATATCTTTATTCTTCACTATTTCATAATTGTGACACAACATATTGTTCTCTTGTTTTTTTAAGGTCTCATCATTCCCATTCACTCTAATTTCAATTACATACTCTTTGAATTATTTTCCTTTTAAACACTGCCTGTCCCAACTAATTAAAATATTGAACTTTATTTTTACCTCTGAAAGTGGTAAGTACTTACAAGCTTTCTAGAGAACCTAATAAACACTTGAAAATAGAACATTATAAATGAGTTAACACTAACTGATTAATAATCTGAAGATATTAATTAAGCAAATAGATAAATTGATTTAAACATCTATTTTGAAATAATTCAAATGTAAATGCTTGAAAGCAGATCATTATAAATGAATTAATAATAATAGAAGATACTAGTAGTCTGTCAACTGGGTTATATTAAAAAATAATATCTGAGGATGTGAATAGGGCAAATAGATGAATTCATTTGAGTACACATTTTAGAGTAATTAAATTAAATTAAAATAAAGCTTTATAAATTCCAAAAAGAAGTATTAAAATTTAGATATATCCTCGGCATTAAAATATTAAATTCTTAATGAAAAATAGGAACAAGGGAAATTAGATTAGACCTTTATACATCAGAAATATTGCTAACTTCTGATACAAACGTTACAAATACAAATGTTATCAGCCATATCTACAACGTTCCATATTTTCTCTTATGACTTATTAATTACCAAGTTCGCCATACCGCAATCAAATCGTTATTGACAGTATCGTTTATTCGGCTATTTTTAATTTTGCACCGCATCTGAAAAGATTGAAATGTATTTAGTATACTATTTAACGATTAAATAGATTTTATTAATAGCTGTGGAGTGATGGTAAAAATGAAATAGAAATTATTTTATACTGTTTAGCGCATTTTGTTAATGCAGCAAGAGGTTTTATTAATAATTATCGCGTAGTTGTATAAACGAAATATAAATTATGTTACACGTTTTAGCGTATCTCGAAGTCGATTGTATTTTTAGTTAAAAATTATTTTATTTGACACTTTTTAGTGGAACGAGCAGTAATTGTAGGATATCGTAGGATGTATTGATCGAATTTAGATGGTTAATAAATAACAAATTCCATAAATTTTTGCAAGTCGAATCATCGCGGATATATCTCCTACTAAACGTGAAAGATTTTATCGCGATCGATACATTCCTTGCAGAGTAAACGCCGAAAAATATAAATGAAGCATTACGCTTTTTTGCAATAAATGAGATGCGATAGGTTTCATTCCGATTGGTTCATCCGTCTTGGAGTAATCAGCGAACATACATTAAAAAAAATACCGTAACTCCTGTAACTCCCGGAAATGGGAGGTTGCTGGGGTGATTCTGAATAACATTTTCCTTTTCCAAAATGTCGTTTGAAGCTTCGTTTTTGAGTTATTAACAAAAAACACTGGCCAATCAGAGCGCGCCTTTAGCGCGTGCTGAACCACGAAAGCGTTGACTTTCAGCCGCGCTCGGTCATGGTTGTGAGCAAACGCATTGGCACAGCGTGGGTATCAATAGAAGCGTGCAATAAATGTTACATCGTCTTAAGTTAAGAACAATGTGGAATTATTCGTTATTCATGAATAATGAATGCGTTTGTTCCAATGCGTTTGTTCACGACCAGGACCGAGCGTGGTTGAGAGCCAACGCTCTATGTAGTGGTTGAGTACAAGCTCTGATTGGCCAGTATTTTTCGTTAATAACTCAAAAACAAAGCTTCAAACAACATTTTGGTAAAGAAAAATGTTGTTCAAAATGACCCCACCAACCCCCCATTTCCGGGAGTTACAGAAGTTACATTCTGTATATACTGATCGAATTGATTAACCTCCCCCTTTTCCGAAGTCGGTTAAAAAACAGGTTTCTTAACACTAGAACTACCAAATCAGTCAAAATGACTGGTTTTTAGTTTCTTATTTTAACTTATGAATTTTTTCGAGGTAATTTTGTTAAAATGTGTGTTGGCTATTATCGAGATAAAGAATTGATATATACATATATATTAAATTATGTTTCACCCTTTATCTGTTTACTTTTCTACATTATTTTTAACTAAGAAATAAGTGTGCATTAATCGTCACGTCGGTAGATCTCTTGTGTCTCTCACAATCAGTTGCATTACTATGCCAGTATGTATAGTCATTAACTTGGACCTTCTTAGGTGGGCGACGTCCCTTCGAAATTTTTGAAATTCTAAAATCTAAGAAATCTGCAATTTTTAAATTGTATTATAGAATGGTGAAGATCCACATTTTTATGGAGGGGCCACTCCATTTTTAGAGGAGCTAGGCTCCCCTTGGCCCCTACCTTAGTTACACCAATGTATACCAATGTTCGCGCGTGAAGTTTGGGCCTGCCGTCCTGCTGGCCACCCGTGCTATTCATTTCAAACGGTACTGCTTCACACGTGGCACTTCACGCGCGAATAGGACCCCTGCTGATATTTTCCACTAAAGTGAACTTTTCCCGTGAAAAATCTCCAAATTTGTTAGCGCAATATCTCGAAAACAAATGAAAATCAAGTGTATACATGCAAGCTTAATGAATTCGACTTCAAAAACACTATCAAATGATCGAAAGAAAAATATATAGTTCCATTTAAAAAACCAAACTTTGCAATTATATTTTTGAAAATAATAATGCAAAAAAAAATTCGTCTACATCAAAATGTTGCTCCCTCTTACCATGCAATGACCACTAAAACAATTTCTTGTATCTTTAACAGTTACGCGGGACACACTGTATAGTAATCGAAAATTTATTGTATAACATTACATTAATTATTCTTTTTGTATAAAATACTTGCATAAGGTTTCTTTATCAATTATTACTCAATTATAACAATATCCCACAAGTATCACAGTCCTTACCTAATATAAAATAAATTTAAAGCCTGGGTCTTGAATGACCCAATATCCGCCATCTAAAAATTAATTAATTCAAGTAATAGAAATCGAATTAACCCTAATTAAAACTTATTAATTACAGGATAACAAATTGGGAGATATATGCTTCTCGCTTCGATACGTACCCACAGCCGGTAAACTGACGGTGGTCATCTTAGAAGCGAAGAACTTGAAGAAAATGGACGTCGGTGGTCTGTCAGATCCTTATGTGAAAATTGCTTTGATGCAAAATGGCAAGAGATTGAAGAAAAAGAAAACGTCCATTAAGAAGTGCACACTTAATCCTTATTACAACGAATCATTCACGTTTGAGGTACCCTTCGAGCAGATACAGGTACGTATCATTCATGTTTTCCTTCTTACCACCCATTTGTTTTGTTATCTCCGTTTGACACAGTCAACAAACACAGGTAACAACAATAATGGTACACGTTGTTCACAACTTTTTCTAGTATTCTTATTAATTTAGTTAGCACACGATTTCTTTTTCAATTTTGTTTTAGACAAAAACAACTGCAACAAGTTTATTTATCAATTTTTTTTGTATCCTTATTATGTAAGATATTTTTTAAATACTATTTAAAATCTATTACAAACGGATCAATAAAACCTCAAATTCACAATTACTATTTTAAGGTTTCTTAATTGCCTTTTGATTAAAATTATTAAGACAATCAAGAGTTGGGAACAAATTATCCGTTTGTAATGTGATGCAGTGGAGTCTCGTTATATTGCTACGTTAGTGATTTGACTTTCATACAAATTTTCAACCATACTTATATCACTCTTCCACCATCATTGCCCATGAAAATGATATACTTTTATCTCCCTCTTTTCCTCCAATTGAAAATTTAGGAATTTGCAAAATTTTCCACTCCTACAACCCTGTCCGCGGCAATCTAACGAGAGTTTACTGTAGTTAAAGAAACTTTCGTAAACTGACAGAACATATTCAAACATACTGAATATTCTGTTATAATACATAAAATAGAAAATTCAATGTAAATGTTATTTAAACAACAAAATATTTTTTCGATTTTTATACGTCGATATAATACCGATAGTATAAATTAAAAAGTTAAGTTAATTAATAAATACAGTGGTGTCTGTTATTCTATGTTGTTCGAT
Organism: Osmia bicornis bicornis; assembly: GCF_907164935.1. NCBI lineage: Eukaryota > Metazoa > Arthropoda > Insecta > Hymenoptera > Megachilidae > Osmia > Osmia bicornis. The sequence continues at coordinate 10,134,593 of NC_060221.1, forward strand.
TTCTGTCACTTTATGAAAACTTTAAATATCTGCTAACTTTTTAAAAATAATATTTGTTAACCTTTCTTAAAAATACCATGCTTCCAGACCGTAAGATACTTTACTGCAACCTATTATTTACTATTTAAATAATATTCAGATCATGCTAGCTTGAGGATGATTTTTCAATGCTTTGCATGCTCTCAGAGCTGAAGAGCAGATACATCTTTTGAAAGTGCTTATTTAATGCTACAAATAATATTCAAGCTCGTTAGGCAAATGTTGCTTATCGCTTTTATTATACATTCCAATTTTGGAATTATCTTAAATATTCCTTTCTCATCCTAAATCATATATATCCAACTATTTTTGTTTACTTTTGTTGTCGAACAGAATTTTTCAGTTGATTAAAAAACGAGTGATTGTTTCATTAAAAATTCCGAACAAATGAGAATATTTTTCTAATTAGTCAGAAAATTAATAATTTAATTATTATTTGATGTATTTTAAGTATTCAAGTATTTTTATATTTTATTTTGTATTTCTTTTCAGTAATCAAATTTTAGACGTTTCATATTACATATTTGTTACTTTATATAAATACAATTGGGACAAAAGAAAATAACATCTTAATATTTTTACTGCAGACTGAGAACTATATACACTTATTTGATTGAATAAAGTAATAAAAATAATGTTCATATTAAAAATATGAAAATTAATTAGTAATATTAATTGAGTACAACGCGGATCTTGAGGGTAGAGCGGACAGAAGTGACAGTAGCACCTCTGGCGGAGTAGAAATGAAAGATGAAAAAGTAATTTGTGTTTTTCGGACATAGTTTTGAGAGAAACGCGTAATGATTACAATATTTATATTCAGGAAAAATATACCAATCGACATACGGAACGTGTAATAAAACAGTTTTCTTTTACAAATCATATTTTTGTGTATATAAGATTTTAAAGGTAAATTGCAAAATGGGGTTCTGTACGACGCTGGATAAATGAACAAAGAATATTTTTGAAAAAGGATCATGAGAAAATATTGCTTCTTTGCCCCAAAATCTTTGAACTATGAAATTGCTCAATTTTGACATTTTTATGTCAACATACAGCTGTTTGGGTATTACGCTGTCCTTGTCTCTTCATGGAGGGGAGACAAAGATCGTCCGCAGTTTCTTAGTTTCTCCGCATGAGGCCCCCAAAATCGATTTGAACCTCTGCCGTCGCTCCTGTTGACCCTTTTCCAATATCTTAAGATTTTTGCAATGAAATTAACACTCTCTGTCCGCACATTTTATAAAAGCTTCGATTCTTACAATATTAAATTCGTTTTCATACCTAACAATAGAGTACCAATAGAATTATATTTGAAAGTGTTATCTTAAGAGCGCTGTAAAATTATGAATTTTTGAATTGTAAATAGTATTCAATCAAATATCAAAGTGCTAACAAATAAATTTCTTAATCATTAAAAATTTCCTTTTCAACGCTTTCATTCCCTTTACGCTCTTCTACCATACTCTTGTACATATATTGCCAACGATTTTGCTCTCCTTGGAATGCCTTGTACAGATTATCTTTAGATTCTTACGGTCCGGAAGACATGGTAATACACGATCTAAGACTGACAACTAACACGTGGTTTCACGTTTAGAAAGTGCAATTGGTTGTCACGGTAGTCGATTACGATCGTATCGGCACCTCAGAACCCATTGGGAAGGTCGTCTTGGGGCACAACGCGAGTGGAACAGAGTTGAGACACTGGACCGATATGTTGGCAACCCCGAGACGTCCTATTGCTCAATGGCACACGCTTAAAGATCCCGAGGACGGCGACAAGAAAGACTAAGTTCGTTTCGAAATTGTCCAGGTTTAAGGTAATGCACACCAAAGGTTCTAAGCAGTTACGACAAATGTACAGAAAAAAGCATTTCTTTCGTTTTTTCGTATGTTTTCCGTTTTACGCTTTTTGCCATCCCTCCCTCCCCCTTCCCCTCACTCGACAAACTAAATATATATATATATACTATATATATATATAAATATATGTATATTTTCCAATGATATCCACGATTCCACTGTACGAGGATGCAGGATTTCTCTGGACAAACGAAAGAAACGAGAGATGTGCAAAAGAAAAATTTGAAAAAAATGAAAAAACATGATAGAGAAGAGACATAAAATGAGATGCAACGATCTCTCGATGTAGCTGGTCGTTCTATTTAAAAGAAAAAAAAAGAAATATAATCGTGCACGAGAATGATAGAGAGAACGTGAGACGGATGAGAGAAAGACAGAGCGAAAGGTAGAATGAAAGGATTAAATACTAAGAAAGAGAGAGAGAGAAAAAAGAAACAAAAGGGGATAACTTTAGTAGATATTAATAATCTATTGCTAACTAAACAATAAACACCACCAAAATGGTTTTAGTATTAAATATGTTCTCATGGAGTGTAGTGTCTTGTATATACGTATATCTACTATACTTTCTTCTGTAGATGTAATGTCGAATGAATTTAAAATAACGCGTCTCCTCCTCGAGGTATCTCGATGAAGCATTGAGTATTTGCAACGCGTATGTATCTTTTATTTTCTCAAATACGAGTTCTAAATAGTAAGATAGCATGTTTTTTGTTCGTTGTTTAAATTGATGGCACGTTTTTTGATGAGATGTTTATAAGATAGCGATGCTGTTAATCTTATTAGAAATTATATTATATATATTATATTCCGCGTATAATATATACGACGTAAATCGTGTTGGACTGTGTGAGCAGTAGTGGAACATCAACGACGTTTGTACAAATCGATAGTCGTGTTCGTGCAAAAAAAATAAATGAACAAGTATAATTACCTATAGTTATAATTATATTGTAATCAATACATATAATAGAAACTGAACGGTTTCGTCATTGTAACTTACCCGATCGCCTTTATATGATTTCTTTTGTACAATTCAAATGCGAACTTTCCTACTGTTTCTCTTCTTTGTATTAATATTTATTTGCTAGTATTTCAAGGAACGATGCATTGAATTTTTTTGCAAAACGACAATGCTTAGATCGCGATACCTTTGTACTGGTAACGACCATAGACTATGCGCTACCTGTACGGGTAACTCGTCCGATCAAAACGAATCTCCCATCAACGCAGAGGACGGGAAATTCAAAAACTTCTCTAATAAAATACAAGTTTCTACGGTTTCACTAGCGAACAAACTCCACAGAAGTTTTTGTTGTAATTGCATCGTTCGATTATAATACTTTCACTAGCATAATTTCATAGTTCACTTGTTTTATCGATAAAAGTGTTATAATCGATGACTGCACGAATGGTGGTTTGTTCGTAGAGCGAGACTGAAATAGAACAAAGGAATACGTTTTGATTAGCGAGTTACCGAGATTGAATGTGCGGAATTGTTGGTAAACATTGTATCTTTATCCACGGGTGTTCGTTTTTCCCGCGATTCTGCATGTTCGTTCAAAATATACATACATGTGTACGTGAAATTGTAAACATATTGGTGTACACAGTGTTTCATAACGTGTGGGGCCCTGTTCAGCAGAAGATTAGAGACACGGACATTGTAAAAGGAGTTCCTATAGACATACATATACTTGTCGTCAAATCAGACTTCCCTAGGGAAAATAGTAGTATAGGAGAAACAGAAATTCCCAAAATGTTAATTTTGATGATATTAATATTAAAAGTAATTTAAATTAAAAAAATATATAATTTTTAATTATTAAATATCAAAAATTTGGCAAAACAATAAATAAATATCAATTCAAATTTTCCCGCGTGAACATTTATATATAAGTGGTGGGAAGCAACAAACCAATATATATATATATATATATATATATATATGTATATGTATATGTATATGTATATGAGATCCTCACTTCTACATCCTCATTCTTCCTGTGGTTACCTAAGAGGTGAGGTGAAAGCTCACGGAAGCCCAATTTGATTATGAGTGCTCATCATAATTTCAACCTAACCTCCAAATTACATTGTTTGATCCTTGTTTTTGAACGACTCTGTAACTTCTAATTATTCAATTATATTAAGTTTCTATTCTCTTATCGCATCAAACGTCTAAATACATTATTAAATATCTGTGTCAAGACAATTATTTAATTAATTCTCATAGCAAAATAAGTTAAAAAATAGATTTATCGTTGGAAAATATTAAAATAAAAAAAGTGACTATAACTTAAAAATAAAAGTAAATAAATCTATACCTTTTTCATTGTCTTTGTGTTTTCTATCAGTCATTGAAGCGAGTCCTGTACATTATGAAACACTCTGTATATATTTACCTCGTGTTATATATATATATATAGATACTGTTATTGTTTTTCAAAACGTAATAGGCCTACCAATTGTATAACTTGCGTCATCATTTCGTTGAACTGTTTCTCGGATAATGAGCGTAAAGAAAGGAAAAAGAAGAAGGTTAGTGACGAGTCCACGGTGATTCTTTATTGTATCTTGGGAATTGAAGGAAGAACATAAAAGAAGAAAAATGTTACGCGGCTATTAATGATACGTTCCAGGCTAAACTTTACGAAACAATTACGAACGTCCTGAGATCTACAAAGCATTATATATTATATATACTATATGTATCCTTCGAGAAAAAGATAAAGAAAAACGATTGTTAGAAAACTGATTTTATACAGTATTAACTGAGTTTGACTGCTATCAAACAAAAAAAAAACGAATGTTCATATATTTTATCGCATCGTTGACTTTGAAGCTTCGAATTCGACTGAAAGAAAGGAAAAAGAAAAAAGAATGGGTTGATAGGTACAATAAATGTAGTTTTTGCGTGAGTACGTGTTTTAAAGCTAAGAAAAAGCACGTTTTATTAGAAGTCCTCGAAAGAAATACCTTCCTTCGATGCACCGCATTTTTTTTTCACTCAGTCATCAGTTAACATTGATGACTTTGCGAACGAAAAGAATGAGCATCCATGTAAACGGGCCTTAACGCTTTATCGAGTTCTCCTTCCCTCGTCCAATCGTGGTCGAGCAAATGCATCGTAACTTTGTAAATATCACGCAGAGATTTTCTCAGTTGTCGTTAAATCTTCATAAATTCCATTCGAATCAGCATCATTGCATCGTAGTAATTAGAAACTTTTGATTCCCCGTGCGATTCAATCTTTCTTTTTCTTCTTTCGAGCATAGTACGTGTACTTACTCTACGTTTCACGCAACCTTCACCAGATAAGCATTGCACGTGATCAAGTTGTAATAAGCATGTAACGATATCACTACCGGTAACGATATTAGTAGTAATATTAATTATTCGTAACAAAGAAAAAGATATCATGAAGAAAGTGTTAAGGTGTATTCAACAATTTCGTAAAGCTTATCAGTTTACTGCTGATCAGATCAAAGTCCTACGCCCTTTCGAGTTTGAACAGGTACTGTGTTTATTATATTAGTACAAAGGGTTCGTTGTATATTTGGATCTAGGTTAAAATTATAAATTTTTAAAGTTATGTTTATCAAATCAACTTTTTACTTATAGTTATTTTTTGTATTTCGTTTTTATGGAATTTATGAACTTATTGTTAGTTCAAATAGGACGTTGTACACCGCCGAGCAAAGAGGCTTTCCTTAGGAAAAGTGACGATAAAGGGGAAACAGCACTATTACTTACTATGCAGGGTGATCTTCTCGCAGCCGGACACAAAGGAACATTGGCGACAATGAAACCCTTGACCGCACCATAAAGAGGTCCGCATTGTCACGTGCCAGCGGGGACTTAACCGGGCCGAAACGACTCTGTATCTTCATGGTGCGGTCAAGGGGTTCATTGTCACCAGTTCCTTTGTATCCGGCTGCGAGAGGATCACCCTGCAGTCGGGGGCAGACTGGCTATTGGGAGTTCGGGTAGATTCACAATGGGCCGGTAGGGATTTGGGGCCTAATTAATTAAAATTAGGGGTAAAAACTTAAGTTCCAGTCTGCCTCTGATTACAGTACTCGAAAATTTCAATGCATTCTATGTACTTTTAGTTTGTCAATACTTATTTTAATATGAATTATTTTTAAAATACAGTTAAGTAAAAGATTTAAAAGGCGAAACTTTTATTTAATGGATGAATTTAAATATAATCAACAGCCTCATATGAATGATTATCTTGATTATTATTTTAGTCATTATATTATCATTATTAAAAATAGTAATTTTCAAAGTCCTAATTTTGAATAGTATATTAATATTAATTTTTAATGTTTAATTATTAAATATTATAAAACTTTTCTCGCAAGTGATGGGTTCCTTCCAGCAGGCGCGATGCTGGATATTGTACAAATACGACAAACCATTTGTACCAATGTGATAAAACAGAAAGAGACCAGAGGAAGAGCTACATATGTATGTTAATTTGAAAATGTCTTCGACGGATTTCATTCCATGTATTTCCAGGATTTCAACGTTAATACGATAATACATTTAATTGTGTACCTGTTATACCATGCACGCTATATAAAAAAAAAAATCAATGTTGCTCGAAGTGTAAAATTGAGAAACGTTTCATACAATTCTGCTTCGGGGAACAATGCGCACCGTCGAATACATGAACGAAGTACTCTTCTGAATTTAGTTATCTCTCTGTATATTACAAAACGCGAAAAGAGAAAAAAACAATAGAAACATTTGGTTAGAAATATATAGAAATTCGTATCAAGATTATTTTTTGTACGTTATGAAAACGATGAAGTATCTTCGTCAAATGTCGACTGTTACTTATTTAACAACGGTGTAACGTTAATTTAATGTATTGCGTATAAATTTAGTGTAACGTTAATTTAATATACAGAAAAACGAAACATGGATAGATAACGTTTCCCATTTCGTCAGTTTTGTTAAGTTTATCGACCTTTGGAAGGGTCGTACGAAGACTCGATGCCAGAGTACCATCGCCGCTCAGAGTATCTAGTCCATAAATAAAAAAAAGTACGTTAAGACATTTGAGAGAAGAATGCATACAATTACAACTTTGCCGACAGAATATTCCAAAAAATACGTAAGCACGCTTGCATTAATCATTATATCCCTTGGAAACTACATTCACTATCTATATAACACCTCAAACATGCATATCAAACATTGTTCCAAGCTTTCCTTATATTTTTTTAACAAAGCTTTAGAAACATCTCATGCTTATATACATAATGCAATCATAACTTAAGTCTTAAATAATACACTTTGTATGCTAGAATTGTACATCAGCACTGTCCATAAGAGAGATCCTTTACATGTTTTGCAATTTCACTGTTTGGCTCGCCCTTCAGTCTCCTCAGCACTCATGAAGTCACAGGATACCCATCAGTCCCATTTTATGGACTCTGTGATAAGTGTCAAATAAGCCATAGTAGGAAGTCGCTAAATTTTATAAAATGTATACAGTAGCTCTAGTGGATAACACTTCAGTGGTCTATAATGATATTACCTATGGGAACATTGGTCCATGATGACATTGTCCATGAGAGCATTAGTTTATAACAATGTTGTCCATGGAAGCATTAGTCTATTGTGATGCTGCTATGGGAACATTGGTCTACAATGACATTATCCATGAGAGCATTAGTTTATAACAATGGGAGTATTAGTTTATAATCCATAATGATACTATATGTTGGAGCAGTAGTCAAGAACTATGCTGTCCATAGGAGCAATAGGCTAGTAACAATACTGTTTGTGGAAGCATTGATTTATAATGATATTGTCTGAGAAATCACTGGTCTATAACTATGCTGTCTATGGAAGCACTGCTCTATAACAATATTGTCTGTAGGAATAGTGATGTATAACAATGCTATCCATGGAAACACTGGACTGTATCAATGCTGTCTAGGGAAACACTGTCTATCTAGAGAACCACTGGTCTATTTCAATGCTGCCCATGGAAACACTGATCTATAACACTGTTATTTATAGAAACATTGTTCTACATCAGTGCTATCCATAGAAGCAATAGTTCATAACGATGCTATTCATAACAGGTATCCTTAACATGTTTTGGTTTTCCATCACCCAAATTCTGTATTATGTCCACATTTAAATACACCCATAATCTCATGGTCTGTTCGGAATCCCAATTTCTAAACTGTAGAAGCTGCTTTGGAAAACACTGACCAGTTATACTATTATCTCCAACAGTCATTTCCTTAATTCCCTATCATTTGTATTTAGTCTCCCTAACTAACCATCTTAAAATTATATGGTTCTCCAAACTTCTCTTTAATAAACAAATTCTTATCGAAAATCCACTCATAAACCCATTAATCCTCTATGAGCATACATGGATAGGTAATCCATAAAAATTTCCCAAGGACTCTTGTGGACAACACTGTATATCCTGCAGCGATAGTTTATAATAATCATCGATAACTGCGATTTAATTATTCACAGGTAATTCGATAATTCATGGTATTGATGCTGATTACAGCATTTCAGTCGGCAAAGTGGTACATTGATGTACTATCTAAGAGGAGCAGTCATTAATATGCATAAAATCGATCATCACGAGTAATATAGGAAGCGTAGGATAGAGGTGTATAAGTGTAGGCACGTAGAGAGGCAAATTCTTAGATAATCTCATTCCACTTACCTCCCGGATTCTAAAGTGAAAATCGTTTCTTGAATCCGGTTTTCTTATCGCGCGTGGATACCGCTTGAATCCATAACCGCAACACTTAACTAGATTTGGTTCTATCATTTTTTCAGGACCAATTACCATAAACGATTATATCGGTAGCATGTTCGAATCGTGTTATTATGCAGCATTGTACTTAAAACTTTCATGAGAAACGCCGTGAGCCCGGCATCGATCGAAAAGCTACGTGTTACTTGTATCAAACTACTTATATAGGAACTAAATCGGCGTTTTTTTCTTTTTTACACATTATTACATGTGTGTTCATATGGTTTTTGTTTGATTTCATGTTAATGTTAAGTGATATCAGACTCGAAGTTTAAATTAAAAAGTTTAAAAGAATGTTGATGTTATAAGCTTCACAATAACAATCATTAAAATACAATGTTACTTTACAACTGATTTTTCTGAAGTTACTCTATTATTTTTTAATGTTTCATTAACCAACCAATAGTGTACGAGCAAACAGCAGCGTTGGTACAAAGTGTAATCTAAGAACATGACTGACAACGAGACGTTAAAATACATTACACTCGCTTCACTCGATGTTTTTCTACGGTAAAGGCCCATTCACATTAGAACACACGTCCAGCACGGACCAAAATCTCGATCTAGTAATTCCTTCATACCTGATTGTTGATTGAACCTCCAAAATCGTTAGCAGATTCGAAAAGAAACTGTCTAGAAAAGTTATGTAGCCCTCGAATGGCGATGGCTGAGTTAACTGTTACTTATACCTATTTAATAGTGCATCGACTAAAAATTAAGCAAACAACAGATTTTCGTACATTGGAGAAATAATATCTAAAGAAATAGTATAAAATTTAAAAAATTAGAATAATAAAAAATCATGTTGGATCAGCATACAATAGATTCGGCTCCACCATTTGAGGGTTAATATAATGATCTTCAAATCATTGCACGTAATTCACGCAGTAATGCCTGGTCTACACTGCTATTTGCGAACAGCTCGCGAACATTTGTACCCAGTGTAGACCCGACATAACAAGCTTGCTGCAGACACGTGCGACAGAAGTATGTATTATACCATTTGATGACTATTATCGGCGCTACCTGTGTCCACGTAACGTCAAAATAGTGCCTTTCATTGTTTTTGAAATGATTTCTATATGTAGCGCCACTGACATATGACAATCGATCGATGTCGCAGTTCCCGACGTGATCGTAACACTTTCAGCACGGGCGTCATCATAAGACAACACGGTCAACATAGTAAAGTCACTGTAAAAGTATTAACCGGTTTAACGATCATTATACAATATTAAGCATCGTAAGATCAATCAGCACTGTTTTTCGATGCTTTAATTTACGATCTCGTTATATCATAGTCATTAAAAATTTGTCACTCGGTTTTTGGGTTATTTACCGGGCTGAACGTGTTAAGGGAGTTATAGCTGCGATACGAAAGAGAGAAAAGGACGTACGGATAACTGTCATGCAATTCGTATACTCATTACGTATACAAGGATAACGCTGAAACTTTTGAGAATCCATACTTCCATACTAATATTATAAATGCGAAAGTAACTCTGTCTGTCTGTTTGTTACCTTTTCACGCCTAAACCGCTGAACAGATTTCGATAAAACTTGGCAAGGAGATAGATTGCATCCTTAGGAAGGACATAGGCTATCTTTTGTTTTCCAAAAAATAAAAAAAAAAAACAGATTTCCGTGAGCTTCAAATATGTTATAGATCAGGCTTCGGAATTAACTGCTCTTCTCGGCCGATTTTCAGATGTCACGCCTCCTTTCCCGCGCCGCGCGTCTTGGCCTCCGCGGCGACCGTAGTGCTTGCGTAACCTCAAGCGCGTATCATATGACTCGCGTGTGGCGCATTAGGGCGACAACCGTAATAATAGATTTCCACATCACCCATGAGGTACTTACTTACTATTATCGATGCGTTGTTTTTTGTCACGCGCGATACATAATATGTGTATTTATGTACATATAAAATCGATTTCTTGATCGTTCACCTTCATCTCCCTTTTCTTTGCCATCTGTTTATGAAGTTATTTAAAAAAATTTGGTTGATCTTGATGTAAACTTGACTCTTATTCAATAGAACCTTTTAAACCTTATAAAATTTTGATCTGAAACATATTTTTTTTTTTCAAAAATATTGTATTTTATTTTCAAAATATAGGGAAGTGGGTGCCACACGGGTTGCTATTGCATATGCTTATATTACATATATTAGTAACATAATATATTGTGTTTTATATTGACAAATGTATTTTTGAAACACGTGTGAGAATTTATTTATATTAAAATGAGTTTAGCCATATAAACGTGAAGAGGAACAAGTGATCAGATACTTTCACTTTTATATATTAGTAGGGATAGGAACAGGGAAGTAGGGATAGGAATAAGGAAGTAGGGATAATAATAGTTGATTAAAATTCCCGGGCAGAGCCGGGTAACGCAGCTAGTTCATCAATAAAATTGAATATCTTCCGCGATATTTATCACTGTGCCATTTGTGAGTAATTTTAGGGGTCTGTTGCCATTTTCATAAGAATTTTCAAAAGTTTTAAAATGATGTACGTGCATAACTTACACCGAATACATCGGGTACAGTTATTGACAAGATTACCAATAATGAGCAGCGCTATTTAAACAAATCGGTCGTGGTACGAAAAATAATAATAAAATTACTAATAATACTAATAATAATAATTCAACGAGGAATACGCAACGGGTAGTTTTTTAGTTGAATAGACGCATGAGAAAATTTTAACGAAAAGTGACAATCGATCCGAACTGGCTCACGAACGTGTACGAAATGAGATCGAAAAGTAATATTGAAGGAAATTCAATAAATAATGAAATTTTTGATTTAAAAAGAAAATATAACATCGTAACATATTCAACACTGTGCTTGGCGATTGGAGCACGCTCGAAAGCATTTGGCGAAGTTGGGATATTGATCTACAATGATAAGAGGAGTGAACAAAATGTGCCTAAGACCTCGATGCCTGTGCTTTTTTACGATATAGTTGCTAATAGAAGTCGTAAAATACACCTAACAAATTCAAATAAAAATTTATTTTTACTAATATTTTAAACTTCATTCTTGTAAGTAATTTCAATTTTGTGTTTCATCTTTTTTTTTATCGTCATTAAGACGTTTGTTATAATAGTGAATATTATTTTGATAAAGAACATCATTTGGTAGCGATCATTACCGATCATCGGCGACACTGGTGATTAGTTAACACATACGCAGTCATTGAGATAAAATTATGATTTTTACTTCAAAATAATCAAATTAAGCTTGAACAACATCAAAATCAAATAAAAATCTAAAATTAAAGAAACTTGTTTCTTCATAGGTGTTTTATTTAGAATTTAGGACCAGTTCATCCATAAATATTTCATCTTTTTTTTATTTTTTTTTTTTATTAATGTATGTACACGTTTGAAATAATTAAAATACCTCTGTCTAGGCTGTTTATAACGGAAAAGTTTGTTTTAATTAAAAATAATAAATACTTATCAACATAATATGAATACTACTTTGCAATACAGTGTTGACCCACATAATCTAACTCTACCTAACCTAATCCATATAATCGCCATTTTGCGTAAAACACATCTGAAGTCTAGTACGATTTTATTTTTCATTTTTATAACTGTATTTAATTTGGAGATTAATGAGATGTTGAATCATTATTTCAGTGTATTTATTTATTAATTATTATGATTAATTCTTTAAATTAACAGTACATTATATTGCATTAATGTATGTTTATGTTTGCTAAAAGCTCAACAGCTTATTTTTAAAAATATATTATGACACTTAACATTATTGCAAAATTACTTATGATGAAAAAATAACTTATAACGATCTCATAAGTTAACAGATTATTTACAACGCTTGCCAGAATATGGCGCACAAAAAAATGTTATGGAATGTGACCAGGGACGTTTTACCAAGACTGCTCATAGGAATTTTGTCGCCCCTTGCAACAATATATTTTGTCTCCTTCTCCCTCCTGCCAGAAAAACTCTTACAATGGCGTCTTAAAAGCAATGATGTTAATTTTAATTTTAATATGGCTGATCCTAAATTCCAAATAGTAGTATTAGATAATGAAAATTTATAAGTCAATCAAAAATAATCACCACAATGATCAGTAGCTCTTAAATCATTACAAAATTTTATTATGTGAAAATTTAAATTTAAATAATTTTCTATCATTCATGTTATAACTTTTTTTTAATTTTATTACATTTGAGTTGCGTATAATTTCGGCCGATTTTGCCGCCTCGTGCAAATGCACCATCGGTAGAGCCGGCCCTGCATCTTACTGCAAAATACAATATGACGTATATTAGTTTTAACTTTTTCAATTACAATGCAATTATATTCTATGATAATTATATAAAAAAATGTTCTTTGTGGGCTTAAGAAAAGAATTATATTAAAATAACAATTTTCGAATTTTTGTGGGTTAACATTATAGGACATATTTCAAAGCAAAATTTGTAACGTTCATTTTTATCCTAAGTATTGGCTGCGAATGTGTTAAAATTGTACACAATTAAGTAATTAATTTTCTTTTTATTATCATTTAAAAAATGACGATTAAATAAAAATCCATCGAAAAGGGCAGCGCCAGTCTTTCGAGCATGGTCGTTTCTGTAAACAGTGACCTGATTTTTTAAAAATTGTTTTTTGAATTTCGAACCGATCCAACCGATAAACGTACGTGTTAGCATTACATATACATATAATACGAGACTTCAGAAATCGTAGATCTATAAATCGGTCCAAATGGCAGGAAGAGAAATAAAAAACATAACGATGTAAATAAAGAAAAAAGGAGGAGCAGTGAATCTTTGTAAAGTCTTTAGCTTAGTTTGACTTCTGTTTCTTTTAAGTCTCGTTTTTTCGCGAGTAGAACGATGCCACAGCAGAATATGGATAATAATTATTGAGCATTGAGTTAAAACAAAAACCAAAAAAAAATTTTTTAATTCTTCACTGTGATTCGGGTAATCGTAGCGCGTTGACATTACCGGCAAAAATGGGCATAAACATGGGTTTACGCGCTTCCGTTATTCGTCCTTGTATGAGAACATTTGGGGCTGGGTGAGGGCTTATTCGAAAGAGGAAAGTCCAATGCACACCGCTGAACTCATGTTTCAGTGGGATTATGTTGATGTTTAGTAATATAAGCGTCCAAAGTAGAGGTAAAAAATCGACAAAATGCATTCGCGGAATCGAAGCATTTTTCGGCCACTAAAAGGGTGCTGTGATTGAAATCATGAGTTGAGCGGTCTAGCCACAACCCTTACCTGTAAATTAAGATCTATTTTGTCTTCATTTGTTGCGAAATAAGGACGAATAACGGATGCACGTAAAAGCATTCTCACATACCAGTTCCGCCATTTTGTGGATAATACAGAGAAAATCATGTGACAAATTCAGTTCAGCTAGTAGTTATAAGGTGGCGTCTAACTAAGAAGGCTGCCGATTTGGAATCGTAACCGAAATCAGGCGTTAGCTTGGTTACGTCACTCGACTGAAGGCAAGCGAAAGCAAGCGAAAAAGGCAACAACGGCCGAACGCTGAGTGAGACGCACTACAGTCATGCTGTCTTTCTCTCATTCTGAATGTTGAGATTGTCCTTTTTCGCTAGATTTTGACTGACGCCCGCCTGGATTTTTCACAGCGCCCCATAACAAACCTCGCTCAAAGAGGAGGTATAACAAGAGAAGAATATATCTCCTCTTTGCAATAATTCTGCAAACGTTTACATAAGTTGTATATGAGATATTTATTTATTTAAATTATTTGCATTCACTCAGAATATTGACTCCTTTGTATTTTTTATTAGTTTCGAAAAACAAAGGGTAATTATTGAGATTAGGTTACACCTCACCGATTTTGATGAAATTTAAATATGTTGTAAAATTAGACATTTTGAACAACTTTTTCCGGTAATTATTGAGATTAGGTTACACCTCACCGATTTTGATGAAATTTAAATATGTTATAAAATTCAACATTTTGAACAACTTTTTCCTATACATATAACCGCCGCTCGGCCTTAGTTTTCGAGATATTTTCGAAAAACTGCTGCTACTACTACAATGAATTCTACGTATGTATACCTATGCATCTACGGCGGCGTATGCGTCAGCAATGGACCGCCGCTTATCTACTGTTTTAACAAACATTGCGGCGGCCCAAAAGTCATAGATATAACGGGTAAATGTTTTAAAACAAATGATGGTTTCGAAACCATACTTAGTCGGTAGAACAAATTTTTCGGGACGAATAGCAGGCATTGGATTCTTAAAGGCGTCGGCGGGGCCTCACACCTGCCCCATAAAATCTAACGTAACCTTACCTAATTATTCTATTGATGAAGGATGCATAACTGTGTAAATATGTAAATAGGATAATTAAGTTAGGTTAGGTTATAATTTATGGGAAAAGGGTGCCGATGCTTTTAGATTTCGAACTTTTTCGGAGGTAATATGTATCTATAGATTAAAGAAATATAAACCGTCAATACCGTGTTTCAAAGGTCACCCATTATATCTATGGCTTTTCGACCGCCGCGATGTGTTTGTAAAAACAGTAGATAAGCGGCGGTCCGATGGTGACGCATACGCCGCCGTACATGCATAGGCATACGTAGAATTCATTGTAGTAGTAGTAGCAGTTTTTCGAAAATATCTCAAAAACTAAGGCCGAGCGGCGGTTATATGTATAGGAAAAAGTTGTTCAAAATGTCTAATTTTACAACATATTTAAATTTCATCAAAATCGGTGAAGTGTAACCTAATCTCAATAATTACCAAAAAATTCTCAGATTGCACGTTCCTTCGGTTCTTCAGAGTAGGCATATATTTTTCAGCAACGAGGCGTGCTACGGTGCACTATATAAAATCCACGCGTTCAGTCAGTCAGAATTTACCGGAGCGGAACAATTCTATCATTTAGGTTCAAAGAAGGATAGCATGATCACCGTACATCTCACTCTAAACACGCGCCAATACAATGTTTCGCTTTCGTTCTTCAGGCGTATTGTCGCGATGCCTCTGGCGGGATGAGCGTTTGAATGCGTTTGTACAAATACTTGAGGCGCTGTTGCCTTCCTAGATCGTGATGCGCGCACGCTAACTGAGAATTAAACCTTTGAAGTTCGTAACAAAACACGCAAGTGGCTCCACCAGGCCCAACGAAAAAACTGCTGTAATACCGACGCGACGTCCCGAATCGGAGAGGTCGCGTGCCGTGTCTACCCCCTCAACTTTTTTGAGACGGTTTTCAAATTTCTTCAAGTCAGTCAGTGATAATGAAATCATTGAATTATCAGTTTTAAATATGACCTTTTCTTCCAGTGGATAATTTACAATTTCTTATGGTCAGAAAAAATGTCACAGATGCATCGGGGATGTAAAAATATTATGTGTACAAATTAATTTGATGCCTGTAGCACCGCCCCTTCTTAATTACTATTTTAAATTTGAATATTTTCCCGCGCTTCTGTGTATTTGAAAAGTGGCGCGAGAATGTATAATAATGAAAATAAGTCCAGTAACTGGAGTTACTATGATTTCTTAAGAAGAAATCTTGAATTAAAAAAAAAAAAAGGAAAAGCACTAAATTAATTTGTACACCTAATATTATTCAGAAGGATTACTACTTCGTGTTACAATTAGTTGTGATAAATAATTTTATAAATAGAATGAAGTAAAAGTAGTTTTCTGAACATTATGATAACAGCAATTCTTCATGTAGAGTGTCGATGTTGCCGTCGCGAAAGAGTCCATAAACATTCAAAACAAAATTAATAATGATAAAGCACCCGCACTAAATGTATTGTAGTAATATTACAATGATATACTCGACCGACGAGTTAATTTGTCTTCCACCAATTAAGAAATTAACACTTCACTTAACCATTTACAGATGAAATACAGTAGACTCTTGTTATATGGTCACGTAAGCGATTTGAATTGTCTACGAATTTTCAAACATAATAGTGTTACTCTTCTACTATCATAGTCTATGAAAATGTTATATTTCTATCTACCCTCCCTGTTTCAAATGAGAGTTTGGAAGCTTGAGAAATTTTCAGCTCCCGGAGTCCCGGGAACGACAATATAACGAGAATCTACTGTACAATACAAATTAAAAATTGGTAAAACTAATTTAAAAACTAAATCCTATTATTTCAATTGAATTATAAATAAAAGGTTTATCAATTGGTTTTTAATCGATAACACTGTGATTAGAATGAAACTGATTAGTGATTGACAATTTAAGTTTAAATAACTGCCTAATGAATTCAGTGCCTTTTCTTTAATTGATGATTTATTTTTAAAAGTCATAATAACCCAATTATTAAAATAATCATTATCGTATTCTCGCCCCACTCTTAAGTCCACACAAGCACGGGAAAATATTCACATTTCAAATAGTGATTAAATAGGCATAATGTTAACAGCACTTAATTTGTACACTTAATATATTGAACAATTAAATAATTATATCTTTGCTCGTTATTATACATATGGTACTAAATATCTTCATTTTCATTACGGTAATCAAGGTGTTCCTACTTTTCTCCTTAGTTAAAATGTTCTATTTGAAGTATATAAATCTAATTAATTGCTGTGTTAACTCTCGAACGGCGGACCATGAAGAGAGCCCCAATTTTAGCTTCTGTTTGGTGAAGTGTTAATAAAAAATATCTTCCAAAATCTGAGCACTCATAAGCACTTATTATCACAATTTTTAAAATAACTTCGATCAGATTTTGGAAGATAAATGATAATAAGTATTCCTCTCAGATTTTGAAAGGCGTAAAAAAAAAAAAAAACTAAAAAATGATTAACGCACAATTCGTTTTCAAAACTGATGTTGAAGCATCGTTCTGACTCTCGAATGAAATAAATACGTTCCACGCTAGAAATCAAGATATTCAGTTATTTTTCATAAAAAAATTGAGGCTGTCCATTTTTTATGGATCCTACGTTGTCCGCCATAAAGTGTAGAGAGATTATTTTTAACTCTGTAATCTAAAACAGATATGAATATCCAATATATACTTACGTGAAATCGAAGTTCTATATTTCGATACGATGTTAATCAGAGCGAATTGATCTTTTTCGGTCGAGCTCGAGCATTGTTCATCTGTTGACAGTGCAACGATCAAACGTGGCGCAGACGATGGGAACGCGTTCCCTGGATAATTGCATTCGAGCCACAGAAACCTGAGAAACAAAATCCCGAATGCCTCCAAGCTTGAAACGTGGATGTATTAAGAAACTTGTAATCATTCCATTGCATATTAATATATAATTAAGGTTTAGCGCGACAGTGTACTGTAAATCCATAGAAATTATTATTATATCGTAATTATTATGTAATAAATATTGTTGTTAACATAAAACTGGTGTGGCTGTGATTCTACTTTTGTGTTTCTTCAGACCACGAGTACAGTACATATACGTGCAATTTACGTATACATGAAATAGAGACCTCTAGTAGGGACAGGTGAATTTTGAATTTTGAATTGTCTAAATGAAATTTTAATTTCAAAATTACATTAAATTTGTTTAAAAATATGAGATTTACAATCAGAAAAAAGGAAGTCGATTGCTTTTAGTTTAAAAATGATATTAAATAGTAAAGGTTTTAAGCTCCGAAAAATTAAAATTAGTATTTTTGTCCTTAATCAGGAAATATCAAATCAAACCTAGATTTAATGTTTATGGATAAGAAATGAAAGTTGAATTATTTTATTTAATATCCAAGTCTTATCTGTAATTTCATGCCAATTAAAAAAGAAAGACATTTGAGGCCTAATGGATATTGTATTTTGGCGGTATGATCACTGATTTCTATGGTCACGGATTTTGTTTATGCGAAATCCACGAAATCTTAACCTCGAAAAGAATGCTGTGGTGTTGAAAGGATCAACAATTAAAAAAATTTATCAAAACCATCATAAAATTTATTTGTTAATAACCCTGTATGGCCCTTAGTAGCGGCCATAGCACTCCACCTTTTCCTATAAATAGAGTTTAAGTCAGAGAATAGAATTACAGTAAAAGTTGGATAACTTCTCGAATACTGACACCAAAACGTTCAATTATGAAGTGGAGGTCTCTTTTTGGTTCTTAGAAACGGCTCGAGCCGAGTGTTTGAATATTGCTGACCATAGAAAAGGACAGAGAACGAAAGAGAAAGAGGTGCAATAATCAAAGGAACCGAGAAAAAGATGATTAGTGAGACAATACTAAATCAACAATAAACCTTTTTTAATTCTTATTTTTGCTAAATAAAACTTTTATCAATGTAATTGTGAGGTTCTTCCAATTAAAATAAAACTAAACACGTTATAATTTGAAGCATATTTGTTTATTTAACGAGTGATTTTCTTTCACTTATTTAATACCTAAATGTGATCTCAACTATTTTCCCTTTTTAAAATAATAAGTAAATATACTTCAAATTATATCATATTTGGTTTTGTTTTAATCAAAAGAACCTCACAATTACATTAGTATATATTTCATTTAAAAAAAAATCAAACAGTGTTGTTGTTGCACTAATATAGTTTCATCGTTATTCCAGTTCTGATCAGGTTACACTATTCGCTCGTCCAGCTTCGCAGTCTTCAAGGGGAATCCCCTAGGTGGTAGGAATGATTATTATTAGGCAGTTATCCCATGGATCTGCTCGGGTACTTACCTAACTTTTACTGTAATAGAATTTTCGATAAACTTGTAGAAAAGGACCCCCCCCCTGCCTTCTTTTGATTTCGATGATTCTTAAATATGTTGTAAAATTCGACATTTTAAGTAACTTTTTCCTCTAAACTATAAAAAAATAATCGCAAAAGAATATTGTTACTACTACAGCGAATTCTGCCTATACGTATGCGCCTGTGGCCGTATGTGCGTCGCGCCGGCTCGCTTCTTGCCTACAGTTTCTGTAAGCAGCACCATGTGGTCCGGCTCCTATTTATGCAACAGGTGAACTAAAAAATCAAATTATAATATTTGACCCATGTGGCCGGCCTAAAGGCGGCCGTAATATTAATATAACCTAACCTAACTTAAGCCAGACATATAAACAACAGAAAAAAAAAAATACCGGCAACATTAGTACGGACGGCAGACAATCTTATGGTGCACAATGATTAATACCAGTTGTGACGGAATATAATTTTTCTCGTTATTTATGTCTAGATTAGGTTAGGTTAGGGCACAGTAATATTCCGGCCGCCTTCAGGCAAATTCGATGTCAAAATTATTGAAATTAGTAGTTAATTTTGATTTTAAGCTGACCTGTTATATGGACGGTAGCCAGGCCGTATGGTGCTGTTGATAGAAACGGTAGATAAGCGAGGGTCGCTTGCTGATGCACACACAGCCGCGGACGTATACGAAATTCAATGTAGTAGTACTCATAGTTTTTCGCGAATATTTCGCAAATTAATCGAGTCTCATATATAGCTTAGCGGAAAAATTGCTTAAAATGACGAATTTTACAATATATTCAAAAATCATTGAAATCGGAGGGGAAGTAGCTTTTCTACAAGTTCACCTTTTAAGTACGTCTCGCATTAACATTTTGTCTTCAAGTATTTACATTTTTCAGCAAACTCATCTTATTATTTTTTATAATATATTTATTTTAGAAATTTATTAATTTCATTATACGTAATTCTATGTTATTCATACGAATTACAAATAAATCTCCTTTTCTGTATAAATACTACCTCTAAACTTAACATTATCATTCTTTTCATCCTTAAATACAATTAACAACAAGATTCACTGCATTAAAAGTACAACTATAACATCGACCAATTACAAACGATGAAGGATTTGATAAAAAGATCATCATGAGAAAGGTGAAAGTTCTTGGTTCGCTATGACGATACAATCAAATGCAACAAAAGCTTTAATCACCGACAATCGTTGGGTTATGGAGGTTCAACGGTAGGTTGCGTAGTAACTTAAGAATTAATTATAGAAACTATACAACGAAACAACAAGGACAAACATAACAGAATGTATAGGACTAAATTAGGAATTGGCTATTCTATAATTATGTTAATCAGTTGTTTCAGTAGACTCAATACTGGCGGTAGGACGATCGTTTCCTGTTTGTCGTTTGTTGACTTTTTACGGGGAGGCCTCGGGCGTATGGTTTGTCTGCGTTTGTTGATAGATAATAGATGCCGCGTGCTCTGAAAACATTTTGAATGAATTTTTTCCAGTTCTTTTATTATCTCATTCCTTATCATTAACCAGGATAGGTATAAGGGTAATCTTCTGGGTAATACGTTGTATCAGAGGTATGCAAAAATTTCCATTGGCTACATTCATGGTCGCGTTTACCTTTAAGCTCGGAACGCTCAGCAAGTAATAAAGGTAGGACTTATTACGCGCATCTGACGCACGCGTCAAACATACTGTACGTCCACGAGAAGATGGCATGGATAAAACTTGTAGGGATCTATGCCCCACTATCCGATATCTCTACTTCGCATCACAAGTAAGTACTTATTTTCGTAATTGGTCGAATCGCTTGACGAAGAAAACAAAGAATCGGTCAAGTGTGACTGGAACAAAGTGATGCGGTGACGATGACTTCAAAGCAGTAGCACTACCTCCAGAACCTATGGGTGGGGATTAAGCTAGATATTAAGATTGGGGTCAGACGGAGCAAACAAGGATCCTTTGTTACCTTTCTGCCATTTCAGATACCAAATTCTCGTGGAGAACAGTATGCGTCGGACGCATTTAAACTGGTATAATAGAGATACGTGCATTTATTTTCAACCGTCTGCTTCCAAAGCCTAGAAAGTCTAGAAATAGCCACACGCTATCGGTTTCGATCATATTAAAATTCGAACCATTCGTCCAGACGCACACGTTTGAACCTGACCATTGCATATACTGTCTGCGTCTACTAAGTTGATACTCGGAAGGAATGTGGGCCTGAGTGGTCGTGCCTCACCTTAACTCACACGTAAGTACTTTTGACCATAGTGTATTATTGGCTGAAGCGGTCTCGTCAACTAATGAGGCTTGTGTAAAACTAGAAAGCCGGCCGGTGTGTGTGGAGGACCCCCCTTGTCGCTGTGCCGTCCTACGTCTCAACTTAGCAGACGCGGGCGGTACATGTACAGGGTGATCCTCTCGCTAGTGGACTCAGCGGAAATGCCGTCACACCATTATGAATAGACCCAAGCCCTTTTCTCGACGGGGGTGCATATTGTAGCTGTGTCCGTAAAAAGGTATCGATGACAGAAAAAGGACTTGGGGCACTTCATGCTATTGTGGCGGCACTTTCTTTGAGTCCACTAGCGAGAGGATCACCCTGTATATAGAAAATCTTATCTGTGTTCGAACGCAGCGTCTATAATAGTCTAGTCACATGTGGTGAACGCACGTGTCTTGTTGCGTACGTCAGACGCGTCTGAGAAATCCCACCTGAAGAGGGACACATCTGTGCCCTGTTACGGGCTGAAGGTATACATATACAGGGTGATTCTCTCGCTACGCAAGACAAAAGCCGTGCCGCACAACGGAACCCCTGCTGTTCCGTTTCTTGTCTTCGTCTCAGCCATAAACATACACAGAGCAGTTTTGGGTCCGGCGATATGGTCCCTGGGTCTCTTTACCCGCAAAAACAGCAGGATTCGATTGTGCAGCACGGCTTTTGTCTTGCGTAACGAGAAAATCACCCTCTTACTTACTTACTTACGGAGTTTCTTCTGAAAACCTCCCATTGTCGGAGAGGTATGAAACTTCACTAATATACCCATTTTGGGGTAAAAAGTTAAAAAATGTAGTGAAAATGTGCGTATACGCAGAAATTTCTTGTTGTTGAAATTTTACATTCCTAGCATTTTTGAGGGGCTGTGCTCCACAAAACCGTGATCTTTTAATTTTAATTAAAAATAATACCCATTAAATGATCTACATATATGTACTTACTTATATGTAACCAATTTAATGGTTAATTTTGGAAGAACGTGAGAGTGGTGAAAGACTGATAACTTTATATGTATAACAAACAACAATTATATATTTTAAACGAACAACAATAATAACAATGGATTGACGCTGACTACGAAAACTGTACGAAAATGAAGGCTCTGTCCTCTATGAAAGCCGGCAAGGATCTGCCCGTTTTTTCCAGCTTTCTCCAGTCATTAGGAAAAACCAGATGTGAAAAACTGTTCTTGCAATAAGTGCCCGGCCAGGCCTAGCTTCACAAGGACCTTGGATCTGGGGGTACAGGTTTATTACCGTAGCCGTAACCGCTACATAATTTTTGAAAATTGCACATTTCTACACTTGCGCAACATGTGACCACTCTCAACGTTCTCTATGCACGATAGGAAATATTTTAAGGCAGGTAGCTCATCGATTTGACGATGAGAGGTTTCCAGAAGTACAGCCCTTACTTACTTACGTTTTCGTCTTGCGCAAGAATCGTTTCGGATTGGGGAGGCTGCTTCGGTGTTACATACCTTCCCACTACTGATCGATAAATAACAGTAGTAGAGACGATTTCTGTCCATCAGCACTCTGGCGCCCGTACGTGCAACTTCTTTGAGCGTCTCTGACCAAGTTTCCACCGAAACATTAATTCGTACCTGGTGCGGCGTAGAACCAAATTTAAGTCGATGGAAACGTGATTGATTGCGCTAAGTTCACTCCTGTTTCGATCCACAAACTTTGACGGAGTGGTAGCGATTTCATACATTAAGTCGGTGGAAACGACACAAAAACAGATTCAAAACGGATAGTGCCAACCTTTACTTTTTATTATTCAGTTACCAAAATGGAAAATAAACGTGATATATGGTCATATGATGAAACTTTGATATTAATTAATATTTTAAAAGAGAAGGAAATTTTGAAGATCATGGACAACAAGAGATTTCGCATCGCTTATGCGTTTGTGTACATTTAGCAAACAAAAGTTAAGTTGGCTCTACTGAAATATCAATCTTCCTCACTTCTACTCTACTTCCAGTGGGAACAGTACATTAAATTCGATGCGCACCGGAGCAGGATCGGATTTAATGCTTCGGTGGAAACTTTCTCTCTGATGTAGTACACTCGTGACAAAATCAGGCTTCTATAGGGTAAACGACAATATGAAGGAAGCAGGAATTCTCAAAGTCATAACTTTGACGATATTAATTAAAGTAATGTAATTTTTAAGTATTACATATTATAAAATTTAGTACATAACTGAGAAATATGAATAATAAGTAAATAAATATAAATTTAAATTTTCCTGCATAAACATTTATAGGGGAGAGTTGCCGAATTTGGACCGTCGCCTAGATTGGACCCATCACCTTATATTACCTCCTATAACAAATAATATCGCAGTATAGGCAGCATATCTAACATTGATGTATACTACGCTGATGCAACCATTCATCAATGTTAGATATGCTGCCTATACTGCGATATTATTTGTTATAGGAGGTAATATAAGGTGATGGGTCCAATCTAGGCGACGGTCCAAATTCGGCAACTCTCCCCTACGTAAATGGCGAGAGATCGGGTCCACAAGCTGAATATTATCCGGGGAGGTAGGCGTTCTGAAAATTGCTCGGGCTTGCCTTTTATCAGCTCGAAGAGCGAGTCTAGTGAAACAGATTGAAAGTGAACGAAATACATATGCTCGCCCAGCAATGGCAGTTCAAATAAAATAATTTTAAAAATACAATATGTACAACCGACTTCGAGGTGCGCTAAAAAGTGTAAAATAATTTCTATTTCATTTATATCAATACTCAACAGCTATTAAAAAAACCTACTTAATCGTTAAATAGTATAGTAAATACATTTCAACCTTTTCGGAAGCGGCGCAAAATTAAAAATACCTGAATAAACAATGCTGCAAATAACCATTTGATTGCGGTATGACGCATTTGGTAATTAATAAATCGTAAGAAAACATACGAAACGTTATAAATACGGCTGGTAACATTTGTAATTGTAACAATTGCATCAGAAGTTGGCAACATTTCTGATGTACATGAAATTGAATCGATTTCATTAGTATGTGAAAGCCATGGGTCTAATTGTAAGAACCAATGGACGGAGTCCTCGACGCGGGGGTTGCCTTTGCGGCAGGGGGGCTGTATCTTTCTAAAATATGCCGCGGAATATGTGTGGTACGCCAACCACACATTCTATACGCACTAACACGGACTCCGCATCGTGTTGCCGAGTTATATAGGAAAGAGACAGATATACACCCTTCGCCTATATTCGGTTACTCAAAGGTTGACAATCAAGACAAGTTGAAGAAAATTTTTTAATTTTGCGTCGCCTCCGAAAAGGTTGAAATGTATTTAGTATTCTGTTAAATGGGAACTATGTTTACTATATAAGAATGGGAACTATGGACATCATTGATTTTTCCCGGGGAAGCCTGATTTCATCGCGAGTACATTATAGATGTATAGTGAGAGACAAAAGTGAGTAGACACTGTTAAAAATAGAATACCTTGGTTAAAATTGGACTAAATAACTTGAGATTTTTTGAGAAGCTATCAAAATTAATTCACTAAAATATGTATTTTCATTGTTTTAAAAAATTACAATTTGTTGAAATCATGAAAAAAAATAGTGAATGGTAATTTTTCAACATTTTTATGCAAGTCTATAATGAAAATTTAAAATATGTCTTTCGTAGATTCAGATAAGTTATGTGTATGCTGAAAATTTCATCGAGATCGGTCAACGCATTTAAAAGTTATAACTAATTAAAATTTCCGAAAATCACGATTTTTCATCTAATTGTAAGAGCGTGACTAACTCCGTGTCTACTCACTTTTGCTTCTCACTGTACATCAACAATTTTTATGTTGCTCTTACCCTCATTACCTCTGCATTATAATCTAACGTATTATTCCAAAAGATTGCTCTTTTAGTCTCTCTACCTATTTTATTTATCATTCAACTCGTTTTGAGTCAGTTATTGATTTACAATTAGTGATAAAGTTTACTTACATATGAGGGGTATCTTCTCCCATGAGAATATATTCTTCGAGTTTGGGATTGCACCATCCGATGAGGTAAGAGAATAAATTTCCGCATGGAGCTGCCCAGAATCCGACTTTCGTCGTAATTGATTCTATGTAATACGGGGTCACTTTGGTGTGATCGCATGAAAGCGTTTCTGCGGACGAAACATATCACTAATTTCATTCACAGTCAACTATCTGTTCCCTGTAGCGTAATGTTTAACGATAACGGTAGTAAATGTACCTAACAATTCGCAGTAAACTAAATCATTCTTCTCTAAATTTAAATTTCTTACTACTAATGAAAATTATTATTTTTCAGTAGCGGCTCGAAGAATTGATAGTGATGAAACTGTAGCAATAAAAGTAAAAGAGATCAATATGGTTTGAAAAAATTATATCTATAGATATAAATAAAATTGAAGTGTCTGTCTGTGATTTTTGCACCTTGCTGAAACCCAAACTCGCTTTTGCAAAATTGTTGTCTGTCTATCTGTTTAAACGGGCTCCGAAACGACTGAACCGATTTTGACGAGACTTTCATTGGCAGATTCAGAATTTATAGAATAATAATTTAGACTTCTTTTATTCTGGAAATATTCAGAGTTTTCGCGTAAAAATCAAGCGCTAATGAGGCAACTTTTTTATAGTCCGTTTATGTAAGTAGTTCACGCATTTACACATACATATACATATTATACTGATTTTAATTGTGAAAATCGAAGAGAGAGGCGATTAATCACAAAATTAAACAAACTTATGTTTATTTATACGCGTGCAATGCGAACAAAGTCGCGGGTAATCACTAGTCATTAATAAAATTAAAAGCGATTAGTTAGAGAGGTTTTTAAATAAATACAGTATAGACTCGTTATAAGCTAAAAAGATCTCTACGCTATTTAGGTCGGTTAGGTTGAGCGCCTCTAACGTTCAGCCTGGCTTTGCCTTATGAAAGGGCGTTGCATTGGTTTTATTTCTTTTTAACTATGATGTATCAATCCGACACTCTTGAAACTTTTACAGATAATAGTTAAATAGTAAAGGATTATTCTTAATTTTTTCGGTGGGTGTCACTCAAGGGATTGTTTATAAAAATTACTTTCAAAAATTTATTTATTAATTTTTAACCCTTAATCATCGGATAAAAATTTTGAAAAAAAAATGAAATACAGCTAATGAATACCTACTATTTGCACTTTAATGTGTTCAAATATCTTAAATAGTTTCCGAGAAAAAAGGTATTCAATTTTTGGGGTTTTACCCTCTTATCTCCCTTATCAGAGGGGGTAGGAGGTTGAAATTGCACACAATTGTTGTTTAGGCAAAAAGCATTATGTGGTATAAATATCAACCGAAATTGTTGCTGGGGCCGATTCACTATGCTTATACATACGGTTAGACCCTTTAAGATATAACTCGTCCCAATTGCGTGACGCACCTTGTATTTCCAGAAATCTATAGTAACTTTGTTTTTTGAAATTAATAAAAAATACAGAGGAGTATTAGTCTGTTACGTTGCGCGGCGCGAGAGGCGAGCGCGCAACGTAAAAGATAAAAAGAAAAAGAAAATCAGTTGTTAATTTTTCTGAATTGATTGATTAGTGCGATGAGAAAGGTCTCGCTGCCACCAGCCCTGATCGCGTATGACGCGTTAACGTCCTCTACGATCAGAACAATTTTAAAAGACGGAAATTTAGGTATTTATTCCCGTTGGGTTCGTCAGTGTTCTAGGTCCCGTACGGGTCCCTCCTTGAAACGTAGTGTTGGTGTGCGTGGATTTGAAAAGGTGTTATGATTCAAAGAAATAAAATAAACTGGTTAGTGTGCAAAAATGAGATGTAATTCAAAGAAACTATTGCAGCTAACAAAGAAAATGATTTTTAACCGGTTACTGAGATAATACTGATAAATATGATTTGGCAAATAGCTGAATTTGAATATAAACAGTTATAATTTACAAGGGTAAAGATGCTTAACCTATTGTATTATAATGACTATAGTTTGACTGGAAAATCGTGTAAAATATATATAAACAGCCTTTGATTCGAATTGAGATCTATTAATATGATTTATAAGCGCAAGTATATTTTATTACCAAACGACTATCTCGACAAATTAGAAATTGGAAAAATAGCGGATTCAATCCGCGAGGGTACGACTTGAATGAAGAGACTCTTATAACCCGAAGGCTTTGCAAGTCGTCCCTCGATTATACCTCGTAGTCGAGACAATCGTTTCAGAAAAGTCGCGATTTGGAAAAATACGGTAAATATTTATATTAATCGGTACCTGAGTATGAGAAACGAGACGATCTAAAATGAAGAGACTCTTATAACCCGTAGGCTTAATAGATCGCCCGTTTTGCCTTGTTGAAATATCAATTATAATGCCGTGCTCGACAAATTAGTAATAAACAGGCTTACCGTGAAAATGTAGTATAAGATATACGATAAAATCGTTGTGAAATCGCTATTGGTTCGTTGAAAGATCGCTGTTGAATCTGGAACACCAAGAGAGAAGATAGAGTCCTTGTAGCACACACACTTGTCGCGCACCCGATTGCCCTTGATTGCGAATGAAAAATTAAACAAGACGATAGACAAAACACAAGACGATTACGATTTTTGAAGAAAGATGATTATTAACGCGAATGAATTTAATACGGAAAATACGCGATCAAACGGATTAAAAAAAAAAGAGAGAAAAGATAGAGGTTTAATAGTATGAAAAGGCTTTACGTGCGCGTCACTGAGTCTTTGCCGCGTATTCGCGAAATTCACCCTCGCGACATTCTGTCTAACGGGTAGGACTTGCCGCGCAGCTAATTTACACAAAGTACTTCGACAACTCTATCTCTAGACGCACGGGCTCCCGTCACGACTTACTCGATTGTTCGACGAAGAGTGATCAAAATCGATCGCGATCCTGGCCGGAAGGGCCCGTCGCGAGGACGATGTCCTGCGTGGGGACATCTCAACAAATCATAGTGTGTGATGGTAGCGTCACGTGCGTCGCTATTGGTTAAGGGCGCGTGCCAGACGAAATCCTCTAGATCATATTCTCTCTCTCTTTCGGTGTTCCATCTCCGTCTAACGGCCTTTCGGTATTTCCAATATTAGATATAAAATGGTGCGATTATCAACTAATAGTTTAAATCAGAATTATTGAACAATAAATATGCGGATAATTATAAACATGAATTATATGTGAATAATGGACCGGCTATCACGAGGTTCTCTAATTAACAATTGGCTTGTCCATAATCATTTTGTTCGCAAAGAAATCGATCAACAATACGAATTGCGGTGATAGCGCGAGTTGTTCGTTAAAAATTCTAATAGCATACGATGATTTAACTGATAATTTCAGCAGTATTCAATTGTTCGATATTCGAATATTCATTCCTGTATTCGCAGCGAACTTTGTTCGAGAACGTTCTTTCTGTTCAAAATCGTACCGTTGGGTCTTAGTTTCAGGTAATTCTTAGAATTCAATACAATGACTTTTATTACTCTGTGTGACCCTTCGTCTCTAAACAGTTCTCGAATGTTGCTAACGTTCGCGGGTGAGGGTTCTCATTCCTCGCCCTTTGCACTCATTCGAATATTTGAATTTCGTGCTATTTCATACTTTCATTCCAACACTCAATTCGCACATACGATCGGGTTTGGGACCGACTGGCGCCTACGCGTGAAAAAGAGGAGAGTATCGGTTGAAAATCTAAAAGATAAATTGATCTTTACGCTTTTGCGCAGTTAACCTGAGGAGACCCCTATAATGCGAAGCACTGGCTAACTGCGTAGCGAACGCTGTTTACGATACCTCTCCTTGGTCGAAACCGAGTTTTTCTATCTCGAATTCTGTTACTACGCAGTTGAGCACGACGATAGTTTCAAGGAGGGGTAATAACTAAAGAAACGAATTAAGAAATGTAAAGAGATTAAAGGATAGAAAAGACAAAATAGAATAATTATAAGCTCAAACTCTTCCCTGTGCATTTCCCACATGAAGAAGACTCTCACAACCCGTAGGCTTGATGGGAAAGCACAGAGTCGAGGAGAAAATTGAAATAATGTAGAAGTGATTTGTTCTCCTCACGCCCCTTACATGAGGAGACTCCTATAACCCGAAGGCTTGATAAGAGAACGTGAGGCGGACAAAGGGTCTAGCCGTATAAGCATAGTGAATCGGCCCCAGCAACACTTTCGGTTGATATTTATACCACATAATGCTTTTTGCCTAAACAATAATTGTGTGCAATTTCAACCCCCTACCCCCTCTGATAAGGGAGATATGAGGGTAAAACCGAAAACCTTTATCATTTTTTTTCTCGCAAACTATTTAAGATATTTGATCACATTAGAGTGCAAATAGTAGGTATTCATTAGCTGTATATCATATTTTTTTTCAAAATGTTTATTCGATGATTAAGGGTTGAAAATTAATAAATAAATTTTTGAAAATGATTTTTATAAACAATCCCTTGGATGACACCCACCGAAAAAATTAAGAATAATCCTTTACTATTTAACTATTATCTGTAAGAATTTCAAGAGTGTCGGATTGGTACATCATAGTTAAAAAAAAATAAAACCAATGCAACGCCCTTTCATAAGACAAAGCCGGCCTGAACGTTAGAGGCGCTCAACCTAACCGACCTACAGGGGAATACGTAGCGCCGACCCGCCACGTTTCTCGTACCAGAAACAGCTCTCAGAAAAGTATGAGTTCTTCTTTCCCTAACCTGTGTGTTAGTTAACAGTCATTTATTTAAATAATATATTAACAATTTAAATTTTTTAATTAAGTTTTCTGGTCCTAACTGTTAACGTCCGTGTTTTTACGGTGTTTCTCGTTTTAAGTATGTGGGAGCCCTAAATCACAGATTTATATCATGTCTTGAACAATGGCACTGTGTTAGATGCCATTAGTTGTCCTTTTAATAGTCGAAGAAGGTATCACAGGTATAACTGCAATATCATTCTATTCAACGCTGTAAAGAACATAGACTTCTATAACTATTTCCGTCTTTACCTTTTCACGTACGTATTACTTTTAATTAAATTGTAGCTGGTACCTGTGAATAGTTGTAACTAAGGTTTTCCTCGTTTTAAGTATATGGCCGCCCTGAAAAGGGTTAATTATATTATAGCGTACCAGTACTATCTGGAAATGTACTAACATTATTCCAGTTATTGATGAAAATAGCGACGAAGATTAAAACTTATTTACAAGCGTGTTTTTTAAAAAAAAGTTTTTGAGTGTTCTGTTTTAAATCATATACTTCAACCTGACAATACATAACACAATCAGCTCTTTTTAGGGCTTAATAATCAGCCCTTTTCAGGGCTCCCACACACTTAAAACGAGGAACACCTTAGTTGCATTTATCAAAGGGTGCCATTTGTAACGTACAACATAATCAGCTCTTTTTAGGGCTCCCACGTACTTAAAACGAGAAACACCGTGAAAACACGGACGTTAAAAGTTTGGACCAGAAAACTTAATTAAAAAATTTAAATTGTTAATATATTATTTAAATAAATGACTGTTAAGTAACACACAGTTTAGGGAAAGAAGAACTCATACTTTTCTGAGAGCTGTTTCTGGTACGAGAAACGTGGCGGGTCGGCGCTACGTATTCCCCTGTAGGTCGGTTAGGTTGAGCACCTCAAAAGGGCGTTGCATTGGTTTTATTTTTTTTTAACTATGATGTACCAATCCGACACTCTTGAAATTTTTACAGATAATAGTTAAATAGTAAAGGATTATTCTTAATTTTTCGGTGGGTGTCATCCAAGGGATTGTTTATAAAAATCATTTTCAAAAATTTATTTATTAATTTTCAACCCTTAATCATCGAATAAAAATTTTGAAAAAAAAATATGATATACAGCTAATGAATACCTACTATTTGCACTTTAATGTGATCATATATCTTAAATAGTTTCCGAGAAAAAAAAATGATAAAGGTTTTGAGTTTTACCCTCATATCTCCCTTATCAGAGGGGGTAGGGGGTTGAAATTGCACACAGTTGTTGTTTAGGCAAAAAGCATTATGTGGTATAAATATCAACCGAAAGTGTTGCTGGGGCCGATTCACTATGCTTATACGGCTAGACCCTTTGTAAAATTTTCCCAGACGTGACAAGTCAATATTCTAAGTAAATGCAAATAATTTAAATAAATAAATATCTCACATACAACTTATGTAAACATTTGCAGAATTATTGCAAAGTGGAGGTATATTTTTCTGTTATACCTCCTCTTTGAGCGAGGTTTGATATAGGGCGCTGTGGAAAATCCAGGCGGGCGTCAGTCAAAACTTAGCGAAAAGGGACAATGTCAACATTTAGAATGAGAGGATAGCACGACTGTAGTGCGTCACAATCAGCGTTCGGGCGTTGTTACCTTTTTCGCTTACCCTCACAGCCACAGTTCGAGGCTATGATTCTGACTACGATTCTATTATTATGATTCTGGCTACGATTCCAAATCGGCAGCCTTTTTAGTTAGACGCCACCTTATAACTACTAGCTGAACTAAATTTGTCAAGTGACTTGCTGTCACAAATGGTGAAACTCGGCTGTGGGAATGCTTTCACGGGAATACACTTTTCGTCCTTACATGAGAAGATTTTGATCTAAATAAGGGTTCATTCGAAAGAGGAAGGTTCAATGCAGGGCGGTCTGATCACCGTTTGAGTCACAAAACTCTTTTAGTGACCTAAAAATACTTGAATACTTTGGACACTCATATTATATATTAGATATCAACACAATTTCGTTAAACCATGACCAGACCGCCCTGCATTGGACCTTCCTCTTTCGAATGAGCCCTCACCCAGCTCCAAATCTTCTCATACATATAAAAACGAAAAGCGTATAACCGTAAACCCCTTTTTAGGTCCATTTTTGCCGGTAATGTCACCTCGCTGCATTACCCGCGTCTACCCCCTTCATTCATTCATTCATTCATTCATTCATTATATTACATTATATTTCTAACTTTACTTGAGCTCCTGGCTCAAAATTAACGTCATTCATACGTTCTCCATACAGTCTATATTGCATAACACTTAACTCATTGCTCGTGTATTTTGCTATTTCTTACAATCTAACAATCTTTTTATAGTTTATTTCCTACAATCTTTATCGGCTTCGTACCTCTGTTTTATCTTATCTTCATCCGAATTACCACCCTGCTTCCTCGTTATCTTATACAATGTGGGCAAACCCACCAACATTTATCAAATAATCTTTCCCAATTTGTCTAGGAATCTGGAAATTCTTTTATAGACCCCCAAATTTCCCCTCATCAAAACCTCCTGTATTTCCAAACCCGCCCTAATGCCTTTGCTATCTAAGTAACCTTCCAGTCCCACCCTACCTTGGTAGAACCTGTCACAATTCCAAATAACGTGTTCGATACTTTCCTCGCCTTCGCCGCATGGGCAATTCTTATTCTCTGTTAAATTTTTCCTATAAAGCGATTCCCCCAAATTAAAATGATTTGCCCGTAGTCGATTCAATCTTACTATATCTGCTCTCTCTATTCCTTTAATTTTTTCAAGCCAGGGTTTCCTGGCCCCCCGAGTTATTCTCTATACAGAAGTACTTTGCCCCTTTAAACTCTCCTATTCTTCTAGCTCTGTCGTGAAATCTTTCCCATGCGCTCTCCGTGATATATTTGACGATATCCTCTTCCGCTATGCCATATTCCACTCCATAGTCCCCCTGCGTCACCTCCCTAGCCTTCAGGTCCGCTCTTTCATTTCCTTCGATACCCACGTGACCCATTATCCATGCAAAAGTAATCCTGCCTATTACTTCCACCCTTACGTTTGAACCCTCTGTCCTACTATTGCTCTCCTCTTCTTCCTTCATTAGTTCCCGTAATATTTCATATATCCACGGGTTATCTCCCTCTTTATTTCCTACACTTAATAACTTGCTTACCACGTTTGCGGAGTCCGTGGCAACTAACACCCTCCTATCTCTCAAAGCTTTCTTTCCGAGTTTTACTGCTTGGAGTATAGTAAAAGCTTCTGCCGAAAAAACTGACGTGGCCTTACTCAATCACCACCCCTGCTCCAACCACTCCCCTTCGTCCATCCTAATCGACATCCCTGCACCGACCACGTCTGTCCTTACCTTCTTAGAGCAGTCCGTGTACACCTCAATCACTTGATCCTGACAGTCCAGCCCCCAGAGCTTCCCCTTTATTTCCCTCATTAGGCCTCTATCGTTGATCTCTATGTTTTTCCTAATTCTGCCCATTTCCCATTCTACCCCTACCCTCCCCTCTTCCAAAAACGTTCCCATCCTAAGCCATTCTTTCCGTCCCAAATTTGCCTTTACTACTTTCTACTCTACACCAAGCCCTAACCCATGGGTCCATGCCATCGGCCAATTCTTCATCCCTAACCACCACGATCCTCGTGAGAGCTTTCCACACCAGGCCCTTTCCTTTAACTCTATGCTTAAACACGAACCTCTCCAACAAAGCGTCCATCCTGGTCTCCAAGTCTATTATACCCGACTCCACGTTCATAACGTTGATCACTGTCGTGATTCTATATCCCATAGCAATTCTTATACCGGCATTATGTAGTTTCATGAATTTACTAATTGCTTTCTTGTTTTCCCATCAGAAGATAAAGATACCGTATTCTAAAACAGACCGTACCAGTCCCTTGAAGAGTACCAACATCGTGTCTGATTTAACTCCTTTTTTAATCCCCGCAACAAACCTCAATATATCCAATTTTTTTTTTGTTTTCAACCTTACCGCATCTATATGTTTATTATATGTCAAACCTTCATCCAATACGATTCCCAAGAATTTAACCTGTTTTTGCCCCTCAATCTCTAAGTTCCCAATTCTAACTTTGCATACGTTATCATTTCTTCCTCTACTCCTGAAAAAATTAATTATTTGCAATTTATCCATTGCTAAGTCCAAATCGACATTTTTCAGATTTTGAATTAACTTGTCCAGGGCTTCCTCCAATTTTGCTTTCCTTGATCTCATATCCCCACCCCAAACGTAGATAACCACATCATCCACATATAGTAGAATTTTTACCCCCATTTGCTCCATTCCTTGACATATGTTCGCGGTATATATATTATACAGCAACGGACTTAGGGCTGATCCCTGTGGGAGCCCCTTGTTATCCTTCCCTTTACTTTTTCCAAAAACCTTCTTTTACGTACAGCTTCCCTCGCCTTCAGCCAATTTCCTAGGTATTTCAGGATCTTCTCTTGGCATCCTTTGTATTTTAGAAGTTCTGGCAGCTTTCCATCGTTAACGTGGTCATACGCGGCTTTCACATTTACGAAGGCCGCAAGTACATCCTCCCTTTTTCCAAACGCGGCTTTAATGTCTGTCGTTAAAGTAACTATATTATCCATAGTTGACCTGCCTTTCATGAAACCACTTTGGTGTGGATCTACTATATGTATTATTATTCTCTACCCACTCCCTCAACCTATTTTTGACAAGCTTCTCCAAAATTTTTCCCATACAATTTATCAATGAAGTAGGCCTCAAGGCCTTCTTGCCTGGCTTATCCAGGAACTTGACTACTACCTGCTTCCATACTTTGGGAACCATTCTGTTCTGCCATATCCAGTTATATAGCGACAAAAGGCATTTTATCATTCCCTTATGCATTTTCTTTAGAAAACCATAGGTAATACCGTCCTCCTCTGGAGCTGAATTCTTTCTCACACTGTTCAGGACCCTATACAATTCCCTTTCCTCAAACAGATCTGTAGTGGCCGCCAAACCTTCCTCCATATTTTCTACATTTTGTCTAATCGTCTCCTCTTCCGAACCTCAATCAACACTACTATCCTCTTCCTCCTTGTTCCCCCCAAAGATCTTCTCTATTTCCACGCCTTTCAAGATTTTTATATCTTCCGGGAGAAGTTCCCTAACTCTCGTCTTCCCCAACCCGTTCTTAATTTGTCTTACTTTAGACCACGCTTCCTTTGTACTAGTAAAACAATCAACAGAAGCTGCAAAGTCATCCCAAGCTTTGCTTTTTTTTCCATTACTAATTTTTTCATAGACTTTTCCACCTCCTTCAGTATTATCCAATTCTCCTGGTTTGGTCTTTTTATAAAATTCTTCACCGCCAACCTTCTATCTTGTTTGATTTTCTTACAATCTTCATCCCACCATATTTGTTTTCTTCTTGTTCTACTTCTGTTACCATTACCCCCCCCCCCCCCTACTTCCTTGATTTATATCCGAATCCATATTCCTATCCCCTCCCGCTGTTATAATTGCATGGTGCACAGTTTTCATGATTTCTTTACATCTTTCATCAATATTACAAACCACCCATCCCTCTCTATCCCATTTCTGTTTCAGCCTCTTCGCTTCCTCACCCGAGTGAATTATAAAACTGTTCCAGTTCGTTTTGTCTTCCTTAAGTTTCCTTGTTCCGCCCCTTTCTTCCTGATATTCTTCAAGGTTAGTGTTATCCAAAATTAGGCCGATTACCTGATGGTCCGATCCCAGTGTCTCGTTCTCCTCAAATATAGTAGCTCTGTCCATTATAAAGTGTGTTCCTATCAAGAGGTCATTGTTGAAGGGTGGCCGGCCCCATATCCCTATTCTAGACGTGGTATATTTATTTATCACATTTTTGAATCCCTAACCGCTTCATCTAGGAGCCTA
This sequence comes from Osmia bicornis bicornis, assembly GCF_907164935.1. NCBI lineage: Eukaryota > Metazoa > Arthropoda > Insecta > Hymenoptera > Megachilidae > Osmia > Osmia bicornis. Next base: position 10,171,019 of record NC_060221.1, read on the forward strand.
CCCTCCTTACTATCCACTGCACAATTTCAAATAACGTTCCTCGCGTTAAAATCCCCCATTATGAGAGTATCCACTCCTATTCTTTTATTATCAAAAAGCCTCTCCCAGTCCCTCTTGTCCCATTTCCCTCCCGTCACTCCCAATATTTCCCTACCCTCCCCCTATGAAACATGCCTGTGAAACATCCCTATGTATTCTTTCAGTTCACCGATTTTTCCCTTAACCCCTTAATGTACATATTAATTTTGAATTTTCGTTCCAAAAATGATCAAATTTTTTTTAAGTGAAAATTTGGTGTTTATATATAATTAAATTGAAAAAAAATATTGTACACATGATTTTCTAGCTTTTGGACGTTACGCCGTAACGGCCGTTACCCGTATTTATGTACATTCAGCTATAAAAATTAATGAAAATCTTCCTCTATAATATTCTACACTAGTATTTTTTTTATGTTAAACTTTTAAATTCAAATCAAATAATTTTAGAAATTGGTTTCTATACAAATATTAGAAAACGTCCGCGTCGAACGAGCATTCAAAATAGCCAAATCGCCAAAACAGTGAGACTCTGTATACACATCTCGTCACAAGTCAAGATGAACCGTACACTCGAGCAGCGCTACGCGCCACTTGGCAAAACTGTGAACGCACAATTTTACGTGGAACTGCTCGAACGACTACGGAAAAGAGTCCTCCGCGTGAGACCATCGATGTCCAACACTTGGAAATTGCATCATGACAACGCGCCGTGGCAGGCCAAACACAACTTGATAACGCTACCTCATCCACCTTACAGCCCTCCATCTGACTTTTTCCTTTTTCCCCGATTAAAAAGGCAGATGAAAGGACGTCGTTTTGACACAATTGAGGCAGTGTAAGAGGCCGTAACGTGTGGATTGAGGAGCATCCCGGTTGAAAATTTCCAGCAAGCGGATGCGGACTGGCAGACTCGCTATACTAAATGTATTAATTCAGGAGAGTGTTATTTCGAAGAATATTAACGACTTGTACGAATATCTGCAATAAATTTGTTTTGATCAAGTCAGTCCTACTACTTTTGAAACGCACCCTGTAACTATTCTAGTTTTCCCCTTAAACAAGGCACATTGCTGTTACCATCCTTAATAATTAAGATAAGTATTTGTTTAAAGTTATACATAACCATGTTTACCCATCTGTCCACACGCATCACACAATCACTCTCATCCATCCACACAAAAACCTCACCACAAAGACGCATACTTTTCTTTATCCTTAATGTCCATAGTCCTCCCTTTCATCCACATCTTTTCTGTTGTCGCGGAACCGTCCTTATATTCGTCTCATTAGATCTGCCAGGCATTGTCTCCTGTATTCTTCCTATCTCTCCTTCTTCGAATCGTCCTCATAACCTCTCCTTCCCTGCCTTTGTTTAGCCAATGCCGCCTCTCTATTGGCAGCTAACTCTTTTTTTCTCCTTATCTTCGTGTTGGTTTCTTTCAGAAATTGGCACATCCCAGTTGGGATTGTGCCTTACTGTATTCCATTCTGCAAATTCAGCTTCTTCCGATTCAGGTCTTTGGTTGTTTCTTGTTAATATTGTTTCAATTTCCTGTTCATAACCCTTTTCCACTATTAGGTTTAGAAGGTCCGACAGGAATTCGTCCTCCCTTTTTTTCCTGAGCTGTTCGATAGTCCTTCTGTTCGCTCTTTGCTCTATCCTACTAATTTTCTTAATTGTTTTTTTTCCCGCTAGGCCGTTACCAAAGGGTATCGCTATCCTATTCGACATCAGGTTCATTTTGCAATACAGTGAATCTATTAGAGTACTTTCCCTTTTCCAACTCCATCATTTTTTCTTTATTACTCGTATCCTTCATTCTAATTGCTTCCCTTTCTGAATCCCTCAGCCTGCCTCTGCCTCTTGGTTGGTTAATACTTGTCCTCATTCTCGCAATCACTCTATCCCATTTATTAACTTCTGCGTCTCTTGGCTCTACCTTCTCTCTTGCACTTCTAATAACATTCAATTCCTCTTCCAGGGGAACTTCTTTCCTTTCCCACGTCTTTTAGCAGGGAGAGCTGGGTAGTCCTTGCTCCCCCGATCTCTTTCCTCGTCCGCCAACACCCCCCTTTCCCCCAATTGTCCAATCATAATGTCCCTTGCCGTAGAATATGCTACATTTTTATACGCCATTATATTTTTAATGGCCCGCTTTTTTGTTGACTGCTTGAAGAGACTTGTGTGCTTCCCTCCACAATTTTGACATTTTGGTTTCTTGTCGCATCTATCGTGTTCTTCCTCCAAGCACACTAAACACTTTCTATCGACACTGCGGCACTGCATTTGTACATGACCGAAAGCATAGCATCGGAAGCATTGTTTTACAGATTCTACGTAGGGGTATACGTGGAGTCCAACATGTCCATAACCTATAAACAGTTCCGTTGGAAGTTGGTCCCCCCTGAATGTAATCAGGATTGCGGTTCCATCCACCCATTCACTTTTGCCGTCCTTTATTACCTTTTTTCTCATCCTTTCAAGACAAAAATCTCCTTGTCCTGGCATAATATCTTTTTCTAGTTCTTCTATTGAATCCTCCCATTCCATAATCACTCCTTTCCGGTAAGTAAACCTCAAAGTTGGCGCCCTCTTCCTCCGTTTGTTTCAAAATGGCGTTAGTCGCCGCCATTTCGCTGAACGTTAGCTCCGCTCTGTTAAATCCAACCATCTTTAGACCTCTCAAAAAACGATCTTTATTTCTAAGGAGTTTATAGATTTTTATCACATTGTGCCTTTTGATTTTACTGGTAACTGCCCTTTTAAGCAGGACAGTTACTATATACTCTCTACTTTTCAGCTCCTCCAGGTAGTGTTTCCTTCTCACCTCCTACTGTTTCTTTTTTCCCACGATTCACCTTCGCCGCACCTTCCTTATTGTCCTTCTCTTCCTCACTTGTTATCTTCTTTGCCAGGTTTTTTCCGGTGTCTACAAGGACCTGTTCAGCACTGACTATATTTAGAACAAGGTTATCTCGTTTGTCATTACTTCTTCAGCTTCTCTTTTCTTAACTCTTCTTCTTTCTTCCACAACCTTCCACTTCTCAGCGTCCTTTTCAATTAACTGCGTCGCATTTACCTTGTCCAACATGTCTACCTCTCCTGTTTCACTGCTACCAACCTCGTAATTAATAAGTTTCAGCGGTTCTTCTTCCCCAGAGATATCTAGCTTCGGGTTGTCGATGCCCCCCCCCCCCCCCCCCCCCCCCCCCCCCCCCTCCCCCTCCACCACCACCACCACCACCGCCACTTCCGCAGAGCTATAAATCTCACTTTCCAGGCCTCTATTTGCCATCTGCTGGTCCCTTCTGCTCTTCCGAGTTTTTTCAAAAAATTCCATAACTTCAACGTCCTCCTCTAAGAACTCCTGTTCGTATTCTCCTTCGCTTCCTAAATTTTCTGCTTCTTTATCTCTTGACCTCCATTGTGCTTCACTTTCACTTTTGCTGCGGCCTTTCTGTTTTTTCTTCCTCTTCTTCGTCTTCTTTTTCATTACCCCGCCCAGCGACAATTTATTGCCGCTCGGGTGGTTAAAACCCTCCCGCCCCTCTATTTCTTTTCCTCGGCTTTTCGCTAAAACGCCGAGGAAAACTCTTTTCCAATGGTAACCCCCCTCCTCCTTTCCTTTCCTTAAAAATCACCGATCAAACTTAAATAAAACTTTACTCCTATACTTTCCACTATTACGGACCTCGAAAAACCCCTATCACTCACTCTCTGTTCTAGACACGTCCGCTCCCTTCAACCGTCACAGCGGAACTCTCCTCCCTAGCTTCTTTATCCTCTTCCAAAAATTCCGTCTCCTATTCTCCTTCACTTCCTACATTTTCAGCACTTCTTTCTTTCAATTTCCAGCTCGCCTCACTTTCGCTCTTACTTCGCCCTTTTAGTCTCTCCTTTCTCCTTCTCATTCTCCCGCCCAGCGACAGAAAACTGCCACTTGGATGGTTGGGCCCACCCCGCCCTTCTATTCCTGAGTATAAAGTTTTCTCAGGCCAAAACTCCAAATTTCCATTCCCTCTAACTTGCACTTTCTTTTTCGTTTCACCTTTATACCCCACACCTTCCAACCGAAAAATCTCCACTCCAGAACTCTTACCCTCCTTACACACATGTCTACTCTCTTCGACCGCTCAAGTGGAAATCAGGTGTATGTATATTAATATGCTCATAATTTCATGTTTTTTCAAAATATAACTGGTCTACCCCCTTAAAACTATTTCACTTTTTGCTTCAGTGCGTACTCTTATCGACTGTGTTCTTACCCTACACAGAAAAAAAATCAGGAGATTTCATGAATCCTGTAGACTTTTCTTTCGAACGGAACACACAAATGAAATGAGCACTCTGTGATGAAACAGTGATAGTTATATACTCTTGGCGTAAAAACGCATTTTTCTTAAAATATTTGTTTCATGAATATCACTTCTGGAACAAATATGAATAATAAGTGAATCATTTTGTAAACTGCATATATCTTATAAAAAATTTAGATTATAAATTTATATCACGTACACATACTTAATATACACTTGAAATATAATTGCACCAATCACGTTACTAGTATCGGAAATTAATTTATGTTTATTATATTCCTTACTATCTGTATTGCATATTAATACGTAGGTACTAAAGTGACCTTTATTAATATTGTAAGCTATAAATAATTTTACTAATGCCTAGTAGACATGGTAAACGCTAGATATCATAATGAATATTAACCGTACGTCCGTTGCTATAACCGCGACACGGTGTATGTGTACGATGCATGTTATATTATAGTATTAAAATATGCAAAAATGGAAGAGGCAAATATAGTGTATGATACATCAATGGATTCAGACAAAAATTTATGTTCTTTTTGGTTATTATGTTAAAATTATATTATAAACAAATTATTTTTTACAAAATTTATGGCCAGCTTTTATATGTTCAAAAAAAAGATGGAAACGGGCCAAAATAAAAAAAATACGTATATCTTATTTTTCAGTCCTTTAAAACATCCAAAAATCAAAACAATCAGATGCGGATACCTAAGAAACATTCCTTGTACGTACAGCCCATAGAGTACAAACTTGAGCCAGCATAAAACTCACAAACATTTACCCTATAACAAGAGGACTAGAAATAAAAATTCCTGATTTAATCAAAACGTCAAGTCCAGATCGCTTCCAACCACTTTTGAGATTGTCAAAATTAACTGATGAAGCTAGCTTGTGTGTAGCTTCTACAATACTCAAGTATATGGAGATTACGAAGTCCCTGAGGAACGACATAGATAATTTGTTCATAGCATTTGAAAAGCCACACAGAAAGGTCGGGGTCCAAACAATTAGTAGATGGATCAGGGTAACGTTAGCGAAGGGCACGCAGCATCGTCAGCGGCTTTAGCAAGAGAGGTAGATCTGAATACAACCAAGCGTGCAGCAAGGTGGTCAAAAAACTCCCAAACGTTTGCGAGATAGATGTTAGGTTCAGTGAGTTTAAGACAAACTGAAAATAAGAGCAATGTAAACCAAAGTTTATAAGAAGAAATGTAATTTTAATATATGCTGTGCTATGATTATAATGCATGATATATGCTATGTTTAAAACTGTGATGTCATTCTCTTATCAACTACTCTGATAATCTTGAGAACGAAGCTCTTCATATAATTGCGTTCGAACTTCACTTACAGGTAAATTCGTTCGATCGTTCAATTATAGGCTGCCACGCGGGGCAGAGTCGCGAAACGCGGCCGCAGAAAACGTCAAATTCGTACCCAACAACGCGATCGTTAATTGCGGCGGCCGCAGATAGCAACGAACAGATATAAATTAAGGGCTCACGATAGACTCGTTCTCTTTGTGCCTGCTGAGAGAGGACAAGGTAAAACCATTAGCCGCTTTTGGTCAGCAGCTTAAAGACTCCGGCAGGAGAGTACGCCTGCCGGTAGAAAAGAGAGAGAGACACCTCCTGGACACCTAGTAGAAATAGTTAACTCATGGACGCCCATTCGATATGGAGAGTTCGGCGACAATACCTGGACGCCTATAGAACAGGAGAGTACAGAGCTGTCCATTACATAATTGTAAAGCGAACTGTTAAATTAGTTAGAGAAAATATGAATTTTGTAACCTTGTCAATCCTTATCCTTATAATTCCCTCTAATCCTAATATAATAAATCATGTTCGTTCAATAGATTCCTTTGCCTTTTATTAAGTCTTGACTACAAAACTTTTATTTTACACTGAAGTGGCAGCGGTCTTAAAGCACTTATGAACGAACCGCCACTGTTATTGTTTAAAGTAGGTATAATGTGCTTGGCAGAGAAATCAACAGATTAAAAGAGAAAGAGGCAGCGAAAAAAAAATCTGTCGTTCTTCTAACTCGCTGTGGATCAAGCAAGTAGGGGCACGGGCCTTCAGTTCGTCACTCCTGCTCTAAGTAGTGGTATCCAGTTGTAGTGATTCTCTCGCAACGCAAACCGAAGGCGATACCAACTGCTACTTGAAGCCATTTTTTTTTCACATGTACACATCCATACAACTGTCTTCGCTGCTTAGCATGCATGTCCGCTCTACGGTAGATGGCTGCGTGGATGTGTACCCTGAGTTGCATTGAACTTGTCGCAGTGAAGTTGGCTACAAATTCACTAACACAGTTACGCCGCGCCGGTGAGACGATGGGCGAGATCGTCTCACCGACGCGGCATGAATGTGTTAGTGAATTTGTAGCCAACTTCACTGCGACAAGTTCAATGCAACTCAGTGTACGTGTGAAAGGAAAACAGCGCTCGAGTGACAGGTGGCATCGGCAAAAAAATCACTCTTTGTTATGGAAACACCAGTCTGTCGCGCTATTTATCGTCGGCCCCTACGCTGGACAGGTAGGCCATACTACATGATATGCTATTGGATGACCAACGCGACTATTCATAGCACAACAAATATCATTCATCCTCAGCCAAACATACTAATCTCGGTTCCTAGTTCTTTAAGCATCCTGTCCTCCATACCCCTCCTTTACACCATGCCTTCTCGACCACTGTCCTAACAATTACTCACAAAATTCCATAAAATCAAGAATCTGTCAGAATTTAGTGGTCACTACCGGTGTGTAGAAAATAACCATATAAATAAAACCTCCTGTCTTTCAAAAACTGTGTTGGCAATTTTCCTCGTTTGGAATCCAACAATGCATATGAATTTCTTTCGGAGGAACAGAAACGTAGTTTGGAAGATCGTACTTACGAAGCAAGGAAGTAGTTGCGCATCCTGGTTGACTGGAGCCTCCGTTCACGTAGAAATCCACGTGACCTGTAGGCCCCCATTGGCCCAAAATCCCGGCACCCGTGTGGATAATGTCGACGAAATGAGCATCCGTATCGTCTAAATCCATCGACCGGTTTCCATTCATGTAGAAAAATATAGTAGGATCCAATCCTGTTCGTTGTATACATAGACAAAACAGATTTAAATAATCATGTAATGAAATATCAGATCATTTTATATGTTGTTTTTTATCCTGTGTATGTTACTTATTTTATAACTCACTCGATTGTTTTATAATTGGTTCAATTTAAAATCGCTGCTCAGACTATTCTATTGTTTTACTTTGTGTTTACAATAATTTGTTGAAATAAACTTTAAAAGGAAGAAATTAACACTACAAATAGTGTTAAAAGCATTTATGAAATATAAGTACACTATCGAGTATCTAAATTAATAATAATATTAATATTTTCAAAATTAGGATTTTAAAAATTAAAATTTTTCATCTGATTCCATTTCCTTTCCTCAAATTTTTTCTTAATTAGTTCTTTTTAAACAATTAATCTAGCAAACCAGGCAAATAGATAGTAACTCCCGTGTATTATAACGACTGATGGGGCCTCCTTTCTCTACATCGCTATTTTCATTCGGACAGTTTTCCATGCTCAGTACTGTACCACAATTTACAGTCTACTCCGTACATTTATAAAAAAAAAAATCCAAAGTCTAGGGTCAACAGGAGTATCAGTAGCACCTCTAGCGGAGTAGAAGTGAAATACGGTAAAAAATTTGTTTTTTTGAATACAAATTCAAGAAGAGTATACCAATCGACATACAGAGGGCTTTCTGGGAAAAATTATGAAAAAAGATGTTCTTCTGCAAAAATTATATAACTGCCGCTCGGTCTTACGATTAGTTTTTTTCAAGATATTTTCGAAAAACTGTCGAAACTATTACATTGAGTTCCGCCTATTTGTGTTCGTCCGTGACAACGTACGCGTCACTATTGGATCGCCGCTTTTCTACTGTTTCTGCAGGTAATAGCACGGCGACAACCGATATACAGGCTGCCCCAAAATTAGGGGAAATCCCGTGGAGGGATGATTGCTGAGGTCATTCTAAACAATTTTTTCCTTTGCCAAAATGTTGGTTAAGGCTTCGTTTTCGAGTTATTAAGGAAAAACGGTAATTATTGAGATTAGGTTACAACTCACCGATTTGGATGAAATTTAAATATGTTGTAAAATTTAACATTTTGAACAACTTTTTCCTATACATATAATCGCCGTTCGGCTTTAGTTTTCGAGATATTTTCGTAAAACTGTTACTACTACTACAATGAATTCTACGTACATATACCTATGCATGTACGGCGGCGTATGCGTCACCATCGGACCGCCGCGCCGCTTATCTACTGTTTTCACAAACACATCGCGACGGTCGAAAAGCCGTAGATATAACGGGAGACCTTTTTAACACGGTATTGACGGTTTATATCTCTTTAATCTATAGATATATATTGCCTCCGAATAAGTTCAAAATCTAAACGCATTGGCACCCCTTCCCCATAAATTATAACCTAACCTAACTTAATTATCCTATTTATATATTTACACAGTTGTGCATCCTCCATCAATAGAATAATTAGGTAAGGTTAGGTTAGGTTATATTTTATGGGGCAGGTGTGAGGCCCCGTCCACGCCTTTAAGAATTCAATGCCTGCTATTCGTTCCGAAAAATTTGTTCTACTGACTAATAAGGAAAGGCACGGAAGTGACCCCCTCCGATTGTGATGAAATTTCGTACATTTGTTAAGCAGGTAAAAATAAGGGACACGTATTTTTTTATATCTGCTGAGACGCGACTTTAAGGGGTGAAACCACCCCTCAAAGTTTCGACCTGAAACTGCTACATACATATCTCGAAAACCAAAAGAGATACGTGAAAACTTCTAATGGGCGGATTTAATGGCTTTTTATATACAATAATATGGTGTTAACAGATTGTCAAAAATACAATTTGTTTATAACACAAAAAATATTTATAACATTATTTTACAACTTATTTAAATTTATGTAATGACAAAAACTGTAAAGCATTTCATTCCAAATCCATTGATATATATGTTTATGAAATTCCCTCCTACAGTTCCGCAGATTTTTATTATTTATGACTCGCGCGTACGCCCGCTGAGTCAGCGCGTGATACTTTCATCGTACACCGATATTATTTATCCGCATAAGTGGAAAACAACTATTTTTATAACATACAATGGTTAATTTTGTTAAATTTGTATCGCATGATATAAAATAATTAAAGCTATACATTGTAACGTGGTGGCACGAGTGCCCCCCGTTACAATAATCCAGGTTTTCGCCCACCACGCGCTTGACCCTTAATACCCCTTTCCTAACCCACCCGCCGGTATCGAGCCGGTAGGGGCAACGGAAAGACTGGACAACGGTGCTGCAACCTCACCCCCGGAGGACCCCGTCCCGAGGCCAACGACGACCCCTCAGCGCCCACAAAAGGACACCGTGGGACCATCTACCGTCGGGCCCGAGGACCCTCAGCCCGTAGCCAGCATCGCCGAACCCGTCAGCCCTGCCGATCCGAATCACTGGCCAATCCCCTCTCCAAAAATCTCCTGGGACGGTCTCGTCGTCGCAGCGGCGACGACGAGCCGTCAATTGGCGCCTAGCGTTTAAATAACGATCATCGAATTATATAAAGAACGATTTGCGGAGTATACGGTGTGTGTGTGTGTGTGTGTGTGGCGTGTCCCGTTATAATATTGTCCCGCGAATTCGGCAACGGTATCTCCGGCCGTGTATTTTGTCCCGATATAATATTGACCCGCGAATCCGCGAATACCCTTCGTTCGCGCACGGTACTCCGCGATTTCGTCCAAGCCCCTTCCCTTCCCATTTGTCCCTTTTTAGTCCCATTCTCGAACGCGTAACGTAGTGAACCTTCCTGTGAGCCTTCCCGACCCCCTTTCCCTTCCCCCAACAATCCTCCTCGCGCACTCCCCCGCGAAGTATTGTACGGACGTCCAGGAAGTGCCACGAGTCCCATCCCCTGTAAAGACCCCGATTCTACCCCTTTCCCTTCACTTTTAGATTGCCACAGCGAGTGGCTGGCGCCCAACGAATCTTGTGTATTACGATTAAAATTATAAAGTGGCCCCCGCGAACCGAGGGTCATAACATACTCCAGGGTGGATGTATGAAATTGATAATTTTAATATGCAACAAGGAATTTGAATAACTTAAAGAACATAGTCGTGACAACAATGATACTCTTCGAAGAAATGCTTCTAAAAATAGTTGTTTTTCACTTATGCGGATAAATAACATCGGTGTATAACGTCAGATACGATGAAAGTATCACGCGCTGACTCAGCGGGCGTACGCGCGAGTCATAAATAATAAAAATCTGCGGAACTGTAGGAGGGAATTTCATAAATATATATATCAATGGATTTGGAATGAAGTGCTTTACAGTGTTTGTCATTACATAAATTTGAATCAGTTGTAAAATAATGTATAAACATTTTTTTTGTTATAAACAAAATCTGTTAACACCATATTATTGTATATCAAAAACCATTAAATCCGCCCATTAGAAGTTTTCACGTATCCCTTTTGATTTTCGAGATAGCAGTTTCAGGTCGAAACTTTGAGGGGTGGTTTCACCCCTTAAAGTCGCGTCTCAGCAGATATAAAAAAATACGTGTCCCTTATTTTTACCTGCTTAACAAATGTACGAGGTTTCATCACAATCGGAGGGGGACACTTCCGTGGCTTTCCTTGTAAGTATGGTTTCGTAACCATCATTTGTTTTAAAACATATACCCGTTATATCTATGGCTTTTCGGCCGTCGCGATTTGTTTGTGAAAACAGTAGATAAGCGGCGGTCCGTTGCTGACGCATACGCCGTCGTAGATGCATAGGTATACGTAGAATTCATTGTAGTACATAGTAGTAGCAGTTTTTCGAAAATATCTCGAAAACTAAGTCCGAGCGGCGATTATATGTATAGGAAAAAGTTGTTCAAAATGTTGAATTTTACAACATATTTAAAATTCATCAAAATCGGTGAGGTATAACCTAATCTCAATACAGTAAATGCTGGATATATGCAACGAAAGATTGGCTGGATATATGCAACATCGCTATCCCCTCCACTTGGGGAGACCCCCCTAAGCGAACCGAGACGCTCGACGAGGAAGCCGTGTAAAGGTCGATTTATATTATCCGTTCAGACACGGGCCGTTTCCGATCAGTTAGGTTCCGACAAAAACGATGTAGTATTTATATCATCAGTTCACGTCCGACAACGACAGGCAGCGAACGTTAATCGCCATCGTTCGAAAATGTTTTCGCATTTATCTTTAAAAGATTTGTGCTGCATAGCCTTACTATTAGAAGAGGAGGAAATAAGAAAAGAAAGCGACGTTTTGGCACCCATAAAATGTTAAAAATAAGAAAGATTAGTGGAGAACATTCAGACAATTAATGGACATCCTTTTTATAATTGTCACTATAATTTTTATCTTTTTGATTATACAAAAAAGTATAATGCCTCACTAACTCTATTAACTTTTCGTTCTGCATTATTATAATATATTGCTCACACCACGTCTGTTCTATCGTCAGATTTTGTCTGAACCAAATGCATATCATACGACAGCGTCCGTTCGGTCGCATTTCGATGGTTTCAGTCACGTATCGCTTCAGTCAAATTATTCTTTTCGAGAATATCGGTCGTCTTATGTCTGAAACGGAACGCGTCTGAACCGATCCATCACGGTATATATAAACACTCGTATTCAATAACACAAAACAATATTTGTCGGAACCTAACTGATCGGAAACGGCTCGTGTCTGAACGGATAATATAAATCGACCTTAATACGATCCGAACCGTTATATTGGTGTGACTAATACTAATTCAACGATAAAACTTTTTTATTTTTAACTTTTTCTTAATGAAACTTTTACTAACGCATTTGTGAGATTTTTCTGATTAAAATGATACGAAAAACACGATGTAGTTTGAATTATATTCATTTATTTATTTATTTATTCTGAATATGCTGCTGAACTATTGACTGCAAAGGTGCTTTATGATGTTAGGAACAGCCCGTGATTTCCATGAAACCGGACAGTTTCTTCCTATTGAAAATTTAAGTAATTTTAAATAATAGAACAAATAAACAATAATAATAGAATAAACAACATAGAATTGACACTTCGGCTACATATGTATAAGGCAGGCCGTACACCAAAGATGCATCAAACATGCAACATGCAACACGTCGCATGTTGTGTACGAACGTAGAATAGGTATCGCGGCTAAATACAAACGATGTATACGGACGCAGAATCGACACCTCGACTGGATATATGCAACATTAAATGCCCAGAATCGATACCTCGGCTGGATATATGAAACATTAAATGCCCAGAATCGACACCTCGGCTGGATATATGCAACCTCTGGGTCCCAATGTTTGTTGCATATATCCAGCTTTTACTGTAATTACCGGAAAAACACTGACCAATCAGAGCGCGCGTAGAACGCGGGCAGAACCGCGAGAGTGTTGGTTATTGGTTACGTTCGAACGGTAGTCATGAACAAGCGCGACGACGCCACATCGGTACAATCTACGACTTCGTGTTCGAGATGTAAGCAATTGAAAATTGGAATATCAATTTCCGAAGCGGTCAATGACCCATTTATGGTTTTAAGGGACTAAACAGATGTGCATCCTTGTCTTTTCACGTCCCTCTTTGTTCGAACACTGATCCAGAATCTGCTCAGCTGTCTGTTGCTCAAAAGCATAACACGCGATGATTGGTCGAAGCTGTCACATCCATTAATTACGCTCGCGTAAAACTAGAGGGTCAGTCGATGTATGCGTAGTATCCCCTCCTGCCCCTGTGCCGTCTCGCGAGACTTCTTGTGAGCAAAAACAGTATGTACAGGGTGATTCTCTCGCTACACAAGACAAAAGCCGTGCCGCACAATGGAACCCCTGCTGTTCCGTTTCTTGTCTTCGTCTCAACCATAAACACACACAGAGCAGTCTTGGGTCCGGCGACATGGCCCCTGGGTCTCTTTACCCGCAAAAACAGCAGGGTTCGATTGTGCGGCATGGCTTTTGTCTTGCGTAGCCAGAGAATCACACTGTATGTATTTAAACGTAAAGCTACGTATAGACTGCGCGAGCGTTCACGAACGAGTACAAAGATTACCGAATGGACATTTAAATTGGTTGGACCATTTCATCTCTCTCTTAAAGTAGTTTCTTTGTCAGAATGTCGCCTCTTATTATGTAAGCAGGCCCAAAAGGAGCTTTAGTTTTGAAAAATTCATTATAAAAAAACTACAAGAGATATTTAATTCAAATAAATTGCATTTTATTCAGAAAAGTTGAAAATTTAATGAATGAGATTTTCAAAGTGTTTTCCCTTAGTAACCACTAACTAAGTGGCAGAGCCTTGTTTCAAACAATTCGTTTCGAAGACAACATTATCTCTACTGGCCATTAAAAAGAGAGTAAAACACGTGTGAATACAAATCGACTTTTTCTCAATTTTTCAACTGGATGACTTTAATGATTTATACACTTTATCCTTGACATAACTCCAGAGAAAGAAACTGCTAAGCGATTATAAACAAACGTTCTTCGAGGCTGTATGTGATCTTTACAGTCGCCATTTTAAAACTGAAAAACACGTGTAAAAAAAATTTCCAACTTTGATGTACTTATTTATCAAATAATGGTTTGAATATCTGTAAAAATTAAGAGATGGCGCTGAAATCAAAACTGAAGATCCTTTTGGGCTAACCTGTAGTACCTCCTCTTTGATGGAATCACAAGTGGTTCATAAGTAGCAGTTCACGCCATCTCTAGTCATCACTCCTGTTGACCCTTAATGATAACCAGCTGCTGGTAGTAGTTATGCAAAGCATTAGAATTGCAACAGAGACTGTCGTTATTCATTAGTGTATCTTATCATTAACTTAACACAGAAAGGGAAACAGAAATTGCATGTTATTTAAACCAGTATGATTAAGTAATTGAATAAGGTAGGTTACCTGTAATTCTTCCAAGTTTGTCATCGGGCAAATAATTGGCAATCAGGCCAGCAATGTGTGCTCCTACACTGTACCCAAGTACGTGTATATTTTCCACTTTCGTTCCCCGAGGATGATCCCTCAAGTACCTCACCAATTGAGCAATACATCGCGAACAGAAATCTGGACCCCATTGTATTTGCGACAGACAGGGCTCGCGTACCAACGAACCGTAATCGACGATTATAATATTGTAATTGCCTCGCGTGAAATACGCTGAAATCGAAAGTTTGGTAACGTCTATACATAAATGTGCTAACAATGGTGACTAAATTATTTAAACTTCTTCCATCAGTAGCGCAACTATAATTGTCCAATAAAGGGGTTTAAAAAATAATTTAGTCTAACTTTCTCCATTTTTGTTTATTCTTAGTTTTCGAAAATATTTTAGTATTTATTGAAGAAAAGGATTTGAATTTCTACATGCGAGGAAGAGAGTCAGCTCATTCTTCTGACCCCCTCTAGTTGCGCTGTCTTCCATTGAACTAATATGAACATTTAAACCGGCTATAAAAATTTAATACTGTATATTGAGTGATAAATATTAGGCTGTTACATATCAAATGGCTGATTCTGAAACAAAAACTCTGACACGATTTGAAATGTGAAGTTCGATGAAAATGATTATACAAATGTTCTACTAATATTCTTAATGCAAAATAGTTAGTTGGTAAACAACAGATCAGTATTATAGTCCAAAGTAGGACTACCTTAAATGGATTTTGAATACTGAACAAAATAGAGGCTTCGAATGTTAAGGAGAAGTCGAAATGTTAAAAAACAATGCATATAGTCAAAGTTTTGAGAATGGTAGGAAGTTGATGTAAAATAGAAGTCTGGCTTTCGTTTTATTTTGGGTACACCAAAGGAGATTAGAAGATGAGAAACTCCCAAGGAAAGGCATGAATGTGTCCCCCTCCGATTTTGATGTAACTTTCAAGAAGTAGAAATATGTGAAATCTGTTAATACTACATTATTGTACATAAAAAACCCATGAAATCCGTCTTAGTCGATATAAACGAAGTTTTATCAAAATCGGAGGGGAACATTTCTATGTCTTTCTTTGTCAGTAGTGCAATCATAATTGTGAAACAGGGGGGCCAACAAATTTTGTTATACCTCATTAGTATCATGATAATATTAAATCTAATTTTCTTCATTTTTGTTTATTCCAGATAAGTTTTTTTAATCTTCAAAAATGTTCTGGTACTTATTAGGAAAAACGGATTTTTAATTTCTTGATAGAAAAGGCAATAATTGACCTCCTACATGATCGGATTAAAATTTCTGAGGCTTCGAGGCTATCAAACCTTCAAGGGCTCATTTGATTAAACTTGGTGCAAGAATTAAAATTTATTCTAAATAAAATTAAATGACATTTAATGTTAAAGAAAAAGGACAACAGTAAAGAAAATTTCATTCCGCATTTTTTGACATAGTAAATGCAAGGGTTATAACGAAGCCCCGTACAAAGTGAGGTCCGAGGCTGAATCCCCTTAGACCTTCCCATAATTCGGTGCTGAGTCCCTAGTAACTAGGGCCTAGTTGCATTATTTAAGGGGGCCACCTCATGTAAATGGCCTGTTTTTCAAGAATTTTTTGTGGAAAATGTAATGCGCCGATTGATTTAAAATTTGGAGTGTCATTATGATCTAAACAGAAATATTTTTTATAAATGTTGATTGTTAATAAGGATGGTGCAATGGCGGCTTGAAGATGGCATCTTGGAAAACCGCCGTGCAGTGTACAGTGCACAAAAATGATGTGGAACAAAAAAATCAAAATGGAATAGCTACTTTATGCAAAAACGCTCAGCATGACTTTTTATTTTTTTAGAATTTTCAAAATTGCGAAAATGGCAAGGTATTGAAGAAAAAACGGGAGTTTCGGCTATGAAAAATTCGTAATAACAGTAATTTAAATAAAAAAAAAAAAATCGCAGAATGTCATGCTGAGGCCAATTGTTTATTATATGCCAAGTTTCATAAAGATCGAGTCATTAGTTTTTGAGCTACGTTGCACGGCACGAAAAATTTTGCGTTTTGAGAAAAACGGGTTTGAAAGTTGAGTAACAGGTACATCGCCCAATACAACCGTTCACTTGTTTTTGAAAATAACATACAAGGACATCTCGGATCACTTTCTAACTTTTTTTATCGCATTCCCGAAGAAATTTCCTATCGATTTCAGCGAAAAAAACAATGCGAAAAAATTTCATTTTACATGAGGTGGCCCCCTTAAAAGGACTTCTTATGCTGGAAAAGGAAGAACCTTCAGATGTCTGGGAGAGATTGAGTGTTATATCATACAATTCACATGGTCATTATTGTTAAATAAAAAAAAAAAACGCAATTTAGTGCCCTTCATTTCGTGGAATTACTAATTAAAGAGCTATAGCGTTTCCTAGTTCATAAAATGCAGATATTAGACAGACACAAAATAAATACATCCTAGAAGGTAAAAAAGATTTAAAAAACTGGAATAGGAACTCGGTAAAATTCATTTAGATTCTATCATATTTTAAAATAAATAAGGATAAATTACTAGATGTGATAAATATTATTTTTAACAAAATAATAGCTGTTGAAAGCTTTATAAATTAATTGGCCATTTCATCTGTAACAACTTAATACTTATATTATTTGTTTTAAAGATTTTATTTGACTTTAAAAATTAAAGCAAACTGTTTTTTGATAATATCTGCATTCAAAAGAAAATATCTTATTGTAAAAACCTTAATGTTTTCTTTTTTCGAAATACTTCTAAACTACGAATATTTATACAAATATGTATTTTCATAAATCTATATTTCATTTTGTTCTGTTACGTGCAAAAGAATATGGAAATATTTTATATACATTACATTTTTTAATGTTTAATCCATAAATATCTACAATTTAGGTACTGAACATGTGACGTTACTTTAATTTTTATTACACTTCTAATGTTAATTGCGAAGTTGTTTATTATTACCAGCATACTTTCTACGTAACAAATAGAAAAGCATTCTGTGTTGCTTTCACATAGATTTCTCGTTGAAATTTTTAACTTCATTGAGAAATTATCATTCATCAATTAAATCATTTTAAACTAACATTTAGTTTTTTTAGAATTTGGAAGAACTACATTTTCATAATTTAATTTTCTAAATTTTGAAAATATTTATTCTTTTTAATTTGATTTTATACATTTCAAGAACACTGATACAATAATTTTATTTTTACAAATTTTTGACAAACTCTTTAACCCTCGGACGCGGACCCTGGAGAAAGGTCCATTTTAATTTAATGTTGTAGATATATAATATTATTTTCATTTTCTAATTTTTATACTGTTCTTCTAAAAATTATTCTTGTTTCATTAATATCCTTGTATATGTTTTGTAAGATTGGATCTCAATTGACCCAGGCTCCGTTGTTCAAAAGTTAAAGGATTAGTTCTGTATAGTTAAATTCTTCAAACTTCAAAAGCATTGCTTCATTTTAATTTAAGTTTCTGCGTTTCGAAAATATTAATTTTTCACAAGTTTACCTTTTTTTTAAATAGTGATTCCACTGTTATAGATTTATAGAAAATTAATTCAGTATACTGAAACTCTAATAAAAAAGTTCATTCTATAGGAATTTTACCTCTTCGAAGATCTGGACTAGGTATTAAATTCCTTCCACCTCCAAAACCGTGGATGATAATCTTCGTAGGATGAGATTTGTTGAATCTAGAATAGTGAAGGGACTCAAATCTTCGAACGTCTAAGCGAAATGGTTTCTTTTGCGTGTCTCTGAAAAATCATTGAACACGAACATACAATCAAAAGAAAATTGACCATTTTTAAATTATAGAATCTTTACCATTAATCAAGAAAATGGTTTTGAATGTAAACAATATTTCATTATGTTTATTAGGTTTATTATGTTCAAAATTTAGGATCTTATTAAAAATATTTAGAAAACCATCAAATCTCTTTAAAAGTAATATGAAATGAACATTAATTTCAAACTCTGTATGAATACAACATTTTTCACAAATAGAAATTCATATTTATACGTGTTATAGAAATGTTACAATACAAGTAAAAAAAAATTTCATTCAAGAAAAAAGGAGTACATATGTACATAAATATGACCTTGAACTTTCAGAAAGGTAACCTTAAATTAACCTTGACATACGACCATTGTGTATTTCAATTGCATAACCTACAAAATTTTCTGTTCCGAACGGTATCTTCATCTCTCAAAAGAACAACAAATATATAAATAAAAAAAAGTAAATAACAATGATAATATGACATAAATAATTACATTAATATTAATAATAAAATGTTTAATTTGCTATTTTAGGATAGTAATCACATGTTTACACATACATATGTATATTTAAATGCACCACTTTCAAATAATTGTAAAATTAAATAATGAACAACGATATAAGAAACCGAAATGCGATTACGGATAAAAGGGAAAGTGTTAAAACAACTTGTAAAAGAAAAAAATTAAAATCAGTTTCATGTTGGTTTTAACGTGCAACGTTTCTAGGAAGAGAGAACAAGCTTGATGAAGAATAAGGAGGCGAGCGAGTAAAAGTATTCGAGACATGCCAAAGCACCTATAGCTATCGGAGAAAGGTGAGCCTCGAAACGAGGCCACTTTCAGTACCATACGAAATAATCGTGATCTTGAAATCGAGAGTCTTACGTCGAGGTTCTTCCTTAACGGCGCACACCGCTCCAGCTCGGGGTGAACCTTCTCGAACGTCGAAAGAAAGTGAAGGAACTATGCTGGACGGAATTATGCTGACGCAAAAACAAACGGGAAATTTTTTCGAAAGTCCTATTACCATCAATCGTATGAATGTTAACGTTATTAGATAATTTGGTAGATTCATTTCATGTCACTAGACAATTTAAATCTTTGCCATTTTATATTAATTCTACTAAACTATTCGGTATTTTCTGTTATTTTCATTTAAAGGAATTTTATTAATATTCGAAAATTTGATCCTTTGTTATCATAGCAATTCAGACGAATTTTGATGTTATTAGAAAATTTGAATTTTTGATATCATTAGAGAATTTTGAATTTTTTCTAGTATTTTGATTCAAGTGAATTAATTGACTCTGCTGAATAATTTGATATAGTATTTTCGTATTACATAGATATTTTTATTATTATTACAGAATTTGAGACATTGTTATCATGTCTAATTAAGTAGATTTAGACGAGAGCTACAATTTCAATGTAATTTTGTATTTCATATCATTTTTATTTCCTAAACTTTACACTGTTCCTTTAAAAATATATGAAACTTTTATATTTTTAAGAATTATATATTTATCATAAATTACTATTCCTGATACATTTAGTAAGTTTGGATCACGATTAACCCAAGCTCTGTTGTTCAAGGGTTAATCTCATTCTGCATTTAAATTATCCTGCAAAGAATTCATTACTATAGTAAACTCCAGAAATTTTGATATT
Organism: Osmia bicornis bicornis; assembly: GCF_907164935.1. Classification (NCBI taxonomy): domain Eukaryota; kingdom Metazoa; phylum Arthropoda; class Insecta; order Hymenoptera; family Megachilidae; genus Osmia; species Osmia bicornis. Next base: position 10,190,941 of record NC_060221.1, read on the forward strand.
TACTTTCTTTGTTATTGATATACTAAAATATATGAATTATAAAGTTCACTTAGTTTATTTTATCTTAAGTGTAGCTGAATGATTAACAAGTTAATCTTTTTCAATTTGCACCGCGATAACAAGAAAGTAACAGTCAGAAAGTGATTTTCAAACTATATCGTCTCAGTCGAGTGATATCGAATCCCAATGTGACAGGAAACACGAGACAAAATAAAAGCAATAGCGATAGAAAGTTGATATTTCTAGATGTCGAACCTTTCGTGCTGCTATTTTTTTACTATTCATATTATACTCTTTTAAATAACAATTAGCGCAAAATGGCTATTATTATATGATTTTTTTTATTCATTTAAACAAAAATATTTTAAATAATACTTTTTGAAAAAAAGTTGATCTAGTTCATCGAAATTGGTAATTATTTAGAAGTTTGCCCTCCTCACCGATTTTTGTGACCTTGAAATATGTTGTCAAGGTCATCATTCTGAACAACTTTTCCCTATACATGTTACCGCCGCTCGGCCTTAGTTTCCGAGATATTTGCAAAAATCTTTAGTTAAACTTATCGTTAGATTACGAGTACACTGTATTCCGGGAAAAATGGAGACTGAATGGTGGTTGAAAGAGTGATTGAAGTGGTTTGAGGTTAGGGTTAGGGTTATGGTTAGGTTAGGTTTAGATTTAGGTTTAGATTGTACATGGCGTGATACGAGAGCTAATATTCCTCGTTATGGAACTCGTACATCTCATTACGTGGGATATACATATAGCTGAGTTTTTATTCCGACGTCAACATGATGTTAATGAGCGTATAATGGCATTTTTCGACATGATGGGCGAAATGTTTCCGATTTCTGACAAAACACAAAATGAATAATAGGTATACAATATATAAAAAGTGAAAGAAACAGTAATTATAACGCGAAAAAATCAAAAACAAAATCCTAACCCTAACCCTAACCTCAAACCACTTTAATCACTCTTTCAATTACCATTCAGTCTCCATTTTTCCCGGAATACAGTGTACTTGTAATCTAAGTTTAACTAAAGATTTTTGCAAATATCTCGGAAACTAAGGCCGAGCGGTAACATGTATGTATAGGGAAATTTGTTCAGAATGCTGACCTTGACAACATATTTCAAGGTCACAAAAATCGGTGAGGAGGGCAAACTTCTAAATAATTACCTCGAAATTGATAAAATTAAAACTTTTGTTTCATCTTCCGTGGGCAAGCATATTTTTTACAAAAAAAATATCCGTGAGCAATATAGGTCGTCATTGGTTTTCAAAAAATCTGAAAGAATTCTTGGGTACTTATTGAAGACTCCACTTTAATATACAGTATACTCTCGTTATATTGCCGCGGACGGAGCTGTAGGGGCGGAAAATATTTTAAGCTTCGAAACTTATCGTTGTAGGGGAAAAGACAGATAAAAATGTATCATTCTCGTAGGCTATGATGGTGGGAAAGTGGCACTGCTGTGCTTAAACATCCGTGTGCAAGTCAAACCGCTCACATAGCGATATAACCAGAGTCTACTGTATAATCGTTCTTTGAGTCAAATGTTTAAAGGATTGCACAATTGGAAAAAATAAATATTCAGAAGGAAGTTCATGAAAAATTGGAATTTGTTGCGGATGTAAACGATCCAGCTAGCCCATGAAGGGTTATCTTTTTTAAACGACATAAGGTTTCTTTTTCAAGGATCTAGTACACAACCTTGACGACCTCGTATGACCCTAACAATTTTAACACATTATTAACCGACTATTTTACAAAAAATGACGTATAACTTATTTAAATAAAATTTAATATTGCCCAACACAATGAAAAATATTAATAACGATATACATACTTTAGTATTTTAACAATTGTTTAACTTAAATGAATGCACAAATAGGAGTATATATGTATATTACCACAACCAGCTCTAAGATTTCTGGGGTTCGGAGCTATTGACTCTTCGAAGACTCATTGGTTGATAAACTTGACTCAAAAATTGAAGTTTAATCGTAAAGAAAGATGGTAACAGTAAGAAAGCATTTCATTCAATATTTCTTGACATAGTATGTAAATGGAAGGATTGTAAGAGAGGCCCTGGGAACCGGGGCCCAGGGCTGTAGCCCCCTTAAATCTTCCATTAATTCGACGCTGTTTGTCACCGATTAACAATCTGTTAAAATTGTAATTACCCTATGCAAGTAGTTAAAGGTTTATAGAGAGAAGCTTACCTTGTGTACAAATAAAATTCAATTTGTGGGTGCGGGCACACATAGGGTGGTTTCGCGCAGGATGTGCTGTTGAACAAATCCTTGAACGTCTTCGTTTCCGCACTCACATCATCTGTAACATTAAAATCACATTAAACATTATTGTGTACTCAAACAAGCTCATTCTCCTAGTAAATTATCTTATCATGTCTAATTGACTGCCTGTCGTTCAAATCGTGAATAATACTTTTCAACAAGATTTGATAGGCGCAGTGTCGGATTAAGGAGGGCTGCAGCCTCGGCCCCACTTTTCAGGGGTCCTCTTCTAAGCTTTCCATTTGCTATGTCAGAAAATTCCAAAGTTTGCAATTTACGATAATTTTATAATAGCAATTTTTTATCCAATTGCTGTTACAAAAATGAATTTTTTTCTATTAATTTTTATGAAGCATCGTTACAGGATCATGATTTTTTATAATAGTAATTTAATGATTGTGTATGATGATGATTTGATGATTTGTTGATTTTTCGTGATGGTGTTTTGATGATTTAATAATTTTTCATCATTAAGTGATGTTGATATACTTGTTTTTCATAATGATGATTTTTTCATGATAATGATTTAATAATTATTCATGTTGATGATGATTTAATGATTTGTCATCATTTTATGAAGTTATTTTAAAACATTCCAAATTTTGTAGTCAACTTTAGTTTTACTTAGAATAAATTTCGATTTTTCAAAGAGGCTTTGGAAGGTTTGATACCCCCCCCATCCAAGAAATCTTAATCCAATCCTGGGTAAGCGTTTTTTCATAAATTTTTGTACATTGAATAATTTTATTTTACAATTATTGACAAATTTCATTTAAAAAAAGAGTGCAAATGTTTAATATTAACACGTTTGCTACCAAATATCGTTTGGAAAATGATATTTCACGTGTTTGCTATGGACATATGTATAACTAATATTTTTTTATAAAATACAAAATAAAATTGCAATGAAATTTTGAAACTTACATATTGTATACATATTATGCTATTTTCAAATTGTATAAAAGTTGAAATTATTTTGAAAACTAGTTTATAGAAAAAAGCGAATTACTGATTTGAATTGTATATACAAAAATCTATAAAAAGCAAGAAATTAAAATTGGGTGAACAGTATCTGTGTTTTTTGCAGAGAAAACTATTGGACCGTTGTGAGAAGTTGGGAAAACAGGTGAAGGTCGTAAGACTTGTTATACAGTACTGATCTAGTTTATCTTACTCGTCTATCGATGAACAGATTCCTGCATTAAAGTGTACAGATAAATGAGGTAGCAGTTTTGCAAGAATTGAATTAAAGATGGACATGATTTGCTCTCGAAAACGACCTTTGATTCTTGTTACCTCGTGGCACTTAATTGCATGCTTACCAGTTTGCATTGAAAATTACAGATCAATATATCCATAATAATGTTTCTCTTGACTGATACACAGGTGAATGAATCTTTGATGATTGTTTGTAAAAATAAAAAAGTTGAATTAATAAATTAATACTAGAGTTTTATTATCTCTTGAACAGCGAAGCGCGGGTCAATTATAGTACTGGGAACAGTTCAAAATATAAAAGATGATAATACTATGAAATATAAAATTGATTTAAAATTTATTCTATGAATAAAAGGGAGCCTCTGGCACTATTAGTGAAAATGAGTATAATAAATTTATCACCCACAATCAGAGAAAATAAAAATAAAATACTATAAATGGGTATTAATTTTAATCATTTTGTTAGGTGAAATTATATTAAAAAATTAAACTGTTGTAAGAATATCCACTATAACATACGTTTTGAAAACTAAATTTAATAAAGAGGTGACAAAAATGTACGCAATTATAAAAATATGAAATATAAAATTGATTTGAAATTGGGACTCTCTCCATGGTTCGCTGCCCAAGGGTTATTAGGACCGCAATCATTAACGAAACAGTTTAGTTTTTCCGAAGAAAACACCATGAGAAATTGAAACATTAAAGCATCCCAACAAGGTTAATGGACACAACAAGTATAAAATATTAATCCGTAATACATTTAAACTAATAAATGTTAATTAACATCACTTAAACGTCAGTAGATAGTGTATCTTCTGTGTAGTAAAGCATCACATTAACACGTGGACTTCCAACCACGAGTTAACTTGTGTTTCAATTACGGAGCAACAAAAGGAAAAGTTATATTAAAATAAATTAAAATTATATTATTTAACAAGGTAGAAAACGGAGAGCTTAATTTCAGAAATGAAATAACTACACATGAACATTTTCTCTGTAACAGTTAATGTATTAAGCTTTATATACAATAATTGTTTTAAAATTCGTCAGATTTAGATTAGCCCTGAAGAAGTAAACTACAATGTTTATGAAAAGTCATAAGGATATGATAATTTAATCATAAACACAAACAGAACGTTTTTTCTTTAACGATAGGCAATCCAGAAGTCAATTTAAGAAGCACAATGAGAAAATTTCAACGAAAACACTTGCAAACAATTTATGAAATATTTTCTAAAATAAAACCTTACATTTTCTTTAAAATACTTCCCAACAATTAACTAATTTTTGTTTCATTATCATTGAATTCTTGATAGATTTTTTTAATGAAAACGTATTAACTTAATAATTCACTTATTAACAGTTAATGTCCACGTATTCTAGGAAACGGATTTATGAAATTAAAACTTTCGAAAAATAACATTTTAATACACCAAATTGATATAAACAAGTAGCAAGTAAGAAGTTACTTACAGTACTGCAGGAAAGCAAGGAAGACAAGAACGAGGTATCTCACGACACTGACCGCCATCTCCCGCACTCCCGTGGCTTGTGATATAACATTCAGCCAAGCGGTGGTGAAAAATCAGTAAAAGTGATTCCCGCCGCTTCTCGTAGTCGATTGTAACGTATACTCATTCGGGGAATCCACAGAGGGGACTTTAGAAAGTAAGGAATTGTGACCAACAGGAGGCTCCTCTGCTCTGATGCGTAGCGTGCACGCGTGTGCATTAGTGCCACGGGTACGTTGCCATGCAATTACAGAAATAAGTATTTTTTAAACATAGACATATCTAACCCTTGATTTACACGCTACTCTAATTGTACAGTTTAGAATTAATCCTTGGGTTAATAATCAGCTATCCAAATATCCATTTCCACATTGAAATTAAATATTTATGATGTTCTAATTGTAATATCTCTTCTTATATTTTTATGTTCACGTGTGTTTTTCTGATGAAGATTTTTGTAAAAGATTCTATTAACCCTCGAACGGCGGACCATGGAGAGAGCTCTAATTTTATTTAATTTTGCATAAAATGCTTCTGAAATTTAGAACGATTTTATTTATTTGTATAACAACGTTTAATTTGGAGTTGAGGAAATGTTGTTTATTATGTTGATATACTTATTTATTAATTATTATGATGAATTCTTTAGATTAACAATACATTATATGTACCTATATCTATTTTGAACAAAATGTTATGGCAATCTATCTTATTGAACAATTACTTATTGTATGCTGTTTTACACATGACATGTATAAAAAATAGCGCATAAAAAAATGTTGTGGGACTTAAAATACAATTTTATAATATAAAATGCAAAATACAATTTTTTAATTTTTCTCCAATTTTTTTTAGCTGTTTTCAATTAAAATGCAATCAACTTGAATGCAAATGTATAAAAACATGTTCTTTGTGGGCTTAAGAAAAGAATTATATTAAAATATCAATTTTCGAATTTTTGTTAATACTGTATTGCAAGCTAGCGTAACAATTTGCTTGATACGTTTTGTTTAATTTTGAATTTCAATAAACGTTTCTCTCCTGTTTCTTCCGTTATCCGGTTCATTCCGAGAGTTTGAACTAAACTCTCGAATGCTCTTTCTAGTGACATCATGGAATCGAGACTTTCTCGTCGGGATTTCGACGTATTCTCATCGTTTGTTTCGAGCGGGAGGCAACAGATAATTAAACGTCGCGATCGCGTGCGTAATCGCACGCGACACTTTCCCGGAAACGTGGTTTCATTGCGAATGTAGTGCGTATTTAATAATCCTTTAACAATTAAAAATGCTTTTCCACTCAATTAGACCTCAAATATTTAACTAAAAAATATTACTTACTTTCATATCATCATTTATATTGTTAGTACCGGAAACAGTACGCCCTTCAACCGGAAACTAAAGCTACGATCTACGGAGCGTCTCAGGTAAAGGGGGTCACCTAAATATCTCCTCTGTTTTTCATGACATGAAAATGCTTTCCAGCCATTTATTTAGAAGAATACGATTAAAACCAAAGATCTATATAAATAAAAATTAAATGCTATTCGTTGGTAAGCGCATCACTTGAGAACGGCTGGACCGATTTGGCTAATTTAAAAAAAAATGTCCGTAATAGTCCGAATAAGATTTTTAGGGAAAGAAAAATTTGAAAAGTTGCCCGGAAAAATGAAAAATTGGGGAAAAAATGAAAGTGCTTTTTTCTATGGGATTTTTGTATGAACTAAAGACCATAACTCATGATTCGAACGATGGATATGTGTAATTCTTTGTTTGTTTTGTTCATTATGGTCCTGGAAAAGTTTTCAGGTGAATCGGCCTCAGCAACACTTTCGGTTGATATTTATACCATATAATGCTTTTTGCCTAAACAACAACTGTGTGCAATTTCAACCCCCTACCCCCTCTGATAAGGGAGATATGAGGGTAAAACTCAAAACCTTTATCATTTTTTTTCTCGGAAACTATTTAAGATATATGATCACATTAAAGTGCAAATAGTAGGTATTCATTAGCTGTATATCATATTTTTTTTTCAAAATTTTTATTCGATGATTAAGGGTTGAAAATTAATAAATAAATTTTTGAAAATGATTTTTATAAACAATCCCTTGGATGACACCCACCGAAAAAATTAAGAATAATCCTTTACTATTTAACTATTATCTGTAAAAATTTCAAGAGTGTCGGATTGGTACATCATAGTTAAAAAAAATAAAACCAATGCAACGCCCTTTCATAAGGCAAAGCCGGCCTGAACGTTAGAGGCGCTCAACCTAACCGACCTACAGGGGAATACGTAGCGCCGACCCGCCACGTTTCTCGTACCAGAAACAGCTCTCAGAAAAGTATGAGTTCTTCTTTCCCTAAACTGTGTGTTACTTAACAGTCATTTATTTAAATAATATATTAACAATTTAAATTTTTTAATTAAGTTTTCTGGTCCTAACTTTTAACGTCCGTGTTTTCACGGTGTTTCTCGTTTTAAGTACGTGGGAGCCCTAAAAAGAGCTGATTATGTTGTACGTTACAAATGGCACCCTTTGATAAATGCAACTAAGGTGTTCCTCGTTTTAAGTGTGTGGGAGCCCTGAAAAGGGCTGATTATTAAGCCCTAAAAAGAGCTGATTGTGTTATGTATTGTCAGGTTGAAGTATATGATTTAAAACAGAACACTCAAAAACTTTTTTTTAAAAAACACGCTTGTAAATAAGTTTTAATCTTCGTCGCTATTTTCATCAATAACTGGAATAATGTTAGTACATTTCCAGATAGTACTGGTACGCTATAATATAATTAACCCTTTTCAGGGCGAACATATACTTAAAACGAGGAAAACCTTAGTTACAACTATTCACAGGTACCAGCTACAATTTAATTAAAAGTAATACGTACGTGAAAAGGTAAAGACGGAAATAGTTATAGAAGTCTATGTTCTTTACAGCGTTGAATAAAATGATATTGCAGTTATACCTGTGATACCTTCTTCGACTATTAAAAGGACAACTAATGGCATCTAACACAGTGCCATTGTTCAAGACATGATATAAATCTGTGATTTAGGGCTCCCACATACTTAAAACGAGAAACACCGTAAAAACACGGACGTTAACAGTTAGGACCAGAAAACTTAATTAAAAAATTTAAATTGTTAATATATTATTTAAATAAATGACTGTTAACTAACACACAGGTTAGGGAAAGAAGAGCTCATACTTTTCTGAGAGCTGTTTCTGGTACGAGAAACGTGGCGGGTCGGCGTTACGTATTCCCCTGTAGTTCGGTTAGGTTGAGCGCCTCTAACGTTCAGGCCGGCTTTGCCTTATGAAAGGGCGTTGCATTGGTTTTATTTTTTTTTAACTATGATGTACCAATCCGACACTCTTGAAATTCTTACAGATAATAGTTAAATAGTAAAGGATTATTCTTAATTTTTTCGGTGGGTGTCATCCAAGGGATTGTTTATAAAAATCATTTTCAAAAATTTATTTATTAATTTCCAACCCTTAATCATCGAATAAACATTTTGAAAAAGAATATGATATACAGCTAATGAATACCTACTATTTGCACTTTAATGTGATCAAATATCTTAAATAGTTTGCGAGAAAAAAAATGATAAAGGTTTTCGGTTTTACCCTCATATCTCCCTTATCAGAGGGGGTAGGGGGTTGAAATTGCATACAATTGTTGTTTAGGCAAAAAGCATTATGTGGTATAAATATCAACCGAAAGTGTTGCTGGGGCCGATTCACTATGCTTATACGGCTAGACCCTTTCAATAAATTTGTTTGTGATCGTTTTGTGAATTTGTGAAAAGCTATTGAAAATGTATAAATGTATTTCTGAGTGATCATTGTATCTATTAATGATTGTGGCCATGGATATTCAATTTCAGGAGGAGTACATTCAAAAGTACGCCAATGGGAAATTTTACATTTCCCATTAATAAATTTAAAAGAATACGATTAAAACCAAAGATTAAGTATATAGGGTGAAGATGTAGAGAAGTTCAATCCAATGGACCAATATAGTATCTTATGCTCAACTAGAAATGTAAGTCTGTTGTTTATTATAGATCATATTATAATTTTATGCTTGTAAGACTATCGCAAATAAACAAATGATAAAGAAAGTTACCCTGAAAAACAAATTTTTTTGTCAGGTTACGTTTTTTGTATATCTCACAAATATCTCTTAATAACTCAATATCTCGAAAGCTATGACATCGATTTTAAAGTTCTTGGTCTCAAATTGCATGGATCTGAAGGGCCTTTCTAACTACATAAACATGAAGTGGCCCACCCTTCTTCTTTAATGGGGGGCGGGAGTACCTTTATAATTTTAAATGGAACCTCCTATAAAACGTTACATATTTGGATTCTATAGGAAAAAACAAGTAAATTTTGTCTGAAACATTTTTTTCTCAGATATTTCCATGATGAGATTATAACAGTTTGAAGTTTCGACTTGTAGGTACTTCCTTGTAGGTACAATTCTTGAGTTTGACTCAGTTATCCATGAAAACGTTCTCATCGTCAGTACGATGATTTAAATAACATGTTTTACATGATGCGGTGCCACGCGAAGTTGGCACCTCATATTTTCAAAATGCAATTTTTTCAGGTATTTCGCCGAAACTATTTCTGAAACCTATCAGGAACTATAGAACTATTGCGGGTGCAAATAGAACTGTTGCTAAAAGTTTTGTTTTTCGAAAATGAGGTGCTAATTTCACAGATGCAATTCAATAACGCTATTTCCCAGCGCTTCAAGTAAGTACCTACAAGTCGAAACTTCAAACTGTTATAATCTCATCATGGAAATATTTGACAAAAAAATGTTTCAGACAAAATTTACTTGTTTTTTCCTGTAGAATCTAAATATGTAACGTTTTATACGAGGTTCCATTTAAAATTATAAAGGTATCCCCGCCCCCATTAAAGAAGAAGGGGGGGGGGGGGGCACTTCATGTTTATGTAGTTAGAAAGGCTCTTCAGATCCATGCAATTTAAGACCAAGAACTTTAAAATCTATGTCATAGTTTTCGAGATATTGAGCTGTTAAGAGTTATGTGGGCCACCCTGTATATCTCATTGTCAGATAAAATAAATTTTAGCACACTTCGTTTCGATTTTTTCAAAGTAGATGATAACTTGAAAGATAATCCGACTTACTAATCGAGATCATAATATTGCAGTAGCATAAATAAATGTTACAACACTGGCATATGATTACAGCGAACTTGCACATTCTTCGTGTTTTCCCTTCTTTTTTGTAAACTTTACAGTACTGAGAAAAACATATTGACTCCGATGTGCTAACAGGAAAGAAATAGATTGTTCAGTTATTTGTAATGGAGTGAATGAAGATGTCATGTCACAGGTTAATTGTTTAGAGCAAAGTTGATTTAAAGATTTTCAATTGCAACTCGGATACGTATTCTATTTCGTCAATTAACAGATAATGATTAAATGAGTATTAAATTATATTGTTATTCACGGTAATAATAACAGAGGCACGTTTTCTCTTCCAAAATAAAAAAAAAAAATTGAATATTCTTCGAATTCCCGAAAGATAAAAGGTATCTTTATTTTTTGAAAATCCGAAGTTATAATAAATAGAACAAATTAAAAACAAAAAAACATTGTCTCATAGATTGAGATAGTGTTATTTTATAAATATTATTACGCAGAATAATTTATTTTAAGAAAGTATTTTATGACACCTTTATCCACTAGTGTGTTGAATTATTAATCCTCGAACGGCGAATCGCTGAAAGAGCATCAATTTAAACGACATAGAAGGATAAAATTGTCAATAGTCACCTTGAACCGATTTTACCTGGCAATACACCTTCTAATAACTTACCGAAAGAAACCATCGTACAAGTTTCAACCCTGTATTTCAACCGGGACGGTAGTTACAGGGTAAATTCGAATTATTGGTTTTTACCACATTTTTCCTGTTTAATGGTATGCAAAGTTGCAGAATATTCTAAGCATCATTATTTATGGTTGTGAATTTTTTCTGATTTTTCCGTTATAAGTCTTAAATGTAAAAAATAAAAAACGCGAAATAATATCGAAAAATGCAGATTTCGTAATAATCGTCGAACGGCAAACCATAGAGAGAGCTACAATTTAAATTCAATCTTGTATTTCATATTGTAGCCATGGTTAAGCGAAAACACAAGGAAATCTGTTGAATAGATAGGATTTATTGGATTAGGTGAGGTTACAAGGTGTAGGATACAGTTTTCTCTTTTATTTATTTGTGCAAGACATTCTACGGTGAGCGCCACTATGTTTATACTTCTCCCGTTCGATAGGCGTCCTGGTATTATCGCCGAACTCTCCATATCGAACGGGCACACTAGGGTGGCCCTTAGTTATAGAGCTCCAAATTTTTTTCCGACTTTTTCATGGTCGCACCCCTTAAAATTTTGACACTTGATGAAAAAATGATAATTGCAAAGTTTCAACACGATTGGATAACAGGAACCCGTGCCGCAATCGAGTTGAAGTTTTCAAATTTGTACGATTTCAGGTTAACACCGGATATGTCTGGGGCTTTTTATTTTGAAAGTATCAGTGACTATTTTGTAATGAAAATATAGTTTTTTACACGTGTAATACTAGCATTCAGCTTTTAACAATATACACAAAATTATTAAATTTTAGCGTTAAACTTGACATGTAACGTAGCGTTTGAGCCACCGGACAATGTGACTGGGAGCTGTATTCAATTTGTTCAACGGTTGGTAAATTTTCTAATAATCTTGATTGTATTAGCACTTTTAAATGAATCTTTTTTAAATAGTTATAAACAAAGTATTCTTTATTGAAATTTAAGTTATATGTGATATATTGAATAAATTAACCGATTATTAAATTGTACGTAGTTTTTAATATATGTTCTGTGTTAATGTAGATTTGCTTATATCAGGATAAAGTCTTTTGTAATCCTCAATTATTTGTATCTCATTCCGGCGTTTTCAAGATTTTTGCAACAAACGTCAATTGTTATGCAATTTTAACAATTTATCGATGTTATGGTGCGTTGTTCTTGTAGGTATACGTGCTTTATCCCAGAAAACTTCCGCTTCCTTAATCACTAAGGCTGCGCTTGGACGGAGCTCCAGTTTAACTTTACGCACATTACAAAACAGAACACGCAAAACTTGTCCATTGCTTGGTAATTTGGAGCCAATAATTTGGCTTTCATCATGCCCCAAAAAAAATATCCTGTCAGCGCTTCTGGTTTCCATCTTTTCAGTTCCACTATACTCTCAAACTAAATTCACGATACAAACACTTCGAACTCACAAAACAGAATGAAAAATGACCGCTGTGACTAACAGTAGATACATTTTGTCATCAGAGACTTTACCAGGTAATATCATAAAACACCCTCGAACAATATAACGCGATCGATTCTAAAATATTCTGCTGGGAAAAACCAAGAAACCTGTGATTCCTTGATCAGGTAAAACTTGGTAATATTCACCGCTGTCGGGAACATTTTTATACAGGGTGATTCTCTCGGCGCGCAACACAATAGCCGTGCCGCACAATGGAACCCCTGCTATTCCGTTTCTGGTCTTCGTCTCAGCCATAAACACACACAGAGCAGTTTTGGGTCCGGCGATATGGCCCCTGGGTCTTTTTACCCGCAAACACAGCAGGATTCCATTGTGCGGGGCGGCCATTGTGTTGCGCGCCGAGAGAATCACCCTGTATATCTATCATGTAGAGCTTCTACTATACATTTTTTTAATATCGGAATATATTGTCTAATTTGGTTTATTTTATATAAGAACTCTAAGGGCTAGCTGAATAGGAGATTGGTTTTCGTATTTGAGGTAGCCACTTCCGCAACTACGCAATAAGACTCATTAACTTTAGCGGTAAGATTCAGTAATTTTTAGTATATTTTTGAAAATCATACACAAACGATAAAATTATACATGTAAAAAATTATATTTATAGTACAAAATATTTGCCATTATTTATAAAACAAAATGACACGAATACATTCGATGTCAACGTGAAATCGTATAAATTTTAAAACTTCAACTCGATTGCGGCACGGGTTGCTGTTGTTCAATCATGCTGAGACTTTGCAATTATCATTTTTTCACCAAGTGTCAACATTTTAGCGGGTGCGACGAAGAAAAATTGGAAATCGAAAAATAAGGGCCACCCTAGGGCCGGGCGTCTAGAAAGCTAACTCTACTAGGGCGTCCAAGAGATGCTCTATACTCTCTCGATCGGTAGGTGTCCAGGTATTGTCATCGAACTCTCCTACCGGGATCTCTCTCTCTTCTCCGGCAGGCGTCCAGGTATTATCGCCGTACTCTCCTGCCGGAGTCGCTAGCCTCCGATGGTCTTACCTCGTCCTCTCTCTCGGATAACAGCAGGCGAAATAGGCCGAGGCAGCCGCGAGCCGCTTGTTGCTATCCGCGGCCGCCGAAATCAACGATCTCGTCGTCAAGAATGAATTTGGCGTATTCCGCGCTCGCGTTCCGCATCTCCGCTCGCGCCTCGCGTCTCTGCTTCCCGCAATAGCCGACCATCGACTTTTTTCGAAATTGTCTGGACGCTTCCAGATCGCATCATTTTTGCGAAGTTTCTCTTTTTACCGTTGTTACAATATTATTTTTATTTTCTAACTTTTATACTGTTCCTTTCAAAATCATTCTTCCAATATATGAAACTCTTTCATTTAAAAATTATGCGTTTATCTTTAAGTTAATATCCTTGTATATGTTTTGTAAGGTCTGACAAGGGAATGGTCAAAAGTGGATGGTAGAGTTGCTCGTCTAGACTATGTTTATTCGAAAAAGCATGAAACAAGGAGTTTATGGTGCAATTTCTGAGTGCCATTGGCAACGGGTTCAAAAGTTATGAGACTTTGAAATTTTCATATTTTTAAGTGCAAATGATCATACGAGTGCACATTGCATCACACATGCAATTTTCCCTGAAACTCCTCTTAATTGTTAGTAAACATCATCTAATCATCTCAAATTCATGCCTTGGGCACTTTTACACTTAATTTTAACTTCATGTTTCGATTTCTCATGTTTTCTAATCATTTGCACTTAAAAATATGAAAATTTCCAAGTCCCATAACTTTTGAACTCGTTGCCATTCGGCACCCAGTAATTGCACCATAAACTCCTCATTTTATACTCTTTCGAATAAACATACCATAGTCTAGGCGAGCAACTCTACCATCCACTTTTGACAATTCCCTTGTGAGTCACGTTTGGCTTAACTCCGCTGTTCATGGGTTTTCGACTATATCTTTACTTCTACAGTAGTTAGAAGTTAGATTCTATTTACTGTCATTTTCTGAACCTTAAATTATTCCTTTTTTAATATATAAAAGTCTTTCATTAAAAAAATTGATTGCTTAGTTCTGGTCGAAGCATCGTTACTTACATATATCTCGTAGATCTTGATCACGATTAACCCAATATCCGCCGTTTGACGATTAATCAACATTTACCTATGTTTAGTGGACAATAAAAATCTTCATGACAAAACACTAATAAAGAACCAATAATAAGAATAAACTAGTAATAATTTTATAAAACATTATTGAGTAAAACATTAATAACTATGAATAATATTATTATGTATAATATTTTGAACATAAAATATAATAATATGTAAACAAAAATATAAACAAATATGTTCATACAGTATATAATTAATTAATATCTATTATTAATATCATTATTAGATCAGACCTCAAAAAAATTAAAAAAGAATTATCAATATTATATTAGTAATAAAAGATTATTATTTACCCAGTACTGCGATTATTGTACTCGAAACGTCTGAAAAAAAATTGTGAGTGTTTGAAAAGATTGGCTTGCAATTTATTGTCAATAGTCAGTATTTTGTCGTTTTTAATTACATTATACACTCAAAATTACAGTATACATACATATTTTACATAATTATTGTTGTAGTAATTATTAACAAACCGTACCTTAACGGCGCGGCGTGTGTAACAATGACTCGCTTTTTAATTCTTCGCTCTAACTTGCAGCTACATATGTGTATATAGAACAGGCCCGCTATTTCAAACAGTCAAAATAGATTTCTTTAAATTGCCCATAGATTATCGTTTTCCACCTTCATACTTGAATATTCGTTATGAAAACGCTATGTGAGAAATAGAGGAAGAGTGTGTGTGTGCGCGAATCGTAAATCACAATTAAAGTAACATCAATGGACACAGAGATTTTTATTTTCTTCGACACCAATGCATTATAATCGCAACAATTTAATCTTATTAAATTGAAACTGATATATCAATTGCAGACTCAATTTCGAAGGGAAGAAAAATAAAATTGTTTTCTTATAAAATTAAATGATAAAGTTGATAAGTTGGGTTAATGGTGACCTAGACCTATGAAACGTATCCAAAATTAAACGACTGGCAAGCAAAATTCAAAGAAAGAGTATAAAATTTAAAATATTTGGGAAAGATGAAAAGTGTGAAAAACTTAGGAAATTTTGAAAATTTGAGAAAATTAGGACAGACGGAAAATCTGAAATATTTGAAAAACTTTGGAAATTTTGGAGGCTTTAGAAACTTTGAAATCTTAAGAAACTTGTAAAATTTGAAAAACTCGGGAAATTTCAAAATCTTAGAAAACTTTGGAAAGTAAAAGTTGGAAAATGTTGGGAAATATTGAAAACATAGAATTCGAAAATTTGGAAAATTTAAAATACTCAAAGAACTTAGAAAATTTAGAAAATTTGGAAAATGGTTATTTAAACAATTTAAATAGAAAATGAAAATAAATAACACAGCAGTCCGCCATCCGAGGGATAAGACCGTAAAAAAAATCGTGGTTTCCAAACAAATTTTGTCATCATATAAAATTTACTGTCACCGTAGCGACACATAATGTCTAAAAAGATTAAATGTTCTGACACTACCATTGGTGAAATCAAAGCGTGGATGATCGTTAATCGGAAATAGTAATAACGTGAATCGTGTGAATAGATCGTTAACACTAGAATCGTGTACTTTGATGCACAGCACGGAAGAGCAGATTCTTTTGACTCACGTGTAACTCTAATTCTTGAATATCCTTAACAAATACTTAATTATTGTCTGTTAAACAATAAACCCGATCAACGTTAATATTATCAATCTCGATGCGCTACGATCGATCAATTTGTATATAATAATATGTATATGTGTATATATATGTATATACGTATATATAAGTATGTATATTATACTTTCAATACTTTCATCACCCAGTCTCAAAGCTATTACTGTTAAGGGGTCATCAGATGATCAATATATTGTCAATGCTGTCAATGTTCATTGACAGTACATTCTTCATTTTGTTGGTATTGAATAATAAAAACGCTAAAAATATTTTGTTTTTTATCCCGTCAATATCTTAAACAATGATAATCTGTCAATTTATTAATTCTGATAATATAAAGTAATCGTTTCAGGCCCACTTCGAAAGTCTCTAGACGCATTGATACTATTTCTGGGAGACTTTAACAGTAAATAACTTTAAGTATTAATATGTACACACACACTCGAATACACATACGCCCACGCACATGCGCACGTACGCTGGATACGGGTCCACAAGAATTGTGACAAATTAATCGAAATGTAAAATCCTACAAGTTTGGATTTATTCCTAACTCGATATATGAATGTTTTTATTATGATTTTGAATGTTTCGAATAAAAATATTTAGATAAATTATTAATGACTAACAATAAAGTTAATTATTAAGGAGCAACTTAGTACTAATTATTGCTAATATATAGTTCGTCGATTCAATTTTAACACATTCCCTGTCATATGCACCTCACTGCTCGTACCAAGCTATATTTTTAAAGAGTTGAGGGTCGGACACGCAATATCGCGTGATCGGACTTTTAGTGGTTGCGGTAGCGAAAATATTAAGCCATTAATTTACAGCTTTTAAACAAAAAATATGGAATTCTTGAACATCAGAATTTTGAAGGGAACATGTAGCAAACATGATCTTTCTTTTAATGGGAGAAATAAATTTTTCTATAATTGTTTTAACGTGCTGACTGTTACAGCATTTTGAATACTATTGAAATTATACATAATAAATTAAAAATTAATTTATAATATTTGTGGCAGTTAAAAAATTATTACGTCTACAATTAATTGACAGAATTGGTACATTATAAATTATTTTGCAATCAAATTTTCACAAAAAGTAGGTATGTTAATAATGATAAACAACTGTTAAGTGGCAAGTATTATTCGATAAACAATGACAAGATTTGAAAAGCATAGTACAATTAGGTTAATATCTGAAAAAAATTATAATTTTAGTAAAACGAGTATTTATTTTGACTTTTGTTAAGAATCAGTGTCCTTTTAAGTGAAATTTTAAATTTACAATTTTACAAAAGATAATTTAACTTGTTAGTTACGTATCCTTATATTTGTTTTCAATTGTATTTTTCAATCCACATTACAAAAAAAAATCTTATTTTAATGGTATTAACCATGGACTGTACTTAATTTTTTATTTCAAAAAGGAAAGTTACTTTTTGTATTAAATAATTTATGTGTCCTTTATAATTTTTAGTTAAATGTCAGTAAAAACAGGGATAATTATTTTAATAATTTCATTGCCAACCAAAAAAATTTACTTTAGATATAGTTTACGGGTGTCAATTATTATCAGAAATTGATTTCATCCTTTAAACATATATTTCCACCAATAAAAGAAGTACAGGTCCCATCATTTTTTACTATTCTACAATACTGTAAAAGGGTGATTCAATAACTTTTGAAATTATACTTTTACATATGCCGCTCCTCCCACATATTCCTCCCCTCAGCAACATTTAAATTGACTAATTGCATTGATCAGGGAAGATGTTGAAATGAAAAAGAAAATTTTTGAAGTTTCTTAATGTTTCCATTATTTCATTTTCCCTCTCGACACGTGGTCTAAATTTATAGTGTGTCAGAAAAATATTCATATTCTCAATTAAACGAATATAAAATTTCATACAGAGAAATATTGAAATAGTAACTTTTAGTACTTTAGGATCTAAAAAATATTACACAATTAATAACTTTATTAATATTAGTAATATCCAATTAGTTATTACATCGTGATATTAGTTTTGTGAAAGATTATTTAAATTAGAGCTTTTATCGCACTTAATTGATTCTAGTCAATAAAATTTGTATTGAAGAAAATCTTCGTTAACGCGTTCGCTACCGGCGGTTCTATACTAATCTAATCGAAGTATGTAGATTCGCATGCAGGCGAACATTCGGCTTGCTCGATTGGCTGCAGTAGCCCGACACGATTCGGCCAATTTGAAAAAAATCGAACGAGTTCGTTTGATTCAGCATTGTGTTTGAAATGGATATACTGCATGGTATATCTTTATGGATTGTGTTGGGCTACCTGAGCTAGTCGAGCCACCCGAAATAGTCGAGTTATCCAAATGTAAGTAAGCCTCAGGTATCTTCCCGATCCCGTTCGACTTTATTCGACCCAACTACTCACATATCCCTAGCCGCTAGCCAGCAGCGAACGTGGTAATGCTGTAACATATTTCTATGAATCTTACAGTTAATAATTTAGAGAATATGAATATTTATGCGACTGACAGCATATTCGAATGACATAAATTTCTTTGTGTATACCTACACATTATACATATAATTTCACATTAATAACAATACGTTCTCTCGTACTTGTGAATAAATATTATATACCTGAAGTATTTTCTAAACATCACACGGTGTACAGTTGCGTACAATCACATACTGTACTTATTCAATACACGATTCTTGATCGTATTTAAGGTTATGTGTGATGTTTGAGTATCAAATACACCTTTTCTTTCGATTTATAAAGCCATCTAAGTGCAGTAGACGAATTTTGCAAATAACAAGTACTGTTGAAAAATTGATAAAATTTCTTTGAAAATTTTGCTAATGTTACAATGTTTCCCTTATATTACGTATCTTGACGCTTATCAAAATTATAATAGTCAGAACGGGATTAAGGGGAGGGATAATAGAGGCTAAAGCAGCGGGCCCCACTTTTCAAGGACCTTGTTGTAAGCCTTGAAAATATTGAATGGAATCTTTTTTACTGTTTTCCTTTTTTTACGATTAAATGTTATTAATCAAGTTTATCAACCAAACAACCTCGGTCGTTTGATAGCTCGGACTCTAGAAATCTTAATCCGGTCCTGATAATAGTTTATTAAAAACAATTGTTTTGATTTCACACAACGCAATAAAATCATTTACCATAAAATTTTAATCCTTCGAGTGCTAAGCAGTGTTTTTTATGTAAAAACTTTTCAACTAAAATTTGATTTTATCAATAGAAAATGAAATTTGTCATTATTAACATTGTGTAAAAATGTTATTAAAAAATATCAATTTTCTTCTTGTAACTCAAAGGATTAATACCAACATAATATTATTCTATAAGTCATTTGTAAAATCATTAATATTGACTATTTAATAAAATGAATAACTATATGTTCAATATATGTTCAAATAACGGTAAGTACAGTGTCACGTACAATAAAAGAACTTCCATAAACAATTCCATAGACATTTTGTGATCCTTTTATTCTGTACATCCGCGATCAAATCAGACCTTCGCAGAAAAAGTAGGGATTTCCCGAGCTCCCGCCCTTCTCCTTGGCGGCCCAGGGAAGAATGATAATGTAATTAGGGGAAAGAGGCTCCATACATATCGGTCTGTGGCCTCCCACCACTTGCGTACAAACGTTGACGAGAGAGAATTTGAATTGATATTTATGTTATTATTCATATTTCTAAGATGTCCACTAAATTTTGTAATATTGAATAATTTAAAATTATATTATTTTTTTCTAATCTACTTTTAACATTAACATCATCGAAATTAAGATTTTGAAAATTCCTGCCTCTCCTACATCGCCATTTTGCTTGGGGAAGGCTGATTTGATTGCGAATGTACATCAAATCCTTAACACAAACAACTTATTTTAAACTAATACATATTACTTTATGATTTACTGTCACATAAACTTAATAATATAAAATTTATTATAGCAAAAACTAAAACGTCATTCTTACAACTAAACGCAACATTCAATTTCTCTTCTATTCATTGTTTCTTACCTTGTAAATGGCGTGTACGATCCAGCATTTTTTTATCATTAGACTGCGAATGTTTATGCATTTTTATACGATACCTATCAGGAAACGAAATAAATTCTTAAAAATCTTTAAATTAAAATAATATTTCAAGTTACCTAAAAAGAAAACACATTTAATGGAAAAACAGGGTTGCATTAACATTCGCAGTCTATTTATTACACATACATGTACAAGCTAATCGTTATTTATCCTGTTAACTAGAGAAGATGAGTTAACTCGTCATTGGAGTAAATCGAACTATTTAAGGATTTTTGTTAATAACACCGAAACAACCAACTTTAATGTATATATACCTAGTTTTTGAAATATAATAAAAAATAAATAACAATGATAATAAAATTAAAAAAAAAAAACTTAACATTTTTTTGTAATTTAAGATAAGAAGAGTTTAATTGCTTTAGTGTTAACATAGTCATTTTTTTATTGCACGTTTAAACAGGACATATAACTTCTTAACTGAAAAATGATTCATAATCAGTTAACAGGTTAAAGCTATACAGGGTGTACCAAAACAAGTGAACGTAGAAATATTGAGAATCCTGATCATGTTCTGTAATATCTGTATTTAACACACATAATCCCTTTATAATATGGAGATCCGAATTGTGACATTTTATTTCAAAAAATATGAAAAATGCCTAATATTTAAAAAATTGTCAACCCTTCGTAGACAAATAATATACATATGTATTTATGTATAATACTTTTACTACTTTATAGGATGTTTAGAAAACTTGAAAAAATTCTGGAATAGTTAATAAACTCTTATCGTTAGTTACATCAAATATTTGAAACATTTTTTTTTAAGAAAAATCAAAGTCAGAGAAAGATAAAGTTTGATTTATGCTATCATAAATCTAGATTGTCTACAAAGGATTAAGAATTTCAAAAACAAACTGTACTATATTTAAAAAATCTATTTTACTCTTGGTTATTTTACTAAATTGATTATTTTCAAAGAAATATCTGATAATAATAATATTAGAAATTCACAAAAATATTAAAGTAAAGTTTACTAATTTTCACACAATCTTCAAACCACATTTGCAAAATTACTAGAGATCTGCGATTAGCCGAAGATTTCGGGTACCCAATACTTACAATTAGATCGAGTCGGTTCTAGTCGGCACAATTTTTTATGAATATGTCCAATTCACAGTCATATTCAAAAAAGTTCGTCCCCAAACAAAATTTTGCTCATTTCTGGAATTCTGAGGCAACCAAAATAATTCTTGACCCGATCCGCCTATTAGGTACCCGAAATTTTCGGGTTCTCGCATATTTTTTTTTTGGAGAACCCGAGCCCACCTGACCCGAGTATAGAGTCGTTCAAATTTTCGGGTAATCGCACACCTCTACAAATTACATATTATAGAAGGATTATCTCTATTCGTTTTATTAATATCATTTTATTCGATAAAAATTCATTTTGTATTTACTCGTTCTTCTAGATTCGGTCCACCCTGCATCTTTCTTTATTCTTTTCGTTTTTTATTGTCGTAAATTATTATCGGTGCTATATATTCATATAAATATATTATTATTATTGTTCGAACAGCATTAGAACTTATCCTAAGTATCTTTCGTAGTGATTATAGTGAATGTATAATCTCGAGTTCAACCTTTTGATCTGACAATGGATAACGCGAATAAACGTTAGGCCAGTTACTACTTCAATGCAATAGTGTTTAATGTTATTAATAATAAGTTTGGTGTAGTATCATGTGAGCCACGATCTTAAAGAATCAGTTTCATTCAGATTATTGTGGATAGAGTAGAGTCTAGATGGATATTTCATTAACATTTCGTTCATATATAAAACAACTTTTTGCAATCATTTAAATTCTGTTGGCTTTAATAGCAGTAATTTTTTTCAGTGTTATTTCTACATTTCACTATCCTAATAAGGTTAGGTTAGTATCTTCAGAATCCTATTAGATATTCCTCTGGTACAATAGTTCTATTGTATGTACTTATTAGTATTCAATAGAACATTCATAATTACTTTCTCTTTATATTTTAATATTTCTTTAATACCATATGGTATTATTAAATATAATAGTTATTTCATTATTTCAATATTACCAATATTTCAGTAATTCTATTATTGTATTATTTCAACAAAACTTTCGAGGGTGGTTTAAATTTTCTGTTTTTTATAATATGTTTTTCAATACTTTACAGTATTAATAGCTTGCTGTTTCACTATTTCAATATTACCAATATTACAATAGTGTCTAGCTTTCTTTTTTTAACATTATAATACTCTTTTATCACAATAATATTGAAATTTTAGTTTCTTTGTAATCTTGCTATTGCACTGTTTCAATATTACTAAATATTTCAATAAAATGTTTGAGATCAATTTACTTTTTCGTTTAATATTGTAATATTCTTTCAATATTTCATAATATTAAGAAGATTTGATCCAGCTTGTGTATTTGTTTATTAATAATAACTCCTTTCAAATATTTCAATAGTTTCATTATTCTATCCTTTCCATTATTTATTTATTATTCTTTTTGCATTTTACTATTTCAATGATATTATAATAATTGTTTTGAAATCTTGCTATTTCACTCCTTCAATATCGCCAGTATTTCAATTTTTTCAACAAAAGTTTTGAAAGCAGTGTAATTTTTTTCTCAATATTTTAATATTTTTTCCCAATAGTAGTAGAATCTCACTCTTTCAAATTTATTATGTTCATATATGAGTGTAGATACTAATAACTCTTATTGTTAGTTCTTTTCAAATGTTTCAATAATTTCATTATTGTATTATTTCAACAAAAATTTGTGATTGATTTTTTCTTTCAATATTCTTACATATTATATCGCTGTTGGACTGTTTTTATTTGGCAATAATTCAATAATTATCTTAACAAAACATTTATAATTATTTTAATATTTTGTTGCCTCAATATTTGACCCCCCCCCCACTTTAACGTATGATATGATATAAACTTTATCAATCATTCTTAGCAGAATTGTTCCTACAAATTAGCCAGTTCAAAATTGTACAATTCTAAATTCTGGAATTGCAAAATTTCAAATTTACATAATTTCTAAATTTCTAAAGGACCTACATAGTCCACCGCCAAAAAATCGCAGTTACGCCAATCAATTGGCAATAGATAACCATCAAATCTATTTCAATCAAACTATAATATAACAAGCGTATTTTGTATTTTTCATTTATTGTAAATTTTGATGATGGATTTAATGTAACGTGTTCACAATACTTTGAAAGTATTTAAGCGCAGGGCCTAGGTAAATGTCCCGTTTGCGCTATACTAGGGACAGCCCTAATCTTCAGTATGAAATAAATATATTTTATATTAAACGACATCCATCAGTATGTATCACTTTAGTATAGAGCTAACGATAAATGTCGACTCCACTCTACCACAAGTTCCTTACGTCATATATTTTTTAAACGCATGTATCTGATGTAAAATAGCAATTAAAATAAAAAGCTTTCATATTTTCCCGATGCTGACCGGATACGTGACTTTCTTCCGTTAACGTAACTACAAATCGTTCCGCTCAACACTCAAACGATCAACGTAATCAACAAATAACAACATGTCATTTTAATTTCCGGCTTTTCACTGAAAAACGAAAGTGCTATGAATCGAAGATGATGCCATAAAAATGTGAATGTGCTCAAAATACGTTGGTTGTTATCGTCCGTATTAGCATTACAACTGCAGTGATTAACGTCGAATAAGCAATCGTGACTCTATCATTATCTATTCGTATTGTCATTTAATATTACTTCCGCCATAAACTATTACAAAAACGTAACATAGCTTCAACGTAATATGTACTTATATGGAATTCTCCGATTTCCACCATTTCAGCGCATTTTCTTCACTCGATGGTTTTAAATAAATTTTCCTTAATGCACAATTTGTTCTATTTATATTTCAATCTGTAATTTGTAATTAAACATACTCGTTTTGCTCTTTACTCGGTAAAATGGTAAAAATAAGAATTAAAATACAGTAAAACCTCTATAAGTCGTCACCCGGATAAGTCGTCACTCCGGATAAGTCGTCATTTTCCTTTCCTCATCATTTTAAAATTTACATGGTTTTTACTCCGCTTAAGTCGTCAAAATTTCTCGAGGTTTTACTGTATTTTTAATTCGGTTTCACTCTGAACTATTATTTGCTGTAATTAACAATCAGGCTGTAAACTTGAAACTGATGTTCTACAAGTATTATTTTGTAATAGTTTTATGTTATCAAATCGTGTCAAACTTCTTATATGTCAAACAGCAAATCAACATTGAATTTGACATTTTTTGTACTATATTAATTTGTATTTCTTTTCTGAAGTTTTTGTTGCATTAATAAAAAAAAAAAAGTGCAGTAGGTTGCATATGTGGACAATGGGCTGAAATGGATGAATAATTTAAAAGTTTCATAATTTCATCGAATTATTCTTTCGAAAAACGTTAATGTTTACGTAAATTAAATGAAAATATCATTTGATTATACAATATACGAGGGTCGTTAACTCTTCGTTGTACGTAACACTAGCGCAAACTATACTTAAAATACATTGCACGAAGCTTTTTATCAAAATACGTTCTGTAATAAAATATAGAAAACATTATTGTCAGCATAATTTTTTAAAGTATAAATGAACGGTATCAAAATCTGCAATAAATAATATTGCGAGGAGGATATTGCCAGACCTATTCTGCGGTACATGTATAAATGTCTTTTTCAATATGAATGATTAGAATTGATAATAATAAGATCAAATAAAAAGTTAGTAGAAAGTTTAAGTACAAATAAAAGAATAAAATAATTTGCAAGTTTCTATTATTTAGTTATAATTCAACAACTTCGTAAAGCTATTGTCTATTATAGGTATATTTTTGTTATTATTACTAGACTAATACAGTTAATGTTCAATATAAATGAACCCAATAATATTGAAAATGTTTTACAATTCTTCGAAGCTATAATTTATATGACTTCTTCCCATGCCTATATATTTCATCGTCAGTTATACATATAATGTGTAAACTCGGTCTATATATATTGTTAGATTATGGTTGCTAATGACTTGACTGTTAATACCACCACTTTAAAATGAATTCATACTTGAACAAAAGTTCATCGTCTTGTTTTATTGTCCTCGATATATTATATTTTTTATTATTATTATTGTCACAGATCAGATTAAACGAAGGGTTAACGAGTATTTTTAAACAATTCTTAACAACGAATTAGAATACATAGCAATTCTATTGGTTTTGTTGCGTGATAACAAGTGCATGAAATTGTGAAATATTATTGTCTGCACCACGAAACACGTTCAAAAAGTAAATATTCGAAAGCACACCCGTAATATCTATATAAGTTAAAAATAACTTTTTTAATGATTCTTTTCGATTATGATTATACCCTCGATTATCGATCACCGTACATGTTGCCCATAACGATATATACATATATATATATATATATGCGTATATGTAATATACAAGGTGTTAAAAAATAGGGTCTAAGACTTTTTAAATGTACATATCTTGTTACTTAAACGTTATTAATGAAAGATTAAATGATATAGTATAATAATTCTTATTAAGTTGTGCTATACCATGTATAGTATTCATCAGCATAGACTTCCCGAGGGGAACTGCCATGAATTGATATTCATGTTATTATTCATGTTTTACTTTTATACTAAAGTTTATAATATTTAATAACTAAAAATTATATTTTTTTTTTCTAAATTACTCTTAATATCAATATCTTTAAATCCTATATTACCATTTTCTCTAGGGAAGTCCACTTTGCTCGATATTGTACGTACTATTATTTATACTTTAGCAACTCTTGGAATAAAATATAGTTTGTACACAGCGTCGAATTATAACCCCGGACTCTATTTTTATGAGCCTTCCATTTACTAAAAGATATTCAATTAAATTTTTTTTACCGTTGTCCTTTTTTTACGATTAAATGTCATTTAATTTAGTTTAGAAAAAATTTCAATTTTTGGACCTTTATCAACCAAGAGGGCTCTCGTAGGTTTGATAGCCCCAGGCCCCAGAAATCTTAATTCGGTCCTGTTTGTACAACAATTTGAATATAAATAAAAAAAAGATTATAATAATGCTTGTTTGAAGATTTAACTCTGATCAGTTTAGTCAATTATTTAATATCTATAATAATAAATAATATTAATATTCAATATCAGTAATGCTATATAATATTATTCAGTATTTGGTTTAATTAATTATTTAATATTAGATCAAATTCCAAAATATTGCACTTTCAAATCACCATTTTACAAACTGTTTCGTTGAATCAAAATATGCACTAATGGCATCAATAACTTTTCCTTTTTAAATTAAATAAATCCTTCGATCCTTTAGACAGATTTTAGCAGTTTCATGTAATAGTACAAATCAATAATCCGGTAACTATTATTCACATATTTCTCCTCTGAAGAATTTTAATATTCACTAAATTGAACTAAAAAAGGGACACGTTTTTCACAAAAATGCCAATAATTTTATACCAAAAAATTTCTCAATGAATATCAGAAACGCTTAAAGTCTTAGATCCTCTCTTTTAAACATTCTATATGTATAATATATCATTCGTAACATTACGCGTAACGTACAACATACATAGATACCGTGATAATAACCCTTTCGTACGTATTATTCATTACGATATAACAATTAATATTATATTATTTACATACCGTTTATAAATATCAAGACTCTTATCAATCATGGAATCATTGCTTTTCTATGAAAACCTCTTCACGTGCTTGTCTTCAAAGACTAAAGAAATTACACCTATAGGTGAGAAATAATATACTGAAATTCTTTAACACGTTGACTGTTAAATATTTGCAAAACTTAAGAAAAAAAATGTAACTTTCTCTATTGAAAAATGTTTTCAAAGCTGATATAGAACTATCGACAATAATGTATGAATAGTAAAAAAGAAAAAATTAAACTTTTATAATCAATTTGTTACAGATTAATAGTACATTGCTTCTAATTCACAGTGGGTCAATTGGATTCAATATTCCTCTGTACAAGATATGTCACAAGAGTGCACAATAAAAAATATAAAAAAATAAGCTCAACTCAAAATATCAATAAAAAAATCAGTCCTTAATATTTATAAAATGTATTATGTATATGTATATTACATGGGGTTGTCCTAAATATGGCTATTTCTATAGTGACGGTCAACGTGTTAATTCGATTCGTAGAAACCTTATAGCGAATTTCTGTTATCAGATGTCTACACAAGATGAAGAAGAAAAAATGTTCAAATACAAAAGGGTTAATGTGATAATCGTGGACTGAATGCGTACGTATATATGCGTATGCGTATGCATATATGTTTTTCGTTACACCACGACACAATCAAGGAAACGTATGTATATAACATCTAATCCTTACTCGTCTTTTAGCGTATTGAATTATATATTGGCCACATATATCCTTGTTAATTATGTATCTATAACTTTTAAAAAGGTATCGCGTTAAATTGACTAATCTCGTGGATTCTCGGGCAACGGAAAGAAGGGCTGCTCGAATAATGTAGGTACCATAGTATTTCGAGTAATTTCATGATTCGACGTTTAATGTGTACATACACGTATACAGCGAACCCTCGATCGATCGTCTCTTGATTGACCCTTTCATTTTTAACGAAAAAAGATCAACATTTTACTCATGAAAGTTACTGAAGTAGAGGAGGCGGTAATAATATTTATTAAAACTAGAATTTGATAATAATAAAATTTTGATAAATAATAGTATTTACAGTTTTACTATATATAAATTTGCAATTTGAAAATATTAAAAAAATAATAGAGATTTAGTGTAACTGAGCTTTTATTTAAAAGTTAATTATTTTAGTGCAAAATAATTAATTGATGTAGGTGGCTTTAACCTACTGACGATGGACTATGTAAAGAGCCACAACTTTAATTTCTGACAACCACTGAGCCGCTAACCGAGAGGACTTTGGCCATGCTTGACCTAGTGTAAGTTACTATAGTACCATTTAGTACCTTAAAAAATTAATATAATATTAATGCTATTTAGAATTTGTTGAATTCATAATAAATGGACTAAGTTTCACAATTTGTTTTGCTCTAAAATATGTAATATTGAATTTCAAGATTGACAAATTCTTGATTTTCCTTAAAAAAGGTGAAAAATTTGTAACTTTCTAAAGTTATTCATATTTTCTTCTATCCCTTTATTATTTTAGTTATTTTAAGATCTTAAAGATAAACAAAAAGTGAATTTTCTGTATTATTACCATCCTCTCTACTAAAATTCATTGAATGCCTATAGATACTTATGGCATATGATGAATGAACTTCTAGAACGCCTATATGCACCAATAGCCACGAAAGGGTTGACTTTTTCTTTTTCTTTTACTGTTCCCTTAGACGAATTTCTGAATAATTTATTGGATTTGCAAATTCATTTGTACGATTTGCTTTTCCTCTAGCTGATATACATATTAGATAATATGTATACCTGTATATATTTCTATTCATAGTGAAGATACAAATCGACTAATTCGAGTTTAAATGTACACTGTATCTTATCATCGAATAATCTTATTCACAATAAAATACTTTCATCATCAACAATGTTTCTACACCATTTTCTATCAGATCATCAACTGAATTCCCAACCTTCTTGTCTCTCTTCTGTAGCATTATTTATTAAAATTCAACAAATAATAATTCTCAATTAAACCAATAATCTTTTCCTATATTTGCAATAATATTTCAACCTCCCTGCATTAAAGTTTAGGCAGTTTTACAGAAAAAAGTCGCGCATTTAATTCTTGACCTAAATTTTTATCTAATCATCATCCTTTCTCAATGTTTCTTCAATTTAATCTTTTGAACGACCGATCGACGTTGAAACTGTATACGATTTATGTATACTTTTTGATTATATACATCTGTATCATCACGATTCGCCCGCGAAACAATGCAATGAATTAGACAGCTCATTCGCCTTTTCTATACAGGGTGATCGAAAAATAGAATTCAAGAATTACAAGGTAGATCGCATTTTTTAAATGGAATTATTAATCCTTTCTGAACATACGGTTCGTAGGACCATTATTTATCATTTTAGTAAATGCAGATGAATTTTCTTTGCGAAGTTTAAGAATTTAATAGGATAATAGAGATTTATATTAATTTTCAAATAATTGTATTAACACGCATTAAAGTATGCTTAATTTAAATACTTAGAGACCCATAATTTAAAGAAAGATGTACATTGTTAGAGCTATTAACAATTTTCACTTTTGGTAACTAACGTACCATTTTATTTTTGTTGTACTCTTCTCTGTACAGTAGACTTCCGTTATATTGCCACGTGAGCGATTTGTCCTTCATACAGATTTTCAAGCACAACACTGTCACTCTACAACCATCATACTCTATGAAAATGTTATATTTTTATCTTCTTTTTCCCCTCCAACTGAAAGTTTGGAAGCGTGAAAAATTGTCCGCCTCTACAGCCGGCTGCAGCTCCTTCCACGAGAATGTAACGAAAATCTACTGTATCTGGATTCTTCCAAGTCTTAAAAGCTTAGCTTATGTTATAAATTACACATCAGTAAATTTAAGACACCCATCTCCAGGGTCGAATTAAAGGGAGGTTTAATGGGAGCCCCACGCCCCGCTTTCTTGGATCCCGTAATAAGCCTTCTACTTGTTATGTCAAATACTATTAAATGAAAATTTTTTTATCGTTGCCCTTTTTCCTTACGATTAAATGTTATTTACTTTTATTGAGAATAAATTTCATTTTCTGAACCTTTAGCAACAAATGGGGTCCAAAAATCTTCATTTGGTCCTGCCGATCCACTAATTTCCAAACAGTCAACAATTTTTGATGGAATCATAAAAATTAAAAATGGCTCTGATAATGTTCATATTCCTTCCTGTGTTTTCGTCAAGAATTATTTGCTCCTTTTAAAGAATATTGTCTACCTTGTAAATCATGAAATCTCTTTTTTCCTTAAACTTCCTGTATATTAATGTCTCTGACCATTGGTTATTCACCAAACATGATCAAGAAATAACGTTTGTATATAGTAACGAAATATATATTATATGTTTGTATGTGTATGTGTGTTCGTGTTATGCCCGTGTGCGAATATATAATATAGTAATAATACGAAGTACAAACATCTAGGACAATGTATAATAACGCGATGTGTCCCTAATTCACGAACAAACGTTCGAAACTTTCATGTATATACTTTCATCAAATACGTACAGTAGAACTCGATCTATTCGAACCGTAGCACCAAATCGTTGAAACTGTAATTGAAAGATCGTGATATCGTTATACAGAAATTCCAGATGATTTCATCACTGAAGTCCCTGGAAATTTCGATCAACGTATTGACATTATTCTTGACGAATTTCTAAATCGAAATTGCTAAATTGTGTAACCTCTTCAAAAATAACGATACAAACTTTGACCTTTCATATTGAATTCTGAATAAAAAATACGGTGCATTTAATTAGCTTGGAATTTGTTACTTATCAATTGAAATATGATTGGTGCATCATTACGCAAATTAAAATAAAGTGTTGTTCGTTGTTGAACAGAGATTTCATTATACTTTAGGGATTAGAATTAAGGAGTGTTGCTACAGCTTAACTAATCAAAGAAGTTAACTATAGAAAACTTCTAGAATAATTTGGGAAGTAAGAGATTTTTCTTTAAGGTGAAACTACTATAATTTAGGTATTAGGGAATTTTACTAGAAAAGGTTTTCATTCTATTCTATTCTAGGAAAATTCTACCTGCTATAATTCATTGATTAAGAAATGTTGCTATAAGATACTTTTACTAATTTAAAAGTTAAGGAAGTAGGAAATTTTCCTATAGGGGAATTGAGCTATTTATTTATGAATTAAGGAATTTCACTATAAAATAATTTCACCTCAATTACCACTTGAACTCTACAATAATTTAGCAATAAAAGGATTATAAAATTCTACTACAGATGAATTTTACTATAGTTATATTATAGTAAAAATATAGTAACTAGGGTAACTATATTAAACTATACGATATGTACTATAGTACTATAGTATAATATTATATACTAAATATAATACGTATACAGCTATGCTACAATTTGGAAATTAAGAAACTGTGAAATTTTACTACCGAAGAATTGTACTATAATTCATGAATTAATCAATTAAGAAATTTTGCTATAGAAAAACTGTATTATAATCTACATTCAAATGGAACCTTATAAATCATTTAACTTCACACGTTATTAGGTAAATAAAATACGAAATAGAAAACAGTTATCTTCGAAGAGGTTACATACTCAAAAGATCGTATTGGTGCCCAACATGAGTCTCCACTCAAAGTGATCAGGTCACAACAAATAGAGCCCTACAGTACTTTATACCTTATCGAACTAATACTTTCATCATGTTATCACTTTCTTACGAATACTTTCATACGTTTCAGAATTCCATTAGGATCCGTGTGGTTTTTTTGCGAATACACATTTAAACTCGAAAGGCTTAGACAATGACCTCGTCTATGATACGACTTGTACCTGAATAAACGTATTAATGCACTCCATTTATCCGAACGCTTCACGGAACAGCGTTACCGAATGATGTATTTAAATACCAAAACCCACCAGTCCTATCATCATGAAAATATTGACGTTTCGATAATTTAATTCGTTCTGGTTATCATCGAGGACCGACGTGTACTGTTTTGAGATTCACCATTCTCCTTGCCATTTATACTTGGCATTGATTCATTCCTTTGTTTTTTCTTTTCTTTTTATTGCTATGTTTCTACTGTTTTCCATCATTTAAAAGTCAGCCATCAACGCGAAAAGAAAGAAGAACACAGAAATACCTAAAAGTATCAGCTGATCGTGCTGAACCGATTTCTCTCGCCAAAACCTTCTCGTTATTGTCTTCGATTAATAATTATTGTCTGCGAAGGTTTGGCAGTTGATTATTGTCTGCTTACGTTCTCTTAGAAATCACATTTGCTTTGTATCTTGTTAATATTAAGCTTAGCTACTTTCAACTTAGGCCGCTGTCTTCCATTTTGTATCTTTTTATTTTTCATTTATTTGCTGCATCAGTGGTAGATATATTCAATGGACAGGGCAATTTCAGACTCATCGAATATTTCATTTCGATTGGCTTCGTTTCTTCAGCGTGAAAGCGTACATAACTTGCTGATAATTAATGTAGAAAGTGTCCTCTATGATTTCTTTCACTGAAATCCTTTTGATCTCTTTCTATCTTTTTTTTAATTTTAATTTTTGTAATTGTCGACTTACAGCACTATACCCTGCACTCTTAGGTATTGCAATAAAGAAAATTTCATCCCTTGCAATGTGTACTAATTTCAAATATTTGGAGGTTCTGAATAATCCTTTCAACGTGTTTCTGATACTCCATTCATTGATTAATTACTATGACTGAAAATATCAAAGATTGCTATAAGAATTTCTTCGTGAGTATCTGATCCCTTTACTGAGATAAACTGAACCAAGAAATGAAATTCTATGATTTAAGATTAAGAAATAGATTAGAATATTGGCTAAGCAGGTCGAATGAGTACCAGAAATTAAAGAATCAGTCACCTTGAACAGAAGATTTCCTTACGCTTGTTGGATTTACTCTTCTTTCTTCTTCTTCTTCTTCTTCTTCTTCTTCTTCTTCATCTTTTTTTTCTTCTTCTTCTTCCTCTCGATGAATTTAATTCCATTGCTGATTTTGCTGTGTAACATCGTACGTATAGTCGTTCGTTGCTGGTGGTTGTACCAGAGACGCGTTTATGTCGGTAACGAAGGGGTTCGTCGAATGGAAAGGATTGTTGGCGTTGGTTTCTGTCGACCCGTAACTTATTACGGGTGCTTTTTCTTGTTGGACGTACATATTGTCCGCGGGAGGTTGCTCGTAATTGTTCCAGTCGTCCGTTTCACCTCCACCCATGGATGGTTGTTTCTGAAGAAGAGAAATTTTATTATTTAATAATTATACAAATCGTATCATTGTTGATATTAAAAAAAGTATGCATAATATGTCGTGAAAAATTAACTTTCATCAGAATATTTAGAAGTCAACAGGACCGAATAAGATTTATAGAGGCCGGGGCCATCAAACTTTAGAGGGCCTACTTAATTTGCAATAGGAATTAGGTCCAAAATTTGCAAAATTATAATGGACTCCAAAATTAGAATTTTGTTGACATAGTAGATTATTCTAAATAGAAAATTATTCTAGATGATTATTCTAAATAAAACATGTTGGTGGATACGTAGAAAAAGATACCGCCTTCAAATGTCGATTATATTATTAATTGATATACAAGATGTTCGACAACAGGTGGGAGATTTTTTAAGGGGCGATTCTAGGGATAAAATAAGACGAAAATCAAGAATGACGAAATAGCGTTTGTGGCTTTGTTTTCCAGTAATTAACGTTTAAAAATTCGAGTAAAAAATCTGCCCAACACCGACGACTGAACGTCAGGTCAGCAGGGGTAGGTACAGTCATAACCAAGAGAGAAAGCCGAATGCTGCAGTACCGAGAATAGCACAAGGTAAGTTTCTACTATACAATGATTCTTGGTTATGACTGTACCTACCCCTGCTGACCTGACGTTCAGTCGTCGGTGCTGAGCAGATTGCAGGTTTTAGGTGCTTTTTACTCGAATTTTTAAACGTCAATTACTGGAAAACAAAGCCACAAACGCTATTTCGTCATTCTTGATTTTCGTCTTATTTTATCCCTAGAATCACGTCTTAAAAAATCTCCCACCTGTTGTTGAACACCATGTATATTTAAGGTCATCATTCTGAGTTACTTTTAAAAATTTTTACTTGACGGTCGTTGTTTGTTAAATAGTTATGAATAAAGAAATTTGAGAAATATAATTATTGACGTTAGTATTGAAAACTATAGTATTTGAGGGCTATATTCAGTTGTATTAATCTGAACCTAATCTTCCACAATTTTTTAGGCCTGGTTCGGTTAGATCAATTCACTCTCATTGCCAAAATATGAACTAAAATACTGATAAACTTATGAAATCGTTAGCTACATTATTAATTACTAAATGAATCAACTCGTTTTGAAATGAATATTAAACTAAATAGGTATTTGTCTCGCATTTTTCAAATACTGAGATGAGAGATGGAATATTTTTCTTCGACATTATTTTCTTTTTCTAATATGTACCTATTATTTGCCCAAAGAACGTTTATTACTAACTATGAATTTTTCGCTATAAATGAAAAATTAAGAATTTGGTATCTATAAAATTAACCCTTGGACGGTGGACCATGGAGAGAGTCACAATTTTAATTTAATTTTCTATTTCACGGTTTCTATCATTTTTTGAATTATACACTATTCTTTTAAAAATTATTCTTCTAATATATGAAACTTTTTCGTTTAAAAATTACACATTCAACTTTAGGTTAAAATTTTTCTATATGTTTTGTAAGTTTGGGTCATGACTGACCCAGGCTCCACTGTTCAAGGGATAAAAGGACTGACAATGAGTGACTTACAAGTTGTCAAAGTAAGGTTCGGTTTTAAGAAATAGAAAATGTAACTAAATACCATGAATGCTAATGAATGTAATGAATCACTTATTATTAGATCCAGGGCCGGTGTTAGCAATATTCGCGCCCTGGGCAAGATTATCGTGCCGCCCATTCAGGGGTACAAAATTTTTAAGAAAAAACGACAAGGTAATAATATGAAACGATGAATCTGTAGTTCGATTGTAGAAATTGTTAAACTACATAGCAGCTTTACTAATCTAAACGGATATATGTACTATGCACCGATGACAAGATGTCCCATGAGAAGGCCGCAAATCTGTCCTTCTCAGGGGACATCTTGTCATCGGTGCACTATAGATGAATAAACTAGGGACACTGGGCTGGGGCGCCCCATACAGATCTAGCGCCCCATACAGATCTTCTTTATTTTTGTATAAAGAATGATAAACAATACGTACAATAAATTCAGATTGCATGGTATTTGGCGGCGGCGGAACTGCTGGTTTCGTTTGTCCAAATTCATCCAAAGCGTTCCAACTCTTTTGCTCCTCTGCAACTGGATCAGCCCACGGTTGTAATTCTCCGGAACAAAATATCGCATAAAATGTCACACCAAATATGTGTACACAAGCTGCTATAATAAAGACGTTCTTCCAACTTTGTGCATCCTTTAAAAAAAATATTAATCATTATATTAGATGAAATTCAATTTTCTTCTTATCCAATCAATAGAGCGTATAATGATTTTTAAGACAAATTAAATTGGATCTTATTTTTCATTACAAAGTTTTGGTCTCCATTACGTTTATCTTTAATTTAATTTAATTGTTTAAGGTTGCATACACCTCGTGGTTATTAGCGATCACTGTTACATTTGTGGGTAGTCAAAGTATCAGATAGCTATAGCGAGTTGTACAGTTCAATGTCTTTTAGAAAATTCACTACATTTTTACACTGGTTGTGGCTGTTAAGCAGGGTGCGAGCTTCATTGAGGAAATTATGTATGAGTCTTTTTCCGCTGTATTTGGGGCATCGCAATAAAATGTGTTTAACACTGTAGTTTTCGTCGCAGTCCGGGCATTTCTTCGGTTCTTCCTTTGTCATCAGGTGGATATGGATTAAATTTGTGTGACCGATTCTCAATCTGATTATCCGGACTTGGTCCGCTCTGGGTAGCGATAGGGCTGGATTGTGTTCGAAGATGTTCTTTCTTAACGTTCTAAGGTGGGTGTGTCTCGAATTTATCCACTATTCATTGCGTAACGATTCCAATAGCGCTTTTACTGAGTTTTTCAGGTCCTTATAGTAGACTGATATTTGAGAGTGTTCTTCCAATAGAGATGCTCTTTTAGCAGCGTCATCAACTTGTTCGTTTCCTGGTATGCCAGGATTCTTTTATAATGGGGTTTTCTGATTTTATATTTTTCAGTGATAAAAGAGTACTCATTGAGTCAGTGTTAATAATAAAATTTGATTGGTTGGATTTTATAATGTAGTATATTGCTTGCAGGATGGCATTAGCTTCGCTCGAGAATACTGAGTAATGTTTTGGAAGTTTGATCAGTAATTCTTCTTTCTTGTCTACGATAATTGCGCATCCAGCATTGTTTTTAGATTTAGAACTATCTGTGGAAATATTGATATACTCTGGAAATTTATTGAGATTTTCTAGAAATAGATTTTTCGTGATTAGTGGGTTCGTACTATTTTTTAGGCTTGCAGCTGTTTCTGCTAGTATTTGCGGAGTTTTGAATGTCCATGGCGGAACTAGATATTGTTTTGTTGGCAAAATGAGAGGTAGTTGGAGGTTTATTTCTCTGAAATATTTTTGTGTGCGGATGTTGAATGGTTTCGGGGGTCTTAATTTCTTTCTAAATTGGTTTACATAGTTATTGGGAAAAATTTTTTGGTAAGCTAGGCAGTTTGGAGAAGATGCGATTTTTAGCGCATAGTCGGGGCTTAGTTTTTTTCTTCTATGTTCTAGAGTCGGGAGCTGTGCTTCGCACAGCATACTTTCGATTGGGTTCGTACGGAAGGCTCCAGTAGCTAGTCTTACCGCTGTGTTGTTGATTGGGGAGAGCATATTTAGTATTTGAGGCATTTGTTTTGCTGAATCATAGATTAAGGAACCATAATCAATTTTGAAACAAATAAACGATATGTATGTGTTTTTTATAATTTGGAATTCTGCTCCCCAGTTCTTCGATGACAGAATCGTTAGGATATTTAGGCGTCGGTTGCATTTGTCTCTTAGTGATTTTAGATGAGGTATCCAGGTGAATTTTTTATCGAAAATTAATCCTCGAATTTTTGTTTGTTCGAGAGTTTGAAGTTTGTGTCCGCCGAGAACGAGATTTATTACAAGTGGTCCATTCTGTCTTGAGAAAATAGTTACAGTGGTTTTGGATTATGAGAATTTAAAGCCAGTTAATTCTGAGAACTTTTGTAGTTTGTTTAGGGTTTGTTGTAGGATTTCTTCTGTAGTTTTGATATTTTTGCCTGATGTAAAAATTGTAAGGTCGTTAGCAAATAGGATACGTTTAACTGGAGCTTCTATTGTATGAACTATGTCGTTGATGGCAATTAAGAATAGGGTTACGCTTATAACTGAGGCCTGCGGGACCCCATTAAAAATTTCAACTCTTTCAGAAAGGTGGCCTTTAAAGCCGGGTATCCACCGGTATCAAATGCCCGTATCGTATCACCGTTCCGAACCCTTTTGAATAGGCAAGCGTTGCCTCGTTGCATGCCACGGCGTGCTACGGCTCGGACAATAGTTCTTCGTTTCTTGAAAGAAACTCTTAAAGCCGGGTATCCACCAGTATCAAACGCCCGTATCGTATCACCGTTCCGAACCCTTTTGAATAGGCAGACGTTGCCTCGTTGCATGCAACGGCATGCTGCGGCGCGGACAACATTTCTTCGTTTCTTGATATAAACGGTTAGGCAATAGGACTGGGCCACTACAGGCGAGGAGGTTCGTTTTGCTGCGTGTCGTTCCGAAGGAACGGAGGCAACGGACCCATCCGAAAAATTTGTCGATTCTTTGCCGTTCCATCGAAGGAAAAGTTCATGCGTTTGCACTTGACATAGCGTTTCGTGCCGTCACTTGGGTTTCAATTTATTTGAAATCTTGTAGTATTATTGAATTCATTTCAAAAGCGATTAAATTATTTATGAATTTAATCTAATTTAATTTAGACAAATTTTATCGTCTAAATATATTTAAACAGATCAATTATCTTCGGTGATACGCTGTACATAAAAGAGCAATGTTAATAATCACCTGTATGATTATTGAAAAAGGACAAGGTTAATTTTCCAGAGATTTTTCCGTTGCCGAGTATCGAAAGTTCTATTGGGCTGTGATACGGAGGTGAAGGAACAGGCCGATCCGAAAATTGTCTGTTTCTTGCTGTTCAAAGCATAGGTTCGGAGACCACTTGAAATGTAAAAACAACATACCCAGGCGAAGGCCCGAAATGCTATGTCAAGTGGAAACATGACACTTGGGGCACGAGATAATATGATTTGGAATCGGATATATCAGTGAGATAATATTAATGCAACGACTGAACTTTGTTATTTTTCATTTTTTTCTTATAAAACTGTTATCAAGATATTTGTGACGTTTTTCTGATTAAAATGATACCAAACACGATATGGTTTGGACAATTACAATAAAGAAACAGCATGCAGCAAATCAAAACTTCTCGCCTATAAAGCCGGGTATCCACCGGTGACACGACTCACGCTCACAAGCAATAACTTCGGAACGGTTACGAATTTCGGTTTAAAACTTTACCACCATATTCTTAAAATCGATTATTAAAAAGAAAATCGATTATTTGATGCCGCTACATGTATGTCCCCCCTTAATGTGTTCAAACATCTACTCTGTCTTCCACCTAGTTACGCCAATCATAAAAAGAAAAACAATTGGTCTTTACAAATATTCTATTGATTGGATAAGAAATCATCTGATATTAAATAATTAATTAAACCAATCAATATTAATCTTTCTTTTAAATAATTAATTCTCATCAAACATACCTTCTTCTCCGTAATATTATCCACGAAAAATGGTACCAAAAGTCCTGCTATCGTACCGACTCCATTAGACATTCCCATCAAAATACTTGCATATCTGGGTGCGATGTCGAGATGATTAACATTGAAACCGGAAATGGCAAAGCCACTGCAAGCAACACCGAATGCAAGAGCAACGATCGCAGCTGTACCATTTCTATGGGTGGTTGCGTTGGCTACCACCAGGAAGAAGATTGCTTCCATGCCGAAACCACCACAATTAAACAGTTTTCTGACGTTCGTCGTAGATAATATTTCACGTTTTCGTAGGTAGTCAGCTAGTAATCCTCCGCAAGGCACGATCATCGTCATCAGCAAGTGTGGAAGAGAACCAATTACACCGGTCTGAAATAACAGCAAAAGTAACGTTTCACTTTTATTAACATTATAAAATTATGCAAGTTTCTTAAATATGCCTTTATAAATAAAAATTTGGTAAATTCACAAAACAAAATATTCATTCAAATTCAATTCGTTGGAAACTAAATTTTGTTATAAAAAAATGTATTGTCTATTTTTGAATTATTTTTACATGTAAAATCATTCACTATTCAATTATACCTTATACTATATCTTATACGCTAAAATATTATTGGTGGATGTTACCATTTATTTCTATTTGATATTGCAAGATTGAAAGAGCTGAAGTTATATTGAATAAAATTTTGATTTCTAATAAATAAACACTGCAGCTCGAGACTCACTTCCACTAGAGGCATGCCGAAGGCCTCGTGCATAAAACGAGCTTGGAAGAGCACTAGCAGATAAAAGTTCCAGGATCTGCAGAAGTTGGCCACGATTATGGCGTGAACCGGCATCGATGTAAAGAACTTACGCCACGGCGTTGTTGAAAATGTTGGAATTGGTATTTGAGCTTGTCCTTGGCCGAGAGAGTCTTCGATGTAACGAAGCTCCCGTGCAGAAATGCAAGGATGTTTAGATGGTTTTTCAAAGGCTAACCATAGCCAAAAACAGTACCAAACCAATCCACACATACCTGAAAATTTCAATTATTTACATTATTCTTTCGGTCAAGGATATTCATATTTTTTAAAATATTTACGCATTTACCCGCTTACACCTAAAAAGAGACCTTGGAAGCTTGCAAAATTTTCCACTCCTACAACCTCCTTCTTATAACGAAAGTCTACTGTATAACGTAACCGGAATATTTTATATTTATGTTTAATTGTAAAATTGGGTGATAAAAATAATGTTGTCGAAGTATTCAAACGGGAGGCCCCGGGTAAGTGCCCGGCAGTGATGTGCTTTCGTGAGATTTTTTTCTCACTAGGAGTCTGAAAATATCACGTGATGCTATAGCCGTATACATTACACCCATGAAAGTGACCCACGTAGTTTTCTGCAGTTTCTCTGAAGGCTGGTTCAGACACGGCTAGTAGTTTAGTC
Organism: Osmia bicornis bicornis; assembly: GCF_907164935.1. Taxonomy (NCBI): domain Eukaryota; kingdom Metazoa; phylum Arthropoda; class Insecta; order Hymenoptera; family Megachilidae; genus Osmia; species Osmia bicornis. The sequence continues at coordinate 10,231,324 of NC_060221.1, forward strand.
GAGTGGCGAGTAGTTTAGTGTATGGACACTAGAGTTTAGTCGAGTAGTTTAGTAAAACGGTTTAGTCGAGTCGATCCGTTTCATTGGATTTTGCTGGTCGAGTAGGCTTCCCCCACCACTAACTAGGATTGCCCCACCACTAACTAGCCTTCGGGACAGACCTGTCCGGACGCATTTCTTCAGTCAAGGGCAGTCAAGGGATATATCTTGAACTCTTGATTTTCAAAGCTCAACTGTACTAGTCCGGACACTTTTCTATGCACTAAACGGTTTAGTAGTAAGTAGCTACTCCCCACTCGACTAAATTACTAGCCGTGTCTGAACCAGCCTTTACGCTTACAACAACGGTTGATATTGGTACAATAAAATAGCAATACATTTTATTATTATCATTTAAATGGTATTGTATATTATTTATTAAAGCTTTTTCCCCTCCTGAAAACTTCCTCTACATATCTTCTTGATTTGGGGCCGAATGATACTTTTATACTTCAAGAACGTAAGTACGTCATTGAGATGCTCCTAGTGCTTTTGTTTGTAATATGCATGCACCAGAAATCTGACAATAGCGCATCACTGGCGCTCTGTTGCCCACTGCTAGGGATAGCCCTGCGCAAGCTATAATAACACTAAATCTACTAAATTGGTCGAAATGACAGAAAATTAATTTCTATTGAGATGAAAAATTATTGTAAATGCTGGTTTATGCTAAATTCTTTATCTATTTAATTTTTTAGTTTATTTTCAATTTAAAGATAAATACTTAATACAGACACTTAATTCTTGAATTTTATTTTTTAATTTAACACTGAACATCTACTTCGTTGGTTCAATATTAAAAACAGTCAAAGTCTGTTTCTTTTAGATATCTATTCAATTTAATTGAATTTGCAGGACCAATGTAATCAGTGATCGTTATTATAGTCGATATGCTAAGGGGCTGACTTACCATAGAAATAAAAGGACGCCGTCCAACCGAATACTGAAGTTAAACAACCTGAAAGTGGCATTCCTATAACCATTGCGGCATAGGAGCCACAAAATGCCAGTGTGGCTAAACGTGATCTCTCCAAAGGTGGCGCCCAATATTTCCAAATACCGTGACACGCCGGATACGTGACACCCTGAGAAAACAGAAAATTGTACAAATTAGATTTAAACCCCATTAAACAATTATGTATCCAGCTTTTACTGCATTTACTTTTTAAGCACAAAACACTTTTCAGAATATTTAAATAACATATAATACACGGTGTTCGACAATAGGTGAGACAAACTTTAAAAGATGTTTTTGGAGATCCAAATAAGACGAAAATCAAGAATGATAAAATAGCGTTGGCGGCTTTGTTTTTTAATTATAAACATTAAAAGCTTCGGGTGAAAAGCGCCTTAAAATCGGCAATCTGCACACCACCGACGAATGAATATCGTGTCAGTAGGGGCGTGTACAATCATTGCCAATAATCCTTGAATATTAGAAGCTTACTACATGATATTGTGTTCCTTTTTCTTATAGTATGATATGAAGTGCTAACAAAACGTTGTTCAGCATTAAACCCTGTTTTTAAATTTCAGATAAAATGTTATAACGCACACCGTACGTTATTATGGGATTAATTAATTAAGTAATTAATCTAATTAATACGGGATTGTTAATTGTTCACACGTTACTTTAATGATTGCAGCACTTATTAGAAACAGAATAGCACGTGGTGAACTTCTAGTATTCAACGACTGTTGGCTGTAATTGTACACGCCCCTACTGACACGACGTTCAATCGTCGGTACATTGCAGATTGACAGTTTTAAGGCGCTTTTCACCCGAAGCTTTTAACGTTTATAACTAAAAAACAAAGCCGCGAACGCTATTTCATCTTATCCGGACCCCCAAAATCATCACTTAAAATTTGTCCCACCTCTTGTCGAACACCTTGTAAATGTTAAGCAATGTTTAAAATTTGACATTTTATGAATCTGTACTAAAGTTTCATTTGGTATAAGTATGTGGAATATAATTACTCTCCTACGTTTTAAATTAAATTAATATTCTATATTATACTCTCTTTCCTCATAAAATCTTTCTCATGATTATTTAATTTTGTATCATTATTTCCATCTCCCTGTTTTATTATTTTTTTATTATTTCTATACATTGACATAACTAGAGTTTTTTAAGGGTGGACCAGGGCCCTTAGAGATTAAAAAATTTTTAAGCTCTGAAATTTAAAAATCTTTAAATTTTATAATTATGAAAATTTAAAAGTATATAATTGTAGAATAATTTACCAAATTTCTAGTTACGCTAGTGTTTCTATAATAAATAGTTCTTCAAAAATCGAGAATATTTTTATAATCAAAGTGTCGAAAATCATTATAGCTCTCTTCCAAAATATAGCAAAAAATGGACTATCTCATTTGCCTACTATATTTTATGATATTTCATTTCATAATTAAATAGAAATCTCACCTCCACCAATCCTTTCAAGACTTGCACAAACATATCAACAATGGGGTCGACTTTCAGAGCACCAGGTACCAGTAAATTTAAGAACGAAGATACGGCGATGGCAGCTCCGAATATCTTGTTCGCAGGGTACAGAGAAGCGAAGAATCCTCCTGGTACTTGGGTTACTAGATAACCCCAAAAGAAGGACGAATCTAGAGCACTCTCTGTACCTACTGTCCAATTGAACATCAGAGTGTGATTATCACCTTCGGTGGTGTTCTTCATGACCATTTTCGCCATGCCCATGTTACACCTCATGCCGAACGAAATTATGAATCCTGGACAAATGACAAATCTTTTTTAAACTGTGAAACTATATCAAATCCATAGATTTGTTATCACAGAATCTGAACACGTACACAATCGTGTCATTTTTATTCTTCAATACAAAAATATTTCTATTATAAATGAAATAAAAAAATTCGTAGCTCATTACTATTTCATTAATTAAATGTATATTCAAACTTCGATGAACTTCTAGTAAACTCCTCCGATTTCGATGATTTTTAAATATGTTGTAAAATTCAATATTTTAAGCAACTTTTTTCCTCTAACTTGTAAACTATATGTCGTACTCATCGTCAATTAGTTTGCGAGATATTCGCGAAAAACTATGAGTACTACTACATTCAATTTCGCCTGCACGTATACGTCCGTGGCTGTGGTGAGTCGGCAAGCGAGGATCGCTTATCTACTGTTTCTGTCAACAGCACCACATGGCCCGAATACCGTCCATCTAACGGGTCAGCTTAAAATCAAAGTTAACTCTAATTCCAGTAATGTTGTCAAGGTCATCATTCTGAACAACTTTTCCCTATACATGTTACCGCCGCTCGGCCTTAGTTTCCGAGATATTCGTAAAAAACTGTAGTTATACTTATGTCACCAGTACACTGTATTCTGGGAAAAATGGAGACTGAATGGTGATTGAAAGAGTGGTTGAAGTGGTTTGAGGTTAGGGTTAGGGTTAGGGTTAGGATTAGGTTAGGTTTAAATTAGGTTTAGGTTTAGAGCGTACGTGTCGTGATACGAGAGCTAATATAACTCGTTATGGAACTCGTACGTTTCATCACGTGGGATATATAGGTGAGTTTTGATTCTGACGTCAACATGATGGCCGAAATGTTTCCGATTTCTGACGAAACACAAAATGAATAACAGGTACACAATATATAAAAGGTGAAAGAAAGAGTAATTATAACGTGAAAAAATCAAAAACAAAACCCTAACCGTGACCCTGACCCTAACCCTAACCTCAAACCACTTCAATCACCATTCAGTCTCCATTTTTCCCGGAATACAGTGTACTGGTGACATAAGTATAACTATAGTTTTTTACGAATATCTCGGAAACTAAGACCTTGACAACATATTTCAAGGTCACGAAAATCGGTGAGGAGGGCAAACTTCTAAATAAATACCAAAAAGTTATATTCCGTCAACATTGGTATTAATCATTGTGCACTACAAGATTGTCTGCCTTATTTTCTATTTTATTTTTAACCGACTTCGAAAAGGAGGAGGTTACTCAATTCGATCAGTATGTATGTTTTTTTTTTTTTTTTTGTGTCACCGATTACTCCGAAATGGATGTACCAATCGGAACGAAACCTTTTACATCTTGTAGGGTATGTCTTCCGGTTGGTCCCATTGAAAAAAAATTTTTCATTTTTTCATTGTTATTGCAAAATACAGGAAGTTTTTAATGTAAAAATTGGACGATTTCAATGACCTTTTAATATGTTGTCGGGGATATGATTATGAACAACTTTTTTATTATGCATAATTAACGGAAAGCTTTAGTTTCCGAGATATTCGTAAAAAACTATTGTTACTACTACATTGAATTCTACGTATGCCTACGTGTCTCTACCGGTGTATGAGTCAGCATACAGTCGTCGATTCTCTACTGTTTCTTGTATACATGTATACTCTCCAAGGCATGAACCGATTGCGATGAAACCTTTCACATTTCCGCGATACCTCACTTCCAAAAATTTATGCAATTTGTTATTGTTAATAACTATTGTTATAACTTGTATGGAACTTGTTATTGCTAAAAACTATCATTATTGCAATTAACTAATAAGAACGGTAAACCACCTTACGGCATCCTACAAATACTGCTCGTTCCACTAAAAAGTGTGAAATAAAATAATTTTTAACAAAAAATACAACCGACTTCGCAATGCACTAAAAAGTATGAAATAATTTCTACTTCATTTATACAAATACCCAACAGCTATTAATAAAACCTATTTACTCGTTAAATAGTATACTAAATACATTTCAACCTTTTCGGAGGCGGCGCAAAATTAAAAATACCCGAATATACGATGCTGTCAATAATGATTTGATAGGTTGTCGACGCCTGAATCTTCCTAGTATAAGAAAAGTTTTTAATTTTGCGCCGCCTCCGAAAAGGTTGAAATGTATTTAGTATACTATTTAACGAGTAAATAGGTTTTATTAATAGCTGTTGGGTATTTGTATAAATGAAGTAGAAATTATTTCATACTTTTTAGTGCATTTCGAAGTCGGTTATATTTTTTGTTAAAAATTATTTTATTTCTGTTATTTATACGTCTAGATTAGGTTAGATTAGGTCACATAAATATTCCGGCCGCCTTTAGGTGGCCGGCCACGCGAATCGAATGTTATAATTTGATTTTTCAGTTCATCCGTTGTATGTATAGGAGCCGAACCACATGGTGTTGCTTACAGAAACGGTAGGCAAGTGAGTCAACGCACACACGGCCACGGATGCATACGTATAGGCAAAGTTCGCTGTGTAGTAACAATATTCTTTCGCGAATATCTCGCCAACTAATCAAATCAGACATATAGCTTAGAGGAAAAAAATTACTTAAAATATCGAATTTTATATCATCGAAATCGGAGCGGGAGTAGCTTTTCTACAAGTTTACCCAAACTTCATTCAACGTATGTACCTAATATACATATATGGAATAGATATTAACCCACTAACGACCAGAAGCACTTGTTTTATTCTCGTTTAAGACAGTACTATTTGAAATTTTTATTTACTTATGACTCTCATTTGACATTTACGAGTGGCGTGCGAGAACTCGAAAGCTTCAAATATCCGATACTCGGATCGAATTGGGAATTACTTCGATCGACTCCAGATTCCTGAAATTCGGAGAATGTGTTTCGGGACGAACTTAGTTGAACCTGGCCGTAGACTGGAAGTATGTATTCACAAAAATCTCTATCTAATTCACTTTGAGCCTGCCAAAACAATTCTCGCCCCGATCCGGATATAGAGTACTCGAAATTCTCGGGTTCTCGTACACCTCTAAAATTTACTAATTTGCATTCAATTTTCAATTTTAAAATAACACTTAGCAGAATAATTACTTCAAAATTATTTGTAAAAGGTACAGCTCAAAAATATGTAGTCTTTATCAATAGTATTATAATGTAGTACTTTATAATATGCAAGTTTAAGGCTTCTATTTTGGTATAATATTATAGCAGCAGAAAGATATAAATTCATTAAAAAGAAAATAAGGAATAGAAAAATAGATTGTTAATTATTCACCTATACAGGCCAACGTTGCAATGGTGTATCTTTTTGATAGGCAGGGACATTCTGGTTTACAATACGTATCGATGTGACGCAATGGTGGTCTTTCAGGTTCCGGAAGCGATTCAAAAGACGCTTGTCTACTGTATCCTCTTTCGTCTTCGAACCCTTTATTGTCTTTGCTACCCTCCCGGGGCATTTCGAATTCCTCGTAGCCGGCATTGCTTCTTTTAAATCTAAAATCATGTATAATATGCATTACAAACAACAGAAAAAATATTACTTTATTTCGCAAGACAGTATAACCCCTTCAGTAGCGCAAATGGGGGGGGGGGGGGGGAAGCCCCAATTTTAATTTAATTTTGATCGTAATAAGGTATAAATACAGATTTGTCATCCCTCCTATCGGACAATTACGGTTGCATCACTGAATCTCATCATTAACGTGAACTACTATAGTCGCTTAATCTAAAATGTTTATGTTTCAAAACAGTAAATAGTCGATGGAAAATTTCACGTGACAATTTTTTTTTCTGTTAAGATTTTCTTGTTTGTTTTGATGAGGACATAAGTACTACATGTTCTTGAAATTTGTTATCTATGTATACAGGGTGTCCCACGTAACACTTTTCACGATTTTTCAAGTACTTGCGATAATCTAACAAAAAAATATGTTTAATAAAAGTTTATCAGTTTTCGATTGACTATACATTCCAATAAAAAAAAGTTTAACAAAATTTTTTTTTCCGTAATTGTCAAGGTCACCTACAATTTTTTAAATGACACTTTATATTTTTGACATTATGGTATTATAGCCCGTACCAGGGCGAATTCAACGACCTAGTACACCATGACCTTTGGATAACCTTGAGGGCAAGGAAATGAAAACTTCAAGAAAAAATGACAATCTGCTTGAGTGGGTCATAGTAACTTGTATTTATTACTAAAAGACTCGAAATTATATTCAATTTAATAACCTTGAGCAAATAAATGCAAACGATGTAAATGTTGTAGTACTAGAAACGTATCTACGAACTTATCTACGAACTGTCGACAATTGTGCCTGCAACAACATGGTCTACATTTCGAACAATTGATGTGAATTCTTCACAAAATGGTTTGCGTTCATTTACTGAAGGTTATTGAATTGAATGTAATCTCGAGTCTTACATTAGTAATAAATACAAGTTACTATCACCCATTCAAGCAGATTGTCATTTTTTCTTGAAGTTTTCAGTTCCTTGCCTTCAAGGTTATCCAAAGGTCATGGTGTACTAGGTCGTTGAATTCGCCCTGATACGGGCTATAATACCATAATGTCAAAAATATAAAGTGTCATTTAAAAAATTGTAGGTGATCTTGACAATTACGGAAAAAAAAATTTTGTTAAACTTTTTTTTATTGGAGTGTATAGTCAATCGAAAACTGATAAACTTTTATTAAAAATATTTTTTTGTTAGATTATCGCAAGTACTTGAAAAATTGTGAAAAGTGTTACGTGGGACACCCTGTATATAGTACCAACCAATCAGTTTTTAATTGTTTTTAATTGATCAATTACTCAATTAAGAAACAGGAGGAGGGTGCTCTAAAAGGGGTTGAGATGGTAACCCATATCTCTGTTAATGTCATTGGGATTCCTCATTTTATCTATGGTTTCTCTGTACTATTTAGACTAATTAAGGAATATAATTAGACCCAAATATTTGAATATATACATTGCAATAAAAATAAATATTGCCGATGATACAGAATATCAAAAGTCTATGGTGTTGAAATAAAAAAGAACCTTTATTTTTCTGAAAGTATCAAACAAATATCCAAATTTCAAATAAAATAGTAAATATTACAATAACTTTGCAGATATGTTATAACTCAAAAAGTTTCAACTGGGATAAGTAAAGAGCCATTAATAAATGAAATGAAAAATTTTACTCAAACAAAGCTTTTATATTCAATTTAAATCCTATGACATCAACAATTTTCTAAATTCATCTATTAAACCTTGCAAAATTCTAAATAGAAACAGAGAAACAGGATTCAATTTTTTAAAAATCATTACACTGGATAAACCCTCTTAAAAAGTACAAATTAATCCTCGTTGAGATAGCCATAATTTAAATCTAATTGTAGACTGTTCTTCATTCTTATTTTCTAAATCAGTGGTTTTCAATCTTTTCATAAACGCGCATCACCAAAACCAAAATTCAAAAATTCCAGTATCATCAATTAAAGTATGTTTCCTACATAAGGTTTTAAGAGAGATTATACAGTTAATTACAGTGCTCTCTTATATTTCCTTCTTGTTTCTAACAAAATAATTGTACAAAGAAAAATAAATTAACATGTACAGTATCAAGCAAAGTAGACTTCCCTAGAGAAAATGGTATAAAAGAAGCAGAAATTCTCAAAATCCTAATTTCGACGATATTAATATTCAAAATGGGTTAGAAACAAAATAATATAATTTTTAATTACTAAATATTATAAAATTTAGTAAATAATTAGGAAATATAAATAATAACACAATTTTCAATTCCAATGCTCTTGAGTAAATGTTTATACGCAAGTGATAGGAGGCCACAGACTTGTATACAGAGTGCCCCAGAACGATCGTAGGAACCTTAAAGGGGTAATTGCTAAGGTGATTCCAAACTACTTTTTTCTTTGCCTAAATATTGATTAAGGCTTCGTTTTCGAATTATTAGTAAAATCTGTTCCCAAGTTGCTTGGAATCACATTATTGTTAGTAACCACCCCTCCAGGGTTCTAGGGTCGTTCGAAGATATCCTGTATATAGGACCCTTTATTCTATATCGTCATTCTCCCCGTGGCCACCAATCGGTGTTGCAAGAACTCGGAAAGAGCTGGGATCACACAAGCATGGGAAAGCCCGGAGTGGGGGCCTATGGCATTTACTCTGAGGAAGCGTACCATATTTGATGCTCTACGATTATCAAACAATATTAAAATTGCTACACTGTATATTGCACAAATTGTCCGAGATTACTTCTAATTGAGAACCACTCTTCTAAAGTTTATACTATTTCCTGAGATATTATTTTTCCAACATATAAAAATTCTATGTTACAAAATTTGGATAAGTTTCCGAATGGCTCCACCAAAATTGAGAACTCAGGTTCGATATATAACCTAAATTGACTACCAGAAACCGATTAAAATTGGTTTCAGAGCTGGATGTCATACCGTTTTTGAGATATCGTGGTAAGAAATTTTTGTACAATTTTAGGACTAAGTATGCGCTATTCGATACTGAACATATGCTATTCGATACTGTGCATACACAGAACCTAACCTACCCTAATCTAACCTTACCACGACATCTCGAAAACGGTAAAACATTCAGGTCTGAAACCAACTTTAATCGGTTTCTTATAGTTAATTTAGGTTATATACCGAACCTGAGTTCTCAATTTTGGCGGGGCCATTCGGAAACAAAGCTCAAAATTTAAGCATCTAATTTAAATCAAAATACATTTTGTGAGTTTGAGTCACGATTAACCGTGTATATCCACTGTTAACTGCAGTAAAATAGGTCACGATAGCCTACAAACTGTCGATAGGTACTCGCATTACTTATGGAATGACCTGATTAAAAATTCAGGGTTATCAGATTATCAAAGGATTATCAGGTTAAGATCAATTATTCCCATTAAAATAAGACGTTATGCACATAAACAAGCCAATAATTACGTGTACGGACAGAAACGAATAAACGCTGGCTATATGTACATAATATATGTATAGTCTTAAACGATTTTTCAGTTGTCGAAGAAGGTAAAGAGCATGCGTGACATTACCCAGCAAACTTTTGTGATGCTTTAGACTTGATGGAGTCGAAGGCCACGAGGCCCGCCGCCGCAAATCTGGACATTTTCCAATTATTGGGGTTGCTCACAGGCTGAAAATGGTCGCGCTGCTAATCGACAGCCCCTGAAGCAGACAAGCAATCGTAACTCTTCAACGAATGATTTTCACTGAAAGAATTCAATTATTAACCCTACATTAGTGTAACAAATAAAAAATAACAAAGATCGCGTTTAGGGAAGAGCAGGTACCCGAGCCTCGGGTTAAGTTGGGTCGGGTAACGATCAGATGGAATCGGGCGAGACCTCAAAAATTCGTTCAGGTACTTGTAATTTCGGGATACAAACTCGATTCGAGATTCGAAACTCAATTCGAGAGCCGACACTGCATTCGAGGCATGATTTTTCAAATTTACCTTAAATTTCTAAGTTTTTGAAAATCTTTATTATGTGTTATCGCGTATAATCAGATGTAATTGATTTTCGGATCGAATTCGAGTCCCGAGATGATATTTGGGTCCTGAAATCACAGGTACTCGTATAAATTTATGTACTGGATAAACTTTCGAGGCCCTGTCGGAATTCGAAAAAAAATAGAATACCCTTAATTTTCCTGTGATTGTGCGAAATTTGGATCTTGATCTATTTATAGATATTTGAATTCCACGCTGTTTTCTTTAACCTCAACTTACTCCTTTTTTAAAAAGAAACTTGTGTGTTTCTATTCACCTGCCATTGGAGTGCATAGAAAGCCACTTTGCGTGAAGTTTATTTTCTACGTTTTCAGGATAAATGGAATTAGCAGATATTAATTGTACTTTTACACCTGTTTTAAAGCAGAATTCGTTTCAATTAATAATCTACAAATTATGCACATAAAATATTTTCATTTTTTCATAAATGGTAATTCATAACAACCATCCCAAGAAACGTACATTATCTTTGATTTCCAACAACCTCTGATTCATTTTAAGCGATTTCAACGAACGAACAGTCATTTCTTAATAATCGTCTATATTTTCTCTTCCAAACATTCAACACGCATACATATACAAAAACGTCTCTCCCCGATTATAAGACACATGGGGAACTTCAGAGTAGGGATGTTTATTTGGAGTGGTAGTCTCTTCAGCCCTAATCCTCGAACTCCCCGGGGAACGTCTTCAAGGGGTAGAAAAATGCGAGAAGAAGCGTACAACCTACACCGGGGTCATATTTTTCACTTAAGCTTCTCGTAGAAACATTAGGAGGGTTGTGATAAAATAACAGAAGAAGACGCAAAAAAACTCACAACTTAAATCAACGTGTTGAATTTTAAAGATTTTTTCATTTTAATTTCTTTATGGGCTTTTTCTACAGAAATTTGAATGTCTAATAGAAGTGTCGTTGTATAGGTTTTTTATATGTCTGGGTCACGATTGATCAGCCTCCACCGTTCCTTGGTTTATAAAGCATTTTCAGACGCAGATTCATATAAACTTTTTTCATCTACTCGACCTCATTAACACGCTGTATTAATTTGAAGCCAACCTTTACCAACGCCCTATGTGCAGGGTATCATTTAGAGAAAGATTGAGATTCTGAATATAATTTTTCTAATACTGCTTATAGAATTGTATTAGATAAATGCTTACATTGACGTAACTAGGTAGGGGCAGGATGGACCTGACCCCCATAAAATGTGAACTGGCCTCTTCCCAAAAATGAGGTCCTTCAACATTCTAAGATTTTACAATTTCAGAGTACCGAAATTCCAGTACAGACTTCCTGAATTTCAGATTCCAAAAATTTCAAAATTCCAGAGTTCTATAATTACAAAATTTTAGACTTTCTAAATTTCCAAATTTCTAACGGACCTGACCCACCCCAGAAAATCCAAGTTACGCCAATGAATGATTTTAAAATATACTCTCAGGATAGAATACATTTACAGCTACAAAATAAATATGCAAGTAAAATAAAAAATCAATATGTTAATGGACAACGCTTTTTTGTCGAAAAATAGAAAATTATTACGAAAGTATATTTCTCGAAAGGAGTAACTTTAGAAAATTTCATTCAAAGTTTCTATATTTATGAAAAAATATTATAAAAGTTAACCTTGTGGAAATATAATATAGTTAGAAGTAGTAGTTTTAATTTAATAACTTGAGAACTATCATAAATGTTAATTATTTGTTCATTTGGAATATAGCATAGTACACTGCTACTCCATCATGGACATTTTCAATGTTATTAGTTTACTGCTTCCCAGGAAAATATTCAGAAAGATAAGTGTAATAATTTCCCCAATTTTAACTTAATTAACATCGTATGATTGATCTTAAAATGCATAGTTCACCAAAAATGCAATCCAACGAACAATATCCTGATCTAAAATACCTAAGAAATGGCACGGTATATTGGAAATAAAGGAATGCATAAATTGCTGCATTTCAAGTTGGTATATCCTCGATTGTTGAGGAACTGAGACCACTATCAACAGCCAAGAAAATTATACAAAATATTGAAAATTATTGCATTGCTATGATAAAATTGTAAAATAGAAATTTCGAATTTTTCATTAGCACTTGTATCACTACAGTTCTAAAATTGAAATTTTATAAAATATTGAATGTCCATAATAGAATGACCGGATACTATACATATTATGAATAAGTATAAAGAAGTTTCTATCGTTTTTAAGACAGTTTTCTCTATTAATATTTTATATTAAAAGGATAATTTTAATCAAGATATTTAGCCACTTTTGAAGCACAGAATGTAAATATAGTTGTCAACCAATTGTTGATTATTATTATTATTATTATATAATTATTTTGAAAATTATTATTGTTATTATAATTTTGTAAATGTTTCTATTTGATTGATATTTAATCATGAATATGTATATTATGAATTTCTTTTTGAACTTTAAATAAAAAAAATATTATATTAGAGAAATATAGCTTATTTTGCGTCACTTTTTATGCAAATATTAACATAATCGAACAAAACATGTTACAAATTGCATTAAAATACCTAACATTATTTATATGTGGCCAATGGAAACTTTTGTATGCTCCAAATAAAATAAACTACCAAAATTGATTTCTTACAACTAAATTTAAAATTGATTTCTATATAATTAAATAAAGTACAGCATAGATCACCTCATTTTTTTCAATTCGCTCATTTGTTGCAATAATTTCACATTCAAAAATCATGATTGTAAGGAAAATGAGTTCGAATGTTTCAAAGTGTTACAACTTTGTCAGGACGTTAAAAGAAAACAGTAATTTTAAAAAAATTCACTTTCAAAACTCCACTGGTTAAAAATACAAGTAAGAACCGTTCCTTCCAGACTAATAACTCAAAACCTATAAATTGTTGCACTAAATGAGCAAAATGTTGTACTAAAAGCAGAGATCGATAATAAAGGAAGCATTTCCTATCGAAGGGGGTAGAAGAGAGTGACGGATCCTCGAAGCAAAAAATTGTTGGCACACCAACAAAGCCTGATCACAAAGAGACGTTTCGAGAGACAATGGCCGTCGCATATTAAAACGGCACGTGACAGACAAAAGACAGACAAAATGCACAGCACGTGTGCTAACCAGTTAGGATGCAATGGTGGTGATGGAAACGGCTGATTTCATTTAATGGACGTCATGGGGGACGCGGCTCCCCTAATATTCTTCATGAAAAACGCTATTTACATGGGTCGCCGAAAGAAACACGTTTGGATGCTGATTTCTGAAATTTTTGATTATAACATTTGTTAATCAAATCAATTACGTTTTTTTTTTTTCTAAATATCGGAATGTATCGTATTACGAATTGAATATTTATTAATAAAATCCATTGAATTTTCCTTTTTTTTTTAATTAAAAAATACTAGGGTGTATTATATCATGAATTGAATTACTGATTTTTATCACCTATTTCAATTTATGTTTCTTTGACACTGATTAAAACTTTAAATTGAAAAATTGTATGAAGTAATAATAAAAATGATAATTAAAAGATGCACTCTTAGCCAGTCATACTTTTAGATAATCCAAATTTCCATTTTATCTATATTCCACATAAAACTATACACTCTAATGAATATATTCACTTCAAAATTGAATACTTTATATGCCACATTAAAATTATAGAAAATCCTTGCAGTTAGTAATTTTAATTCGATACTATTACATTTTAATGATATGTAGGTCTTTATACCCATCTATTCTATCAGTCCTAGAGCATACATCTTTCAAGGATTAAAGTAGGTGACAGATCCATGTAAAGATTCATGTATGAATTAACTCTTGAACAGCGGAGTTTGAGTTGATCCATTGATTGAACATACACAAACTTACAAAATAACAAAATATATACAAGGATATTAACATTAAATGTATAATTTTTAAATCAAAGTGTTTCATGTATTGAAAAAATAATTTTTAAAGCAAAAAGATTAGAAACAGAATAGAAAATTAAATTAAAACTGCGATTCTCTCGATAGTCCGCTGCCGGAGAGTGCAAAAAACATCAAATTATTAAATAAATAAATAAATAAATAAATATTCAGGACACGAATCAAGTAATACGACAACAAAACATGTCGTATCAAGTGTTTTTTAATAAGAATTTATAAATTTAAGTGTTTTTAAGGGAAAAGAATGAGACTGGATGAAATGAACCCAGATGCCCAGTACATTTCCCGATCAATACGATAAAGTCTCTGAGATTTTTCTGATCTCTGACATTTCCATGATCCAACCTTGAAAAAAAGGTATTCCCCTCAATGTCGATTCAAAGTTACGATTCACCAGCTAAATGAACCCCTCCGTTCACTGTTCAACGCACATACCCACCCACACACTCTCACGCACACCGACGAAAAAATTTCACGATCAATCGTCACTATGAATCACGCTTCATCCTCTAAAAAAGTCCGAGTCCCATGGATTTTTGTCGAGGACTATCGATGGAACGATCCTAAGCCTTCCGTCTAATATTTCAACAACAATAAATCTCACTCTGTTAAACAATTTACAAGGAACAAAATCACAATGCTGCGGGTCCATCTTTGTTTGACACAATTGCACAGAACCGTTGGATCAACCCTTTCGAACGAAGGGTTGGCTATTTTTCGAAAACCACCACTTACGATTCGTGAAGAATTCAGTTCAAGAAAGATTATATTGTGAAATGAAAGAAACTCACGACTCACCAATAATTAAGTCCAGATATGGTTACGAGCGGAGTGGTACGCGACGGAGAACGTCGTCGACGTCGCCTGACGTCGTCCTCGTTGACGGCGGCGGCATCCACGGCAGCAGCGGGGTACCGCAAAGTCAGCTCCTGGTCACGGAGTCAGCGCAAGCCGGAGTCGCGACGCTATTGGCTCTCTAGTTGCGACGCATCGATATCATTGACCAATCGTGCCCGGTTGCAACTCCCTTTAGATAGAACCTAGGCGGAGCATTTGCACCCCAGATCAGGAGTTTTGCAACAACAAAACGTTACGCAGGAACAGGAAGCGTAACGGTATTAACGTTAACATCCGCGCACGATCGTCCTGAAACAGACAAACAACGATTCCACGATCCCTGACGTATGTAAGGGATGTAATTCATGGCGTACTACGCTTATCATGTCCTAATGGATCGATATGAATGATTGGAATCGAAGTATAAGGGGCACGATGGTAGATGAGAAGGTGCGGAGGGTGAAAGGAGGTATTCACTTGGGTACCACTTTTTTCTTCCATTGTAGTCTATTTTAATTCCTATCTTATATTAGATGTAATTACCGTGATAATTCAATAGATACTGTGTATCCAATCTATCATAATGTGATATGCATCATTGACCTCGAAGTACATAGTCAGCTAAACCTGAAGGAGATCTGTTTAGTCTTTTACATTATTTAGAAATATTCAATAGACAAATTACAGACTGCTGCCCAATAGAAATTTGGTCCATTGATGAAATCAATTCATCAATCTATTTCTTGCATCTCGTGCAATAGTTTAAAATAAATATTAAATAAACTGTTTTGCATTGACTGAAACAGATGAAAATTTAAGAGGGCTATGCCTAGTAAACACTTGGGGCGAGATAAAAGATTGTAATCAAGCTCCAGTAGTACATATTACAAAATAAAATGATTTTTAATTATTAAATATTGTATGATTTAATATATAATTAAGGAATATCAATAATGAATACATATCAATTTAAATTTTCCTACGTAAATGTCTACACGCACATTATAGGGCCAGACTTCTATACATATGTATGGGGCCCCTGCCCTACACAGTGATGAGCTTTACGCATGCGTAAGTAACATTAGAGCTTGGGACACTACGTGATGCTATAGCTGTATACATTAGACGCCTGAAAGTTTCCCTAGTTGTAATGTTATTTACGCATGCACACCCAGCATCCCAGCGAGAAAAAATCCTACGATAATGCATCACTGGCCCTACATTTTCCCTAGGGATACCTATAGACACAGCCGACTCTAGTACTAGCCATGCTGAACAACGTGGCAACACCGCTCACGTGACAATCGCTAGTCCTATTTTCAAAAACGGAGTCCTGTGCTCGGAATTATAATTAACGTCTTTTTTAATTAAAAGCTGTAATAATATACACTATTTTGTATTAATTATGTATAAATAATACATGAACGTTGCAACTATGGCAAGTAGAAGTGACGGGGTAGTATAAAATTGTTATAAATGTGATATATATTTTGTGTACTCTCGAAGTAGTTTGGTGTTGTGAAGCATGATATTTGAAATATTTACAGTGGTTTCAAGAAAATTTAGGTATGAAGCAAAATGAAACCATCTTTGGATCAAATTGAAATATTTAAGAATTGATAAACGTGAATATAAGTTAAAAAAAGCCTTGAAACAAGCGAAATTATTGGAATAAAACCAAAGAGTCAGACTCTCGGCTACTCTCTGGACTTCACATAACCTCTTTGGTTTCGTTCCAATAATTTCACTTGTTTCAAGGTTTCTATTAACTTATATACACGTTTATCAATTCTTAAATGTTTCAATTTGATCCAAAGATGGTTTCATTCTGCTTCATACCTAAATTTTCTTGAAACCACTGTAAACATTTTAAATATCATGCTTCACAACACCAAACTACTTCGAGAGTACACAAAATATATATCACATTTGTAACAATTTTATACTACCCCATCACTTCTACTTGCCATAGTTGCAACGTTCATGTATTATTTATACATAATTAATACAAAATAGTGTATATTATTGCAGCTTTTAATTAAAAAAGACGTTAATTACAATTCCGAGCACAGGACTCCGTTTTTGAAAATAGGACTAGCGATTGTCACGTGAGCGGTGTTGCCACGTTGTTCAGCATGGCTAGTACTAGAGTCGGCTGTGGAGTTGGCTGTGGTATAGAAAAACGCGAGGACCTGGGATATCATCATTTTTCTTTGGAGTGCTTAATTTGAACGCCAAGGTACCTAGTCAATTGGATAAAGTAAGACACAACTAACTAGGTTAACTATTTTTATTCCAATATATTGATTTTTATTAATATTTGCACATTTCGGTACTATAATATAATACGATATGTTGTGCTTCAGCAGCAGTTTATCCCTATTGATATCCGTATAGGTATAGATACTCTATTTATCGATTGCCATCATTTTATTGACTGCCACAATATTGATTAATTCTTTGAGTTAAGATTAGACACACTTTTTTCTAAATATAGCTACAAATTATCAACAAACAGAATACGAGTGGAAGTATATTTTTCAATTATTAAAAAAGTAGTGAATTACAAATTGATACATTTAACAATTTACTAACGAACTACTTTATTAATTGTGAAATTGAAATTTAACACCGTTTCAACAATTTGTTGAAAATGTTACATAGTTGGAAATTGTTAATGATCTGCTATAAATTGTAGTTGGTAGTATTTCTTTTTATAATACAATTAAATATTTTAAAAATTAATAATTATTAAATGATACTTAAATGTTTCTGTTTACCTTCAAATGTAAACATAATAATACAGTGTGTTATTATGTATTTCACTTCATGTCCAGTAGATAATGATGTCCATTTCTATTGCAGTAGATCTGTCAGCAGCACACATACCATTTCTATAATTTTTATTTTCGAGCATTCACGTAACAGTAAATCATGACTTTTATTATTATATCTCCAAATGTCATACTGCTTTTATATGACATTAAAAGTCATAGTTTTTGGAAGAAAGCTGGGCTATTTCACTTTCCATGTATTTTTTCTAACTCATAAATATGTTTCAAAATTTGATTTTATGACAGAAAAGTATCGCAAAGTATCACTTATGGCATATTCATTTGAAGCTTAAAGTTAGATGCATACGACTATATAAATGTTTCATCAACCAATTTACAGCGTAAAATCATTCATTCGCGAAAATCTAATTTTCAATAGATTATATCTCACTGAATTTCGTTCGAGGATATGATCAACTTTAACACATTGATTGCTATAATGAGACACGAGTTTGAAACGCAGATCACGTGCGGCTTCAATATCGGCCAATTTGTTAATAAAAATAGACTTTTTCAATTTTAAGCCTTAATAAAAAAGTTTAACATTAAGTAGTTTAAGTACATTGGATGAATAATTATTTAAATCAATTTATGCATTAAAGAACATAGATTTTTAAAAATTAATAAGTTCCAAATAATATGTTATATTACATTTAATTTTCAACAAAATCTCAACACAGAAATTTCCATTATTTATCAATACTCCTTCCATTATGCGTACTAACATAATTTATACACAAAATTGTTTCTCTTATTCATAAATACTATTTCAGTGACGCAAACCATGACCTCTTTATTATGCAAATAATTAAGAAGGTAATTATACCCTACGTTTGTGTTTTCTTAAACTATTCTTATATATAATTTTTTGCGGAATTACATTTTTGATAAAACTGAACTAATAACGTTGGCAGCTCAAATCTTTCGCTAGTTGTTTGATGCCGACTTGCATTGTTACAAACACAGAGTAACTGGGGTGGGCACCCTCGCCGGTGGTTGCCAAGAAATATCGATCTGGCCAAAGGGATGGATGCTGCTGCTCTCAATGGTTGGTCTACAATACTTTATCTCCTCTTCGTGGCCGGCACGCCTTAAATAACTCGGATTTCACTATCATTTCATCGTGATAAAGCACCAGCAGTAAGTGTTCCTCCTTGAATGCCTGTGTCAGTACGTTGTTACTTCCCTTTCGTTTGAATTGAAAATATTTTTTTTTTTATTAGAAAACGTGAAATACTGCATGCCATAGATAAGATTTTAAATATTATGTTGTTGCATATAAAATGGTAGATTTCGAAACAGAAAATCTAATGCAATTTGGAAATACAGTAGTATTACAAAGTAGTACTTACGTCAGTGCAAGATTAATCAATATGCAAAATAAGCACGTGCTCAGGGCATCACGAAAAATCTTTTACGTAACAATAATATTACTAATAATAAGTGAATTTATAAAAAATAAACTTTTCGGTGATTGAGAGCATAGGTGCAATAAAGGCGTGAAGTTATTTTTAGCCCTTTTTGGGTACATCGACTCAATACCTTCTTCATTAAAAAAAGTTTATTCCCTTTATTGTAAGTTCAAAGCAGTATCTTTCAAATTTTAGGAAGAATGATTCACTACTATTTCAGTAGTATTACATTCAATTAATTGAATATAACAATGTAATCAATGTTCTTCCTCACTTCAATAATATCTCAGTCTTAAACATTGCAATTTATAACTGATTGAGAATTGATTAATTTCTATTAGAAACACTGTTCTGTCAGATTATAGGAGGTGCCTGAGGAATTGTGTATTGTATTAGAATAAACCAACTGTATACAGGAGACTCAAAATCTGTTAAGCGCCTAGGGCCTTCGTAGATTTTAATCCGGCACTGACTTATGGCATATCAATTTGACTACATAATGACTTCATCAATATTTTCAATACGAATTGATTAGTTCTTTCTTTGAAATAAACAATAAATTAACTCTTAATTACCATTATGTGTTTTTTATGATATAACTAACATCGAGGGTGGATTTGGAGTTCAGGAAAATTCTCGATGGGCCGATTGGTTTTTGGGCCTAATTAATTAAAATTAGAGTTCGTATTCTACAAAAAACTCTTAATTACCATTATGTGTTTTTTATGATATAACTAACATCGAGGGTGGATTTGGACTTCAGGAAAATTCTCGATGGGCCGGTTTGTTTTTGGGCCTAATTAATTAAAATTAGGGTCCGTATTCTACAAAAAAGCCTAAGTGATAGAAAAGAATAAGTAATAAAATATTTACTTGTTTCTCGCTTTAATTTTAATTTCTTATATCAATGTCAGTTAAGGGATGATCAATGTACTTATAAACTTTACTCTTTCGTTTCTATGGGGGCCTGTATGCCCCGCAGAACTAGAGTCAAAAGCCAGTTTTGTTTCGTTGGAACGAATTATCAAATAAGAATTTCGTTATTCGTCACATTGTTTTTACTACTGATGGGTCATTATTATCTTATAAAAAATACTGTTGAAACTAAACAAAAATTCCATAAACTTACAACAATTTTGGAATCAAATTACCATAAACAATCCTAACCATCCTCTACAATAAAAATTTGAGATCTCAATTTTTGCAAAATTTAAACATTAATATGCTAACAATTTTCACAACTCTTATATCACATACGCTGATAACTATTTATAATTCATTTTAAGAAAAAAGTCATCTTTTCAACAAATACTAAAATACATACATATATTAAAACGTTCGTTCTCTGCGTTAGATATGTTTTAAAAGGGATGAAAATCAAGTTCTGTCATATAATTGAAAACATAATATAATATATCAACGACGTGCATAGTCTAAAGCTACATTATTCTAATTTATTTTTGATTACCTTGTAAAAACAGAAGTAATCTGTAATGGAAGAATTTCCAAATGGGTGTTGGACAGCGGACCATGAAGACACCCACAATTTGAATTTAATTTTATAATTCATATTATTTTTCACTATTTTCTAAATTTTATACTGAGATTTTCAAATTATCCCTCCAACATATAAAACACATTCGTTTAAAAATTATTAATTTAACTTTAAGATAATATTCTTGTATATAATTTGTAAATTTGGGCCAGGATTGACCCAAATTCTGCTGTTCAAGGATTAATAATGTTTACCTATCATTTCTTTTTTGTAAATAATCATCATTGGCATAACTAGGATTTAATTCTAAGGTGACAAATATGAGAAATTTTCCTCAAAAATGTTTTAATTGGAGTTTTTCAATTGTTTAATTCTGGAATTTTGAAACTTTTAAATTTTAGGATGCTGAAATTCTAAAATGGTAATGTGGCCGGTCAATATTTTGAGGAGGGGGGAGGGGGGCACCTTGAACCTTACCTAGTTACGCCAATGACAATAAGTTGGTAATTAAATTTGTGATCTATCTATTCTAACGTACAAAATTCAAAAAACTTACCATAAATATGATAAAAAATTATTAATCCAAATAGTACTTACTTTGATCCAAAAATAAGTGAAATTTTTATAAACAAATTATAAACATTAAAAAGTAAAGTTTTGCTAAATTAAATCTAAATTAGTAATTTATCAGGAAAAATTTAATCAGTTCCCCTCTATGGAGGAAAAAATGTGATGCTAACGAATTTAATTGCCAATCTAATAAATTACTACCCATAACATTCTTAAACTACATGAAACGAACTAAACAGAATCACAGGAAACAAATTCCTTCGTGGAACCAAGTTATCGTGCAGTTAACCATTTAACACGTTGTCCCATCTAGTACAATCGAGTCATCGGCCTGTCATTCATTGCAGATCAATATCCTTTGCTACATAGAATTCGAGCTACCCTCGTAAACGTCATCGGGTCGTGGCAGCCTCTTCATCAACAGATCCTTCACACTCCTGCAAAGTGCCACATACTGCAACAATTTTAACCTAAAATCAGCATCCAAATCACTGATCCTTCTCTCGTAGCTACCAAGGAGATTCATAAAATCATTGTCATCGTCGTAGTCTTCTATTTTACAATATTTGAACAAACGTTTCTCAAAAGGCCTTGGTCTTTCATCGCGTAGGGCATCTCCTCCTTCTCTTCCTCTTCTGTGACAATTCTTTCTAGAAATAATATTTGGAGAAGTAATTCCCTCTTTCAAAATTCCTTTCGAAAATTTCCTTCCATTTTTGCGTTTCGTTTCATCAAGATCGTCGAAGAAAATCACCTTGGTGGAACCAAAAGACTCCATACTGGAACGTCCTCTTCGTTTTCCATCACGGTAAAAAGGACAATGCTCCTTCTCATCAATCATTTTGTGATTATCCATCATCGAGCCACTCTTCTGACCTAGAAACCTTGAAATTTCTCTGAGTCTGATCTTCCTGAAGACCTCGTTGTCCTGGATCATCCTTCTGCATCGATCTCTAACACCATCTTCAAAAGTATCCTTCTTCTTCTTCTTCTTCTTCTTCTTCTTCTTCTTCTTCTTCTTCGTCAAGGAACTTCCTTCTGAGAATGTCGTCTGAGGACTTTGATTCTCGACTTGATTTCTAGTCGTAAATGGACAACGAATGGAAGAACAAATACGTTCTTCGTTCAATTTTCCACTCGAGATACTGACTAAATATCTATCGTTCTTCAGGTATGTCTTTGAAGTTCCGGTGCCTTTGTCGCGTTCTTCCAGCAACAATCTTCGGAGTTTTTTGCGAATTAGGTACTTTATTCGATCCAAGGCAGGAAACGAGCTGCAGAAGCTTCCTGGGACGTTCGATCTTTTCCAGAAACTATTTTTGCGTCGAGAGGGAAGGTAACTGCTGTCTTCCTGAGTTTGGCATCGAGTTTTGCTCGTCGACGAAGAGCGACATGGTTTCTTGGAAAAATTCGATCTAAATTTAGTGCTTTTTAAGTTAAAATTCTTTTCTAAGAAATTCTGTGTATCCACATTTGTTCTGGTGCTTGAATTGCTTGAACATTTACAAAATTCAAGGACTTCAGGGTCACGATCATTATTGACTAAATTTTTGTTGCAATTCCCTGGACATAAATTAGATAAATTTTCATTTTTCATTATAAAGGTTCTACAGGTTGTTTTCGTAGAACAAATCGAAGGAGATTCCATAGGTTCCTTCAAGTTCATATTTCTTTTTGAAATGGAGTTCAAGGTCCTGCGAGTTTCAGTGTCGAAAGACTTTGTGATATTTTTGCTCCCATCCTCGGATAAGTCTTTGCCACAACGAGAACACCTGCTGTCGCAGCTTATTTTCGAATTATTTTTAGAAATGGTCGAAGAAATGTAATCAATGCTACGTGTTTCCTTCATTTCAGAACTTTTCTTCGTTTCTGAAATTTCTGTTGTAATCAACAGTTTCTGTACTTGAAGAGTACTACTTCTTACAGTGACAATATTTCTTTCCAATTTTGAAAAATCCTGTACTCGAAGGTCGATACTTTTTGTTTTAGAAATGTCTTCTTCAGCTTCTGGACAATTCTCCAGCCTGTTATCTTCCTTTTCGATGATATTTTCTGATCGAGTAACACACTTTTCTTTCTTTATAGAATTTTCCAACTCTGATTTATCATTGTTTGTACACAGAACGTGACAGGAACACTGCTCACGGTCGCAACCCCCTATCGTCGAATTGTCTTGTCCTATCGAACTACGTGAAGAAGAAGAAGTGCAAATGTCATCCATTCTTTGATTATCATCCTCCGTAACCGATGAATTTGCATAGCTGTCATTTTTTCCTGCATTTTCTTCGTCATAAACTTTGATGCAATCTCCCTTCGTGCAAGAAATGAAATTTTCTTCAAGGTCCTCGTTGATCTTTGATCTCGTGAAAGAGGAAGACAATACGAAGTCAACTTCCTTTGTCTCTTTCTTCAACCACACAAAATTCACCTCTTTTCCCATAATGTCTTTCGGAGACCTTTTCTTTTCCATCAAATCATGATTGGAGCACTGAGAGTAGAAAGCAATCTGTCGTTCCTGAAATTCCTTCCTACAGCAGTAATCAAGATTCTTATTCGTACCTTGAGATTCTTCAGATTTTATGTATTTTCTGCAAGAAGATTCACGCTTGTGGACGTTCAAACAGATTGGCACTCGTGCCAAGAACAACCGGACTTTCGATGACCCATCGTCGCGTTGGAGGTTCAAATCAATTCGACCCGGATGTATATAGCAGTTCAGACACAGTCTCTTCATCGTCGAATTATCTACCTTCTTGAAAATATCGTTAAGACAGGAGCAAGCATTGCGAATATCGTGCTCGAATTTTCGTTTCATGAGGATCAAACAGGAGTCTGATAAAGATGCATCTGCCTCGAAGAGACGAACAATTAAGTGACTAGATTTGCAAGGTACAGAAAGACTGGATACCTTTGCAGACTTCCAAAGTGTGCAGCGGTTTGTGTTTGTTGTTTTATGAATTACCAGCTTTAATTTGGAACTTTTTGGACACAAATTTTGATCACAATTTTCATTACAGTTGGATAGTAACTTTGTACTTGGGTTTAGTATGTTTCTTCTTGTTTGAAGAAGTTTGGGATCGTAGGTGGTGATTGAAGCTTCATTTGATGGGTTCACAGAGTTTTGCTTCAAACAAAAAGTGAATTGTGATATCTTCGTACTTGATTTTGGTAAATTTCTTCTTGTTTGAAGAGGTTTGGGTTCGTTAATGATAGTTGAAACTTCTTCTAACGGATTCAGATTATTCTGCTTTGAACAGCAACTAATTTGTAAGTTTTCTCTTGTTTGGAGGGATTTGGGTTCGTTGATTGTGACTGAAGCTTTTTTTGATTGGTTTACAATGTTCTGTTTCGAACAGGAAATGATTTCTTGGTCACATTGATCCTTTGTTTCAATTTTCTGTTCGCAACAAGTGTCCTTATTGAAAATTTTTTTCCAAGTGACTTTAGTTGGAACTTCTTGTTTACTTGAACCGATTTCTACGTCCAAATCACTGCTACTATTTTCTCTTTTACACTCTTGAATTTGGGAATTGATTGTTGGTGGCGGTTTGCAAGTACTTGTAGTTTGTCTGCTAAGGGATATTAGTATAAATTACTCATTTGAATATTTTTATACAAACCAAAAATAACAATGAAGAATTGAAATAAAATATTTTTAAAACTAATCGAATGTTGACGTAAGTTTCTTGGTAGTCTTTTATACAGAATAAAAAAAAATGTTTATATGTACATATTTACTTGAAGAAAAATTATATAATATTATGTAAAACAAAAATTACAAATGTTTAAAAAATACAAGAATTTCATAATGCAACTAGATTTTCATAATTTACAGTTTTTAATCTTAATAATAAATTATGAAATCTTACACTGATATGTTAGCAACATAAAATTTATTTCTACCAGAAAAACCGCAAAAATCTTTTTTGATACTTGATTAATAGCACAATGCTCACTCTTGATCCTGGCACAACCAATAATCTTTTTCCTTAATAAAGCTCCACACGTTCCTATTCTTCATGGCATTCTGCTCGGTCAAGGAATCAAGGTCCACCCTATTTATTCCAGCATTCAGAACCACCGGATCCTCTAAATGTGTCACTCGGCCGTCTTTTAGCAGATATTGGATCGCGTGCTTAATCGCTTCCTCCTCGATGTCCTTGGTGCGAAACGCGTCTAAGTAGTTCAACCAAGCGGCAACTGCGTCCAAGCATCTCTTCAGGCGTGGGAATCGTTTAGAGTACCTGGAACTCGATTTACAAACAAATTCCTCCAGTCCAGAATTAATTCTCTTCTCCAGGCACGGACCCAAAAGTGGCTTGATCCTATCAGCGAGCAAGCGAAATCTTTCCAGATCGTACACCCCATTGTTTATCGCGTAAGACGGATCCTGGAAATCATTAGAAAATAATTCGGAAACGTGTAATTGACTTATAATGTAAAATTTCACTAAAAACTTAGAATCTTTACATTTTATTCGAAATTTTCAGTAAAAGAAATTATATACAGCATCGAGAAAAGTGGACTTCCCTAGGGAGAA
Organism: Osmia bicornis bicornis; assembly: GCF_907164935.1. Taxonomy (NCBI): domain Eukaryota; kingdom Metazoa; phylum Arthropoda; class Insecta; order Hymenoptera; family Megachilidae; genus Osmia; species Osmia bicornis. The sequence continues at coordinate 10,257,300 of NC_060221.1, forward strand.
CAACGTTGTACGGGAAGTAGGAATTCTTCAAATCTTAATGATTTATAAACAAATTATGTAATATTATAAAATTTAGTATTTAATTGAAAAATATGAATAATAACATAACTATCAATTCAAATTCTCCCGCGTAAATGTTCATACGCAAGTGGTGGAGGGCCACAAACTTATATACCTGTATATGGGACCCTCTTGTCTACATCGTCATTCTCCTCGGGACCACTTATGGGGAGGGACAGGAGTACGAGGAACGGGAAGCCGACGAGGAGAGTCGGAACCTCGGGAATACATTCGGGAAGGGATGCAAACCCGGGAAAATCTACGAGGGAAGGGGGAACTCGCAATGTTGCCATTTTCCCGAGGGTAGCCTTCCATACTCGATACTGTACATTTTTGTAAAATAACTTGATTGGAAAAAATGGCATTTACAGAAGAATTTTTCTTTTATTTATCTTTTGAAACCTTTTAAATTACGTATAAAAATTTTCTTGCTACTGCTATATTTATAAAAAATAATTAAGTGGATTGTCTTATGTGGTCCAACCTGTACCTCATACATGTAAGTCATGTCACAATTGAACTAAAAATAAAGGAATTAAATGGTTTTTATATAAAATTTTATTTTTGAAATAACCAACTTGGTTGTTTCGTTAAATGTAAAATACTATTGATATTTGTGAACGTTGTCTTGAGTTTTATGAATGAAATTAATTTTTTCAACAATGTATTTATTTCGTTTAATTACAAATTGTTGAAAATATTTCTTTCTTTACTGCACAGATCAGAAAAATATCTGTGTATTCACTATGTAATTATACTATTTATTATCCACAATAAAGTATCGTAGAATATTTGCATTTATTACAAATAAAATGAATTAAGTTATTTTTATTCGTAATTTATTAAACGAACCAGTTTACTCGCTACTACGGCGAGTCACTACTTCTCTTAAGAAATTAGAAGTATTTTTGAAAATTTTCGATAACGTTATTAAGGATAAAAAAAATAAAGAAAATTAAACTTAATATTACCATGGTGCTAATAAGAAATGAAAAAATTTGTTTGACCCCCTTATCGAACAATTATAGTTACGTCAATGAAACACACAAATAATTATTCTTCAATTAATAAGGTTGATCAAAAAACTTTTTCAAAATCATATGCAGAATAAAAATAATAGGAAATACATAGGTTATAAATATAAACTTTTTTCTTTGATGTTACCACGAATACTTGGTCAGCTTCAAATCGTGCATGCGTCAATTCTTCTGTCATGACACGTTTACACATCTATTTGTAAGATAATTATTAATCTTTCACATTATTCAAGAATTCAGGTTTCGGTTTATTTTCAATCCATATGTGGTGGTCTCTGAAGGAAACCACTAATTGTAAATCTTACACGAAGTTGGTTCATCAGTTTCATTTTTATGAATCGTTTTTATGAATAATTGTATATATGTGTATGTACGTTTATAAATTTGAATCCAACAGTATTATTGCTGTAGAAATATTTCAACTGGAACTTATTTTATTTCAAAGGTGACATCTAATTAGAGGCACTTTTAAAATTTTAGAAATATCTTTTGAAACATTTTATTAGACTAGATAAAAGAATTAAATGTTTATAAATTATTTTAAATTCGAAAGTGAAATATTTTCTACAGAAATTTGAAATATTTTACTTATTTTGTTTTAACGAGGAGTAAATGTTTTTTACACAAATTGATTCTGTAGAACAAATGATTGATTCTGTGTAAAAAATGTTAGGGTGCAGCAATGGGGGGGGGGGGGGGGGGGGGGTAGAAGGGTCAGGCGACTACCCATTAATAAATTAAAAACCTTTCTTTTCTTGAAAATAAAAAAATTAAGCTGAATATTTTCATGATTCTAATGAGGTACACTCATACATTTTTTACTTACCCAATCCAATAATTAATTACGGTCGTTGCGCCACTGAGGTATAATATAAAAGGAAACTGTTCATGAGGTGTTTCAAATTTTTATATTTAAACGTTATTCGTATATTCGTATACCTATTTAAACGTTAAAAAAAGTTTTATATAAAGTAAGAAGTAAAGTTCTATCACAGTTTTAATGTCCAATGTATTGTTTCATTAAACTTACTAGTACCGCAGTTAAGTACTTTGGCTTATTCATTATGACACTGCCTTGTTTCAATTATGGCATTACATAATTAGTAAACGCAAAGCCTAACGAAGTTGACAGTCCATTTAAATCAAGGAGAATTGAATTTATGTTGTTAAAGCGCCCTGATTGAAACAAACTACCCTTTAGCATTTGATTCAAGAACCAACACCTTTAATCAACGTAATTTATAATAATTCTTCTTCAGTAAATGTTACGATAGTGTTGGGTCCCGAATGGTAGGAAGAGATCCGAATTAACAACTCACAGTCATGAAACGTTAGATATATTTAGATTGAACAAGGATATGACGTAGTTCACACCCAACATCTCCCTTCTCGAGAAAGGGTTACCAATATGCGTATGATTTGGCCGTTGGGTCCAACTCCAAACGTCGTGGTGCAGTCCGCAGGCGGACGGGTCTGGCAGGCGCCAAGGGTGTTGTAGACTCCTTCGGAATCCCGATCTCTGGTGTTGTAGACTTCTCCGGAGTACTATGCGCCAGGGGTGTTGTAAGCTCCTCCTCCTCCGGAATCCCGATCTCCGGAGTATTGACGTCAGGCCCAACCTGGCTGTTAGGCGGTTCATTGGTGAAAAATGTCCAATCGTCTCCCGCTGCCAGTTCCTCCGTGGAAGTGGAGGTTGTTGGTTCCTGGTCGGAATCACCACCCCTCCAGATGTGGTTGATATGGCGTTCGATTTCCCTTCCACTGTCCAGACAAACAGAGTAACGAGTTTGGGAAACCCTTTTGGATACTTTACCCGGCTCGCGTTTTTTTTGCTTGGGTAAGGACTACAACGCGGTCTCCCACTGAAAGTTGCCTCGCTCGTGCCCCGTGGTGTTGGTTGAACTGCGACTGCATGTCCAACTGTCTGGAGTGATCCGGGTTGAGCACGTCTGATTGAGACCTGGGAAACAACTTTGTAAACGGTGAATTGATTCGTCGGCCAACAAATATTTCTGCCGGCGACTTTCCGTTATCAGTTGCCGAGCAAGGAGTATAGCGGTAACTATATAGGAAATTGAACAGCTGTTTTCTCCAATTTGAGGGATCCTTCGCGATAGCTCTCTTTATTGCGTCCACCATTCTTTCCACCTAGCCGTTGGATTGCGGATGGTTGACCGGGGACATCAGATGGGTACAATGTGCCTCTTCGCAGAACGATTTGAAGAGTTGAGAAGTGAATTGTGTTCCATGGTCCGAGACAAGGATTTCCGGGGATCCATATCGAGCGAAGATCTCACGGCACAGGTCGACCGTGCGACTCGCCTAGATGGTCGGAGTTATCGCCACGTCCAGGAACTTCGAGAAGGCGTCCACGAAGACGAGGATGTACTGTCCATTGATTGGTCCTGCGTAGTCTATATGTACGCGCTCCATAGACTTCGCAGGGGCAGGCCAAGGCTCTAGAGGTACCTTCCTAGGCATCTTTTGTACCAGGGCGCAAGCCTCGCAAGGACGTACTCAAGGTGCTCGATGTCTTCCAACATCTTTGGCCAAAAAACGAACTCTCGAGCGAGTTGCTTCATCCTCCTGATGTAGGGCGGAGGGAATTGCAGGCTGCAATTTCTCCGGAATGACGACTCTGTCGCCCAGCAACAGTGTGTCGTCGACAATGCTCAGGTCTTCGGCGTGTAGCCTGAAAGGCTTCAGGATTCGTTGAAGTGTTCCATTTGTTACCTCGAATCGCTTCGAACACCGTCTTGAGCAAGGGGTCTTCCGCCGTGGCAGTCCTCAAATTACGACGAAGTTGTTTTCCGAAGTGATGGATGGTGAGGTTGCGAATTTGAAGCAACTCCGAATCCACTGCGCAGACGTTGGCGACCTGTAACTCGGCTGCATTGTCTCGGCGGAATTTCTCAATGAGGCGCGACAGCGCATCGGCCTGATCGATCTCTTGAGTGCGAACATACTCAATCTGGAAATCGTACCCCAGCAGTCTTAAGGCCCATCTCTTTAGGCGAGCTTCCGTTGTAGGTTTGAGGCCTTTTGTGTTCTCAGTCTGAAGCAGCGCCACTAGGGGTTTGTGATCCGTTTGTAGAATGAACTTTCTACCCCATACAAATTTTGTGGAAGCGCTCAACCGCCGAAACTAGAGCGAAGGCCTCCTTCTCGAGCTGTGAGTAGTTTCGCTGGGCGTCGGTGAGACTCTGAAACATGTGGTACACAGCTCTCCCGGAGCCATCTGGAGATCTCTGGAGAAGTATCGCACCGATACCGGTAGAAGATGCGTAGACCGCCACTACAAGAGTAGTGGACTCAGTAGAGTCCAGTTCGGATCTCTTCCTACCATTCGGGACCCAACAGATAGCAATCAGTTTCTTAATTAATTAACTTTCCAACCGTAATCAGTCTTTAATAAGAATGATTGAAAATTGAAGTGAAAGAAATTAAAAATTCTATACTGCATGTATAATAAAATTCTATAATCTGTTTATTTTAATTATGACATAAATTTAAAGTATTCTATGAATCTACATTTCAACAATAAAAAATTGTATAAATCTTTAAATAGTAGTTTAATTAATTAATATTCAAAATTTATGAATTCTAATTTCAAAATATCAAGACTTGTAAATTAAACTTTGTGAGAATTCAAAATTGTGGTAATCAAAAATTTGTTATAATTATTATAGTTGTTATTACAATTATAATTGTAGTTATGATTATGGCAATTATAATATAGTACTTATAATTATAAATATTATTACATTTATTTCGGTGAAATTATTACAGTTCATGATTCAGAAGATGAAAATAATATGAAATACAAGATTAAATTAAAATTGGATCTCTTTCCATGGTTCGCCGTGCGAAGATTTCAAATTTAATGACACAATATTTATTTTCATTAAACTTTTCACTTTAAATTGATATAGCACATTTATTAAATTGATATGCCATTTTATGGTACTTTTATGTCATTAAACCGTGTTAGACATTTTATATTTCGAAATGAACCATTTGATATGTAACAATCTAAAAATCTTCTAATTCCTTATTACTTTATTTTCAAACTGTCAGTAACACAAGTTTTAAACAAGAATATTAAAATTCACCACGATGTGATAAGTATAAATGTGATGAATATAAAAATCTCGCCGTTTACGAATTTCTAAGAGAAAGTTTTCGTTATAAACTAATTTTAGTTGAACGAGCTGAAGTTCGTTATCTGGAAATAGGGGTCGGATAGCAAAATTGAGGTCCCAGCAAATATGCTAATGTGCTTTGGCTTAAGTGCGGTATCGTGTAGGCAAGGGTCCTTTCAAAGGGGAAGGATGATAAGAGAGAAAAGGAAAATGGAAAGGACTACCTTCTGAAAAAGAGCGACGCGAAAGACAAACTCGTCGACACTCGAAGTGACCTCACTTCAAACGACAGATGTAATTACCGACGAATGATTTTTGAGAAAAGATAGGTAGAGGAAATAAAAATTACATTGATTATCAAATCGTGAATTCTAGAATTGCACACTGAGGAAACACGTTATCTTACATCTTCAATTAATGTTTTTATAAATTAATCGATAAATTAACACTTTGAAGCCTGCTGTCACATATTTTTAACTTTGATACCTAACATTCTACGGCTGTATTTTTTACTTAACTTTTCAGGCACATACAATTATTGACTTTTTTTATACATTCTAATAATATTCGACATTTTGCACGTGTTAAGTTACTTTCTTTACTGCATTTTGATGCACCTCTCCGCGGACCAAGCAGATTATACAGAGTGAAATAGATTAACACTCTGGCGCCATTCCCTCCCCTGTTCTGCGTCCTGGCAGCGCCGGATTAAGGGGAGGTCTAAGGACGGCTGCAGCCCCCGGCCCCACTTTGAAATGGACCCCATTATAAGTTTTCCATTTACCATGTCAACAAATATTGAATAAAGTTTCTTTTTTACGGTTACCTATTTTCTTTACAACTAACGTAAATGTTGTTTTATTTTATTTAAAAGAAATTTCGATTTTTGAACTAAGTTTATCAACCAAGGGGACTCTCGAATGTTTGATAGCCTCGGACCCCAGGAATCTTAAGCCGGTCCTGTACCCTGGATACCAGAATGTATTGTTAAAGAAAGTTTATCGCGTAGTAAATACACGTTATTTCTTTTTTTCTATTTTAGTTGAAACTGCATCTCAAAAAACATGGGAATGTTTTTTTAGATCCACCTAAAGATGATCGGGTGATTATATTTGTGGCTTGGTGCAAGAAATACCAATATTAATATTTATAAAGTTCAAATGCTAAAAAATTCATGTTTAATTAATTTCTGACAGAGAAGTTTGTGAAGTTTCAAATTTCTTTTCTAATACAAAAAGAAATAATTAAAACTTATGCTGTTTTTATACTTCTTACAAAAAATGTTTCTTAAATAATTTTATTCTATGAAAAATTGTGATGTTAACATATACAAGTGCCATTATAGTCATTTCTAGATAAAATTAGCAATTGTCGTTTTTATAAAGGATATACAAACACAGTGCCAGTTTTAACTCATTTTTGCAAAAATATTGACATTGGGATTTCTTGTACCAAGCCACAGGTATATTTCTATAGAGTACTGTAAGTATCTGAAAAATTAGTCAAAGAAGTAGTCTTATTGTTACTTGTGAAAGAAAGCTAAAATAACAACGAAGTAAAAGTACAAGAGAAGCTCAGAATTAAAATAATTACGTTACGGGAAGTAGAAATTAAGAAATTAAATGAATTAGAAAAAGGAAATATAATGAATTCAAAGAACGGAATTAGGGAAATAGGGTAAGAGCAAAGTCAGAGCCAAGGGAGAAAGTACATAACGGAGTTTCAGTGCCAAATAAAGACGAGAAAGAACAAAAAGGAAAAATCAATTAAAATGAAATAAGACCAAAACCAAAACCGAAAATAAAATAGTGGAGCAAGAAAAGAAGAAGAAAATATAAAACAGAATAAAGAAAATAAAAAATGGTATCACAGTCAAGACAAAAATTTAATGAAGTAATTGTAATCTTCATGTCGAGTAAAACAGATGTAAAGCAAACAAAGACAGGTACAAAAAAATAAATAAATGCAATAGATAAAGGAATTATATATAAGTGCATATATATATAAATGCAATAGATAAAGCGGTGGTATAGGAGAAGCTAGAATTCTGAAAACCTTAATTTTGTCGATGTAATTATTAAAAATAATTTAGCAGAAAAATAATATAATTTTTAATTATTAAATAATACAAAATTTAGTATATAAGTGAGAAATATAAATAGTGAATAAATTTTAATTCAAATATTCCCGCATGAGCGTTTACACCAGACTTGTCTAACCTGCGGCCCGCGGGCCACTCGTGGCTCTTTCCCCTACCACGAAACTCGCGCTCGGTTCCGCCCACTCTTCCAGTTGGTTTCCCGACTCTTCCAATATTTGATGCGTATTCCTAGTCCTAGCAGGTACATACATACAGGGTGATTTTCTCACAGTCGGACACAAAGAAACACTAGCGACAATGAACCCATTTGACCGCACAATGAAGAGGTCCGCATTGTCACATCCCAGCGGGGACCTACCCGGGCCGAGACAACTCTGTGTGTGTACGGACCTCTTCATGTTACGGTTAAGAGGTTCATTGTCGCCAATTCCTCTGTGTCCGGCTGCGAGAAAATCACCATGTACAGGGTGATCCTCTCGCTACGCTACCCAAAGGAAGTGACGCCAAACTTGTGGAAGTGTCGCCAGGAATGTGGTAGTCGACATCCCATTTCTGTCATCGCTTACTTGACCGAGGTGGCCCCTGCAGCGAAGACGGCTGTGTGCGTGAAAATGTGTTAAGAAAATATTCTGTTTTCCGCAGCGCTTAAATGGGACTCTTCTGCTCATTACACACATTTTCACGCACACAGCCGTCTTCGCTGCAGGGGTCAAGTAAGCGATGACAGAAATGGGATGTCGACTTCTAGATTCTATTGTGGCGGCACTTCCTTTGGGTAGCGTAGCGAAAGGATCACCCTGTATAGCATCTACCACAGCCGACTCTAGTACAGTGTGATTCTACCGCTACGCAAGACAAAAGCCGTGCCGCACAATCGAACCCTGCTGGTTTTGCGGGTAAAGAGACCCAGGGGCCATATCGCCGGACCCAAGACTGCTCTGTGTGTGTTTATGGCTGAGACGAAGACAAGAAACGGAACAGCAGGGGTTCCATTGTGCGGCACAGCTTTTATCTTGCGTAGCGAGAGAATCACCCTATACTAACCGTGCTGAAGTAAAAATGGCAACACCGCGGGAGTCCGGTCTGAATATATCAACACCTACCCTATTCTATCTGCCTCCCGGACTCCCAGACTCCCAGCCAATCAACGTCGTCAGACTCCCGACTACTTTCTGGACTTCACATAACCTCTTTGGTTTCGTTCCAATAATTTCGTTTGTTTCAAGGTTTTTATTAACTTATATACACGTTTATCAATTCTTAAATGTTTCAATTTGATCCAAAGATGGTTTCATTTTCCTTCATACCTAAATTTTCTTGAAACTACTGTAAATATTTCAAATATCATGCTTCACAACACCAAACTACTTCGAGAGTACACAAAATATATATCACATTTGTAACAATTTTATACTACCACATCACTTCTACTTGCCATAGTTGCACCGTATATGTATTGTTTATACATAATTAATACAAAATAGTGTATATTACTACAGCTTTTAATTAAAAAAACGTTAATTACAATTCCGAGCACAGGACTCTGTTTTTGAAAATAGGACTCCCAATTGTCACGTGAGCGGTGTTGCAACGTTGCTCAGCATGGCTAGTACTACTAGAGTCGGCTGTGCATCTACTCATGCTGCGAGAAACCGTTGCCCCACTACTGACACTACTGGATGGTGGGGGAAGTCTGAAGCGGTAAGAATGGTAGCAATGGCTCTTTCGCTTCTACAGGATGATTCTCTCGCAACCGGACACAAAGGAACTGGCGACAATGAACCCCTTGACCGCACCATGAAGACACACAGAGTCGACTCAGCCCGGGTAGGTCCCCGCTGGCACGTGTCAATGCGGACCTCTTTATGCAGCGATGTTTATTGCTTATTCTGTAAAACATAATTGCGAATAAATGATTATGTCCTCAAAAGTTATGTATCTGTGATTCATACTACTTTCCTTTCATAATCGCAAAAACGAAGACAAATTGACCTATGGTGTACATATATAACATTTTTTGCTCAGAATGACCTCCCGAGTATCGGCTTCGATCTGGGACACCCTGTATATCGTGAACAATATAGCAATTAGACAGACCTGGTTTACACCCACGCGCGTGATAAACATACTCCTATACGTATACAAGGTGTCCCAGAACTGGAGTAGGACCCGTGGAGGGATGATTGCTGAGGTCATTCTAAACAACTTTTTCCTTTGCCAAAATGTTGGTTAAGGTTTCGTTTCCGAGTTATTAACGAAAAACACTGGCCAATCATCGCGCACCTTTAGTGCGGGCCGAACCACGAAAGTGTTGGGTATCTTCTGCGTTCAAACCGTAATCGTGATCGAATGCATCAGCACCACGTCGGTATAATAGGATTCGTTGGACAAAAGTTGTATTGAATAATGAATAAAAAAAAGAAAGGAATAATAGTATTGACTTATTGGTTGCTCATGAACAACGAATAAAGTAATGATTCGTTGCTCATGTAGAATGAATAAATCGAATTGATCCAACATTTTTATTTGTTGTACGATAGTAGTTTAAAAAAATACTTGGTAGACACTTTTGAAAAAAAATGAGGAAAACGTATACACGTTTTGGAAATCAAAATAAATTTGCAAATAATAAAAAAAGATTTGAATTTAAATGAAATGTACCAATTCGTCTGTAAATGATCCAGCTGAAAAGAAAATGGTTTACTGTCACTGGGTCATTGTGCCGATCCTGAACATTTAAGAAGGAAATACGTTACGAAGTACAGCTGATCTACAAACGGGATCATTGAACTCACTCAACCACACGGTCACCATCACTTTTCACAGAATTTCACTACGTAGTCCAAAAGGGACCGATTCTTTCAACAAAATAAACATTTTTATTCACTGTCACGTTGCTATTGCACTGGGCACAAATGAAAAACATGTAATATTCTGCACTACTTCATACGACGTTATAGGTCTCCCTTTCCAACTTCAAATGGGACTTATAGTCAAATGAATTTTAAATGAATTTTAGTAGTAACAGTGGTTCTACTTTCTTCCAAAAGTTATATATCAATTTTTTCGATGCGGCAGAAGCACTTCATTTGCTCTCAGTTATCAGAAATATGTTGCAAGTTACATGTGAAATTCTGACTTGTTTTGTGGCGGTGGTGGGGGGGGGGGAAAAAAAGTATAATACAGGAGCACAACTAAGGGGAGAGTCAAAAGGATCAAATCTCCTATTAAAAAATTAAAAACCTTTTTCTTTTAATATTTTGGAAAATTTAGGAAACCATTGTCGGAAGTAACTGCAAATGAAAAAAATTAAACTTAATATTATCACGACACTAATAAGGTTTGAAAATAGTTTAGTATCCCCTTTAAGAGAATTACGGTTGCGCCACTAGTATAATTCTATCTTTGTCAATAAAGTAAAGTGTCCGACAGAAGAATTTTTGTTAATTTTCATATACAGAGTTTCCCAGAACATGCGTTGGTCTCGTGAAGGGGTGGTAGTTAAGGTGATTCTGAACAACTTTTTCCTTTGCAAAAAAGTCATTTGAAGCTTCGTTTTTGAATTATTAAGGGGTAACACCACTGTAAATTTTTCGAAAAATCGACTTTTTTTTTATTGACTTAAAAGATGCTTTGAACCTTCTAGAATATGGGGCAAAAGCGTTATTACCTGAAAGAAATTTGTTTCCTTGAAATTTCGAGCTCTTTCCCAAGCACGTCGAACTGCTTCGAAACGACTACCGGTGTCAAATTAATCCCTGTTGGGAAGATACAACCTAATGTCGTACCTTTTGATTTCTAACTTCTCTAATACACAATGGATGTCTTTAGAAAATAGCAACGAAAGCTTTAATGCTACCGTTTGGAATTTGGTTCCATAATCTTATTCAAGCGACAAAAAAGTCTTGAAGATAGCGACTGATATTGCTGTGTGCAATTTTAATTGACAAACATTCTCCGAATTATGAAAGCTTTGGAGATGGATATTGGTGTCCAATCATACAATTTTTGTCTGGAAGCCAACGCTAAGTGGATCATCCACGCCGAGCGCTCTTTGACAGATGCGGCAAAAGAGGCACGCTCTACCTTACAATCTTCGAGGAAAGAGAATGAGGAAGAATATTTAAACATGAAAGGGCAGCTTTATGTTCCTGGGATAGCAGATTAATGATAAAAAATTTAAAACAGTCGAATTTTTCATTTCTTCATGTCTATAACACATTTCAAAAGTTTAAACGCGTTTTTTTCGAAACACGATTTTTCAAAACGACACGCAGCATAACTCGAACAATTTTCATTCTTTTCATTCGAATTTTTAACAATATCTTTAAAATAACATTTCGAAGTGAAATACGTACGAGATTTTTGATAAGTTAATTTAAACATTACTTATTAACAAATGATTATCCTGTTTTTAGAGAAAGTAGAACGCTTTTTATTCAAATACTCACCAATCACACAAAAATCAATATTTTTAAAATCCCCTACGTATTTCACTAGCTATAAGCATGTAGATTAAGTGATATTTTTTTCTTTCTCCTAGATTAAAATTTGCACCAGCTACACTGCGTGCCGCAGAGCGCTGAAAATTAAACATGCCTTGCTAGAATGGTTTCAGTGCCGCCATTTTTTAATATTTCTCAATTAAAATTTTTTTTTTAATACCTAAATATATGCTTAATAACTGCCCCCAATATTATTATTCTATTACCTTTCCTTCCATCCAAGAAAAATTGCCAAAAAAACGCTTTTTTTCGAGCTGTTACAGTGGTGTTACCCCTTAAGGAAACACACTGACCAATCCGAGCACGTATAGCGCGCGGGCTCAGGGACGGCAGCGTCGGCTACGAAAGCGGGGCTTGACGTAGGTCGCGATCGAACGGCTCGGCACCCCGTTGGCATTGCACAATAAAAAAATTGAACTGGTTGAACATTTTTAATTGTTGTTTAGAATCGTTAGAATTTCCTTTTTTACATTATGACAGGCGACAAGATTCGTATTCAATTTAAACAAGAAGTAAAAATGTTTAACCAGTTCAATTTTTTTAACATCTAAATTGTGATGCAAAAATGATTAGTAAAAACTGGACAAAAATTTTTCGACAAAAAATTACAAAAACTAATATCGTAAAGTTTATTATGTATTAAAGTAGCTCTGTTATTCTACTTTTAAATAAATAAATACTTTTTTAATCCTAGAACGACCTAGGAGGAAGCTCATCGAATCCCCCAGTTAGACAATGTTTAAAAATATATTATTTTCGTCACTCATACCTTCAAAACTAGTGCTAAAGAAGTGATTTTGATTTAGTATAAATATTATTAAAAAAAGAAAGTGTTCAAAATAAATTCTTATGTATGAGGCTCAGACTTTCAGTAGACTATTTGACTCTGCCTTGCAAAACCAGTAGAAAAATGGCACGGAGTACCTCTATCTTAAAACAAACAAGGAGAAAACGAGAAACATAACGTAAGTGAAGCAGAACCAAATTTCTCCATCCTTCTCTTTGTGAATATGAAGAACTTTGCAGTATTTTGAGGGAAGGAAAGCAAAGAAGAGGATCCTATGGAACACGACAGCAACAGAGACGGGTCTTCCCAGAATCCACGGTGAGATGGTTATAGCCCATTCACGCAGTGGCTGTACAGAGATCAATACTCGTGACACCGAGACGCAGCGTAACAACCCCCCGCAAACGTTTAAAACCAGATCAAAAAATTATACCCTTATACCTATAATAGAACGCTCCAATAAGTCGTGTAAATCGTGTAATTGTAAATCGATTATTTATTTCATTTCATTAATAAACCGGTTGTTTGTCAAATCAATTAGCTTCACAAAATAAAAAAATTCAAAATTTTTAATAATTCAAAAATTTGGAATTAATTACTTTGGCCTATGAATTAAATAAAATAATCCATATTGACAAAAACCTTAAAGCATTAACACATTCTTCACAAATGAAATTACTAGCCCACTGAAAAAAAAATGAAATTTTAGTATAAAAATATTGTTTTTCTCCATTTCGTTATAGCAATTAAATGAAATTTGTTTCTAATACTTAGTTAGTGAACATAATGGTTTTAACGGCATTCCTATTAAAATATGTTTCAGTATATAAAAATGCTATAAACCATGCGACTTAGAAAAAATAAACATTACCTTCTTGTAATAGAAAATACGAATTGAATTGTGAATATGCGTAAAATATGTTCGTGATGAAATGAAATAAAAACTCACCTCATTCTGAACAAATTAACGCGGATGTCCAGGAACGTTTTAGTCATTTGGCTGCCGATAACACGTCCATTTACATAAATGACAAGTCCATATACGTTTTGACACACGATTAGCAGAATATTTACAGCGTTATAGAACCATTTCATGTCGAAGATTATTTAAATTTTACTCGTTTTATAAATTTTAAAATTAACTTCATTGCTTAAAAATAAAAATATTAAGCAGTTATAGAATTATTTATTTTTGACACTTTGGATATTCTAAGAAAAGTGATAAGCGATAAAAGCGTTTTTCATTATTTTATCCTTAAAACAGATTTCGAAATGATGCAATTATTTTCCTACCACGAAGAGGTAAGCGGATCAGCAGTCAAGCTTGAGATGAGAAGGTGCACCTAATGATCGAACAGCACTACCTTTATTTTCTTCTGTCTTTCTTCATTTTTCTCTTTTTATTGTTTTATTTTCAATATTTTGTTCAAAAGAATTTTGATTATTGAACATACGTTACAAAAACTAAAGTACAATAGTTACAAAAACTAAAGTAGTTAAAAGCCTCGGGTACCAAACATCAATATTAACTTTAATATGAAGCACTTCTTGGTAGCATAATTAAAAACGTGAAGGTATACAAAATTAGTTATTACCAAAACCTACTGCTAAGCTGTATAGTCTCTTAGCTTTTAGAATATTAACTCTAAATATCAACAATGTGTTATTATAAATTTTCAGTAAGTAACATAAAAAATGGCGACGTTCGGGCTCCCAACCGTCCCCTTAGACATCTGCGGAGAAAACGATGATGTAGGGGAGGAGGCCCCATATACATATTATACATAGATATACATGTATGTGTATAGGTCTGTGGTCTCCCACCACTCGCATATGAACATTTACGCAGGAAAATTAAAAATGATATTTATTATTCATATTTTTCACTTATATACTAAATTTTGAAATCACTTGAAAATTGAAAATTATATTATTCTTTTTCTAAATTACTTTTAATATTAATATCGTCAAAATTAGGATATTTAGTATTCCTGGTCCTTTATATCGCCATCTTCCTTAGGGAAGCATGATTTGATTACTAGTGTATAACCATTTTTCTTAAATTAAATAGCATTAACTTAAATATAATTTGTGTATAATCCTTGACTTTTTTTTATTAAGGGTATGTCAAAATTACTATCGTCTATTACATATTTTACGCTTTCAATACGTAATCTACTGAAAAATATTTCTGTATTAAGAAATATTGATTAAAAAATATTCAAATTTAGAATAGTAATGATAAAGGCTCTGAATAAATTTGTTATATAATTATAATTAATATATGTTACATGAACTTAAACAAATACTATATAAATATTCATGAATCATATACTAAAATATATAGAATTTATACAATTTTCTATAAAAATTAATATGCAAAACAACAAACAACATCACACAAACACGCAATCTAATAAAGAGAACAGTTTCCCTCAACCAGTAGGAAACACGGTAGTAATTTGATTTCAAAAATTGAGTTAGAAGTATGCAAAGCGGGACCATTATTAATGGACGTTTATATACGACCATAATGAGAATGAGGGGTCTTTTGATCTCTCAACCCTCCTGCAAGTTCCATTTCGTGTTTTAGTCATACCCCCAATGATGCTTCATGAAATTGTAGTTTGCAATAAACATTTGCTGCAATGTGTACTCTTCAAAATATAGAAGTCATATTAATTTATATTAATCATAAAAATTTATAACAACAATTTTTGTAGCACCATATATTACATAAAACACTAGTTAAAATTAAATGAAATGCAAATATTTCCTTTTTTTTATTTACATTATATTTATTGATTTAACCAAACATTTCACTTTTTAATTTATAATTTAAAAAAACAATTAAAACTGTGGTTCTAAGTGCCAATATTAAACAGAAAAGATAAATTAAATCTTTATCATTTCATGCAGTAGACTCTCGTTATATTGCCGCGACCGACGCTGTAGGAGTGACAAATTTGTTAAACTCCCAAGCTTTTATTTGGGAGAGTAGGGGAGATAGAAATGTATTATTTTAGTAGGTTATAATGGTGAAAATCTCAATAGAGTTCAAATCTCTCACGCGGCAATATAACGAGAGCCTACTTTAGATGAGAAACTTACTATAAAATATATTATCATGGAGGTCACTGATAACCGACATTATAAATTTAATTTAATTAAATAACTAAAAAATTAAAAAACAAATAGGTATACAATATTCAAAATAATAAACTAAGAGATTAGATTGAAAAACTAGTTCTGAATACTTTGACAATCAAGGAGTCAACTTATAGTTTCTGATAGAAATCCAATCAATAGCTCCTTTAATTATAATATTAAAATCTAATTCTGTGGCAATAAAAAATGTTTTCAATTTACCCATTAGTCTGATATAATTCCAGAATGACACTTATATCGTATCAATTTGAAACTTAACACGTTCGGATTCACTTAGATAGATCTACTCGTACCAGAAAAGCGGTGGGGTTTAAAATCACTCAAATGGACAATATAGTTATCAAAGGAGCAATATGAACCTGAAACATCAGACTAGAACCTGACACACAATATTTTATAGAGTTTTGATATATTTCATGTAATCTTCGACTACGTTATGCGATACTGTGTTCCGTCAGTACTCGCTAAAATGAGAAAGTAGTAAATGAAAAAATTTTCAAACTGCCAATTTTTTTTATGATTTATATTACAAATAAATATTTGTTATAAATTATATAAAAATATATGGTTTACACATATATATGTATTTTAAAAATTTTCTAACCCTCCGCATCTCACCCATACAACACAGACTAAACACCGAAAGAGTTCATTTATAACCTCTCTTTATCTCGTCCAAGCTGCATCCGTTACTCTGAACTAAAACATTTTAACTCTTCTAATTGAGTCATTCACGGGCAAAAATAATTAACTCCATTTTTTGATCCTTTTAAAATTTTAATACCAAAACACTTGATTTTTCATACTTTTGTTTTTTGAAGTTAATCAATTTGACAAATGAGTGAGCTAATAATGTGTCATCCATCATCGGTGTAAGTGAAATTTTTATCTAGGATGGATCAAGTCACCTAGCCTCATTAAAAGTATCGAGTATATACAGGTAATAAAATGTTACAAACTATTATCTCGGAAACTATAACAGCTATCAGCCTAATTCTTTTTTCAAATTAAATGGTACAAAGTGCCTGGTTATGTGGTGTATAAAAATGGTTGCCTAGAATAGCTATCATGGGGTCAGAATAAACTGACGTCGTCTCTTTTAAATAGAATGCCATATTATTATTAATATTTTTTAAATAGCGTTTATCAAACTGGATAACATTTATTCGAACCATTTTTTTATATTTCTAATAATCAACGATTTATGGTAAAAGGAATATCAAAGAAGCGATTACGTGGAGGCATCGAAAGAGAACCAAAACAGACGTATTTTGCCTGAAAATTTATTTTATTAAATATTAAAAATGACGACTATTTACTTGTAAACATATATTTCTTCTTTTTCTAATATTATGACTTTTATAATATTGTATATCGGACAACATTATTGCAAGTACTGACTTACAAGAATTTTGCATTCGATTTTTTCTTGTGAAGATATTTGAAGCACAAAGTAATGGAAACTCTAACTAGCACAAAAGATGATATGAAAACTTGAATACAAAATACTTGTCAGTTGGTAAATATAATAATACTGTCTGATGTATGTTATAACGTCATCATTTTTAATATTTTAAAGGATAAAATACGTCTGTTTTAATTCTCCTTGAACGCCTCTATGTATTCGCTTCTTAAATATTTCCTTTGCTTTAAATCGTTAACTATGAAGAATATTAAAAAATAGTTCAAGTAAATGTTATTCAGTTTGATAAAAGCTGTATAAATAAAAAAGATTAACATAGCAATACGTTTAAAAAAGACGACGTTCGTTTATTCTAACTCTATGATAGCCATTTAAAAGAAAAATTTTATACACCACGCAATCAGGCACTTTGTACCATTTAATTTGAAAAAAGAATTAGGCTGATAGCTGTTATAGTTTCCGAGATAATAGTTTGTAACATTTTATTTAACTCACCCTGTATATACTAGAACATTAAGAACATAATAAGAACATAATAAGAACATTATCGTATTACGTATTGCATTTCGATCCAAATATTTATTTCTATTGAAATGAAATTCTACAAATTCACGAAAATTTTATTATTTATTTAAATAATTCTTAATAGGGGTTCAGTCCGCATTTTAAAGGAACCAGTTTGGACCTAATTATTATACCAATGGTGTGCACAGAATTAAATATTTAATGTTTTTGCAGAAATGCTAAACGATACGCTTTTCTTAAGTCGAAATGATCCCTAACATCACGGCGAGATCTCCAAAGAGGCTAGGAATTAGCCTGTACTCATTGCTAATCGTCGAAACGACGTCACGAGGCTCGGCCATCGGTTGACCTCTGCTCGTAACTCGCTTTTACGAATGTGGGTTGCGGGGGCGATTGTAGGCGGTGGAGAAAAGCCGCGTGGAAAACGTGGATCAATACTTTGATATTGGACGAGTACAGCGCCACTTCCGGTCGTCGAAGACGCGTGTGCAACCGAACCCGAAGAGCGCAACTCTGGAGGAGCTCTTCGTCGTTCTTTCTTGACAATCGTTGCACAGGTAAGTTCTGTCATCATCTGTGTGTGTCTTAAATCTTTGAGGCTGTTATAAAAGAAATTCAATGTTATACCTGTAGAAGATTAATTTTGAAACTGCAAAGAACTTTCAGGGTGATTTTCTTATTGTGAAAACAATTGATGGTTTTAATTTTATTATGATTAATATTAAAAATTGTGAGCAGGAAATTTAGTGAATTGTTGGTGTTTCTTGACGTTCTATGAAAAATGTAATCACTGATTAGGACTGAGTACAATAATGCTATTAAAGCATTATGTAATAACATTGTATAATATAATTATGGTATCAGTGTTATTATTGTTATGCAATATGTTTAACCGAAATAGCAATATTTAATAATGAAAGTAGTTGTGATTGGACAAAAAGTTCTTTCTTTCAGAAAATGTGACAATACTCTCAATATTTCAAAATATTTCAACAAAATATTGTAAAAATACATGAATTAATTATTTTTTTATCACCCTATACAATTTACTTCAATTGATATTTAATTAACATATAGTTACTAACTTATAGACATCCACATTTGAAACCATGTACTGGATCCTGTTTCTGTCTGTGGCTGTTGCTGTTCAGGCATCAATCTATTTGCCTCCTCCAATTAAGGTAACACTTTACCTTCAAAAATTTAACCAACTTTGCACATTTCAATTCATTAACGCGATCAACCTAGGTAATGATCATAAGATGCCAAACTGTTCGAATCCGACGTCCTGGTGACATCATAAGATTCCTCGCTCAACACGCAGAGTATTGATAAAAAATATTGACCAATCATTGCTTCCGCCGGGAGTAACAGAAGTTCTAGATTAGGATAACAGTTCAAAAGCCATATGAGTCCTAGACTAGAGGGCCTTAATCCTCGGACGGCGGACTATGGAAAGAGCCCCAATTTTAATTTAATGTGTATTTCATATTATTTCCATTTTCTTAATTTTACACTATTCCTCTAAAAATTATTCTTCCGATATATAAAATCTTTTCATTTAAAAATTACACATTTAACTTTAGATTAATATCTTTGTACATACATGTTCTATAAGTTTGTGTCTCGATTGATCCTCACTCTACTGTTCCGGCTGAACATGTTAATCCTTCCGCTACAGTAATCAATCATAGTCGTCCAACGTAAAGAATTTATTTTTCCTTGTCATTTGAACTATTTAAAACATTTTTATTTTGTATATTATAAGGAATCATGCTGTATATGTTGCCATCTGATTCAAGGAGGATCAATTGCTGACCGATACTTTTCGGGAGTTAATCAATCAAATGGG
This sequence comes from Osmia bicornis bicornis, assembly GCF_907164935.1. NCBI lineage: Eukaryota > Metazoa > Arthropoda > Insecta > Hymenoptera > Megachilidae > Osmia > Osmia bicornis. The sequence goes on from NC_060221.1 coordinate 10,276,900, forward strand.
AAATGAGCTCGTGGACGCAGCTGACTCATATCTAGAACAGCAAGACAAACCTAAGGAAATTCGTATTGAACTACCCGCTGATTACGATGATATAGACACATTGAACCCCAATCCCAGCATCCGTGATCAGGAATACTTACGGCACAGTACATTATGGAGCCATCAACGCATGAACAATAATGATCAAGCAAATGATAGACAGATTAAACCTGGAAATATAAAATATATTAAAGATGAGAAGACGGAGAGTGCTTTGCCGGCATATTGCACACCTCCGAATCCTTGTCCGGTTGGATATACAAGTAAGTAACTTATTGCTATTATTAGTATTGATTTATTAACCCTCGGACGGCGGACCATGGAGACAGCCACAATTTTTATTTAATTTTGTATTTCATATTATTACACTGTTCCTTTAAAAATGATTATTCCAATATAAAAAACATATATTTTACATTATTATACATTTAATTTTGGGTTAGTATTCTTGTATAGTAATCCCTCCATCTGCACCGCAGACTATGAACTCTACTTTGTATGGAACTATGGGGTAAAGTTTGTACAGTAAAGACTCGGTAATTGCGAAACGCTCGGGACCGTACTTTCGCTTATATTGAATTACGTCGTGTTTGATATCATTTTAATCAGAAGAATTCCACAAATTTGTTAGTAAAAGTTAGGGGACACTTCCGAAAGGCCCCATCACCCCAGGATAATCAAACTTCGGATTTATAGTAATTGAGGGACGAGAAATCGAATGAGACCATTTTCAGAACTGGCAAATAAACCGTTCTCGAGATATACAGGGTATTCTAAAAGTGCGGAAACCCCCTATTACCTCGATAAGAACGCATTTTCACGGAAAATGACTAACCTAACCTAGGTTAGGGTTAGGGTTAGGGTTAGTCATTTTGCGTGGAAATGCGTTCTTATCAAGATACATAATAGGGGGTTTCCGCACTGTTAGAATACCCTGTATATCTCGAGAACGGTTTATTTGCCAGTTCTGAAAATGGTCTCATTCGATTTCTCGTCCCTCAATTACTATAAATCCGAAGTTTGGTTATCCTGGGGTGATGGGGCCTTTCGGAAGTATACCCCTCCTTTATTTTTAACTGTTTCTTAATGAAACTTTTACTAACGCATTTGTGAGATTTTTCTGATTAAAATAGTACCAAACACGATATGATTTGAATTATATTTATTTATTAAAATAATAATAAAACTGTAATAATAGCAAAGTACTAAACTGGTCGATGGCTTCATAAACTTATTGTTGCCACGGTTCAGTTCAGAATATTTCTAAGTAGCGGAACTATTGACTGCAAATTAGGTGCTTTATGATGTTAGGAACAGCCCGTGATTTCCATGAAACCGGACAGTTTCTTCCTATTGAAAATTAAAGTAATTTACAAGCTAACAGTAATAACAGAATGATAATAGAATAAATAAACAATAATAATAAAATAAACAATATAGAATTGACACCTCGGCTACATATGTATAAGGCAGGCCGTACACCAAAGATACATCAAACACGCAACATGCAACAAGCAACACGTCGCATGTTGTGTACGAACGTAGAATAGGTACCGCGGCATGGTACAAACGATTTGTACGAACGTAGAATAGGTATCGCGGCATGGTACAAACGATTTGTACGGACGCAGAATCGACACCTCGGCTGGATATATGCAACGTTTGAAACCCGAGCCGACACCGCAACCGATTTTCATTTCCAATCCTCCTTTGCTTTTCGCCAACTTTTAACATCAATTTTAGCAAGTAATTATAATTCAAACTATATCGTGTTTGGTATCATTTTAATCCGAAAAATTTCACCAATGCGTTAGTAAAAGTTTCAGTAAAAAAAAGTCAAAAATAAAAAAGTTTTATAGTTGAATTAGTATTAGTCACACCGATACGTTTCGGCTCTTTCCGTTGATCATCGGACCTCTCTCTTTCCACCATTATCTGTCCTTTTCTACGTTCACGCTTGGCTGCTCGTCGCGTGTAACCCGAGATTCGACTCCTCGACTGGATATATGCAACGACTGAGTCCCAATGTTTGTTGCATATACATATCCAGTTTTACTGTACCTCACTGATATATCTGATCCCAGATCATGTTACACCACTCGGCAAGCGAACTTTTCGGCGTTTCAAGGGGTATACCCCTCAGCGATGAGCATGAGTTCTTCGCAATTATCGAATCTTTACTATATAGAAAAATTGCAAAAAAATTGAAGAAAAAAGTCTTTATTTGACGACTAATATTTAAATTAATATAAACGTAATAGCGATGTGGAACAAACAACTGAACTTTTAATTTAATCCTCCTTCTGCTGGATTCGTTTATGTTGTATCAACTAAAACTAATATTTTTTCTCCATTTTCTAAATGTTTGACTATTTCAAGCTTTGCCTCCAATGTCAACATTTTTCTTTTGCCAACTTTTTCCATTATTATATACAGGATATCCCGAAAATTAAGTCGAATCCCGTAGAGGGATGATTGCTGAGGTGATTCTAAACAACTTTTTCATTTGCCAAAATATTGGTTAAGGTGAGCAACCAATAATTCGATACTATTATTCTTTTCTCTTTTTTATTCACTTTTCGATACAACTTTTGCCCAACGAACCTATTATACCGACGTGGTCCCGATGCACTTGATCACGACCACTGTTTGAACGCAGAAGATACCCAACACTCTCGCGGTTCGGCCCATGCTAAAGGCGCGCTCTGATTGGCCAGTGTTTTTCATTAATAACTCGAAAACGCAGCTTTAACCAACATTTTGGCAAAGGAAAAAGTTGTTTAGAATCACCTCAGCAATCATTCCTCCACGAGTCCTACGCTAAGTTTGGTACACCCTGTATATAAAATATAGCAAACTGTCTGTTTAAAAAAATGTTATATTAAATGCTGTTTGTTACAGGTGAGAACAACTGCATTGTAGATTTTGAAAATACAGCTGCATTCAGCCGGGATTACCAAAGTGCACAAGATTGCATGTGCGACACCGAACACATGATGAATTGTCCTGTTGATTCTACGAATAGCAACAGTCTACCAAGCATGCACATTCCAAATGCCAATTTTAATCAGATTGTCGATCAGTTTCAAGCTGTAAGATACACTGCGATCAATATTTTTGTTTTTACTTTTAAATTAAAGTAAATCAGGTCATCATAAAGATTTCCATTCGTTTTTGTTTATCATTTATATTTATAATTTATATTAAATATAAAGACTGCAAACTGCTGGTACATCTCTGTATCCATAATGCATCTAAAAAAGATTATAGCTATATGTATACTATATACATCAGTTTTTAATATCTTATTTATTGTTAGTTAGAAATAAACATATTTCCAACTTTTTATTTCAGGAGGATAATCCATTTTTCCGAGGTGAAAAGTTACCAATTGCAGCAAAGAAAGGTTTAAATGTTGTTTACTAAAATATATGGCATACCTCCTAAAACTACTTTAACGTATGAACCAAAAATGTTTTACTATGTATCAATAAATATCTTAGGTTCAGTGTACCATTCCATAAAAGATACAAACATCAAACGACAGATGAATTTATACCTATAAAGAAAGAAAGATATTACATAATTCAACGATGGTGGTGCTAAGATTACACAAATATTTTAATATTATAATAATAGTATTACCTCCAATGAGAAATGACTTAGAATCGATGTGTATATGTGTGTACATATTTTAAATCTAATATAGATGTCTGTTTAATATAATATAAACGTGTTAGGTTTTTACAAATTATGTATATTTTGTTACCAAGAATTAATTGTTTAAGAGAATCTTCAATTATAAAAATTACTGTTATTTCGTGGAATGGTAAGTAATAGTAAATGCAACAATGATAAGTAATTTATCTATCCGTGAAATATTTCTGTATTTTCTTTTTCTTTAACAGACAATATATTTCGTGAGATAAAAGATTTTATGAATTTTATAAATGTACTACTTGTCGACTGTATTTTAGTTCCACAGCGATATAGATCAAATACTTTCATTACTAAAGCATTCAGAAATACATTTTTTTTTTAAAACAATACCTTGCATTTATTTTTCTTATATGTATACAAAAGATATTTATCAACTAATTTGTCAAGAAAATGAACTTATATATAATATTTTTACAACATTATTGTACTTCATTTATTGTATAAGATTATTTATAATTTGTTCAACTGTTGCGAACAGAAATCACATTCGTACAAAGTTCCTAATTATTAATAAATAACTTTCGAGTCGCCAATAAATTATGTAAATGACTGTAATACCTAATACATGCAGAACATTATCTATTTTCAAATAAATTATGTATAATCGTAAAAAAATTTTAACTATTAAAAATATTTTTACTGTTTTCTGAAACTCTTTAATATTGGATATATATTGTTTAATGCATCTTGCAGCTCAGTACGATTTTTTGCTCCTGAAATGCATATTATTTTATAAAAACCATAACAATTTTGTTTTTTCTTTTTAAATTAATTTAAATTAATTATATCTCACCAGTCAATACAATTTTCCCATTGACAAATATAAGTAATACCACTCTTGGAGATACCATTCTGTATATAAGACCCGGATAAAGCTCAGGTTCATAACTAGAAAATTGCCCATGTATATGATTTAAGTTTTCCAGCTTGATTGGAAATTTTAAATCGCATGTGGCAACTATATTTTGTATTTTAAAGTTATAAAATTTAACCTGTAATAAATGCAGTTCATTAAATTATACAAGTGATAAAAAATAATGAGATTATATTTTTGTTAACACATTGATACAAAGCATCTTACTTGAAATCCTAATTTTTGAATTATTCGTGCAAACTTTCTTGTTGCTAAGTAAGAATCCTCTTCGCACCTTGCTCCGGTACATACTAATTTTCCAGAATGAAAGATCAATGCTGTAGCTCTAGGATTTCTAATTCTCATAATTAAACCTGTGAATCTAGCTGGATTATACTCTGAATTCCTTGTTCTTGTGTTAATATACATGAGTTTTAATTCTGTACCTAAGTTAACTGTAGAAACTACATTTCTACAACAAAAAATAAAAAAGATTACTTTACATATCATGAAATTGTATTCAAACTGTAATAACTTGATTATTGTTTTTAAATCCAAAATAATTAATTCATCTTAATTATTACAAAATGTAGCCATGCAATAGTCCTTACCAGAATAAAATAAAACTTACAAACTTCAGTAACTTTCTCACTTACTGTAAACATGGTTCTATAACTTCTTTTGTACTATGAGCAGGAGTCAGTGGATTAATCATTAACTGTGGATTAACATTTTGCGATGTGCTCGGTCGCGGGACATTTGTCTAAAATTCACACATTAGATTAAAATTAAAAAATTAGAAACAAGTGGTTCAACGCGTGTAACATATTTTTTAATTTACCGATTGCGGCGGAGCCATCGAACATTCCTCCCCAGCATTTTTTGCAGGATTATTCAATAACCTTTTTAATTCGTTGTCTTCTTGTACAGCAGTAGTCATTTTATCTATTTTCGTTATTAAATGAACTCTTTCCACTCATATGGACCACTAACTATTTTGAACGCCATTTACAATCATTCTGACATCTTAAACGCCATCTGCATCTGATCAGCTGATCATTTAAAGTACTTAAGTACTTACATTTAAAGCACACTAAGGTCAGATCTACACTGTGTGTAATTACATGTGTGTAAGTACTTACATATATGTATATCTTTTAGGCCCGATCCACAATATCGGTTCAGTCACGTTCCGTTCTCGATCCGGTAAAATTTTACCGTACCCATACTGCTATGCCACTTTCGAGCCGCTCTCGATCCTGATAGTCAATTATAAAAAGTTTTTTCGATTGTATTTTTGGCATTAGTAGATGTAAATTATAAATTTACTACTGTAGATATAGATTCATATGGAAAAAATAATAATGGTGGCATTTTCGCAAACTCTGATTTTGGAAGAAATTTACAAAGTCGCAAATTGAATGTTCCCGAGGATTCTCGGTAATTATTGAGATTAGGTTACACCTCACCGATTTTGATGAAATTTAAATACATATGTTGTAAAACTCAACATTTTGAACAACTTTTTCCGATACATATAACCGCCGCTCGGCCTTCGAGATATTTTCGAAAAACTACTACTACTACTACAATAAATTCTACGTATACCTATGCAGGTACGGCGGCGTATGCGTCACCATCGGACCGCCGTTTATCTACTGTTTTCACAAACATCGCAATGGTCGAAAAGCCACAGATATAACGGGTGACCTTTTTAACACGGTATTGACGGTTTATATTTCTTTAATCTATAGATACATATTGCCTCCGAAAAAGTTCAAAATCTAAACCCATTGACACCTCTCTCCCATAAATTATAACTTAACCTAACTTATTTATCCTATTTACATATTTACACAGTTATGCATCCTCCATCAATAGAATAAATATGTAAGGTTAGGTTAGGTTATATTTTATGGGGCAGGTGTGAGGCCCCGCCTACGCCTTTAAGAATCCAATGCCTGCTATTTGTTCTACTGACTAAGTATGATTTCGTAACCATCATTTGTTTTAAAACATTTACCCGTTATATCTATGGCTTTTCGGCCGCCGCAATGTGTTTGTGAAAACAATAGATAAGCCGGATAAGCGGCAGTCCCTTGCTGACGCATACGCCGCTGTACTTGCATAGGTATACGTAGAATTCATTGTAGTAAGTAGTAGCAGCAGTTTTTCGAAAATATCTCGAAAACTAAGGCCGAGCGGCGGTTATATGTATAGGAAAAAGTTGTTCAAAATGTAGAGTTTTACAACATATTTAAATTTGATAAAAATCGGTGAGGTATAACCTAATCTCAATAATTACCGAAATATTGAATGCGGCCTTATTTAAAAGATCAAAAAGTATAGAAGATATTGAAAAGAGAATATTTAAGGAGTACATAACACCACTTTGACCGCTTCAAATTTAAGGCTTTTTTGGAAATTTTTTTTTAAGAAATGGAAAGTGTTTATGAAACTCCAATTAGATTGATTTATTATACATGTATTAAAGTAGATATAGTTTTTTTGTTTTATTGATATGTGCAAAAATGGCGGCTTGACAGCTGATGATCGGAAACGCTTCGAAAAAACAGTGTCAAATGGTGGGCACGATAACTCAACCCAGATATGACCTAGAACAATGAAACAAAGGGATTTAGATTTCTTAATCCAAACGCTAGTGAAATACGTAGCCGTTTTCAAAAATATGCATTTTTAATAAAATGGCATCGATTTAAAGTAAAAGCTTAATTTTTGACCAGAAATTTCGTGCTTTGAAGTTGTACAGAAAATCGAAATATCAATATTTTGAAAAAATCCTACGTGTTTCACTAAAAAAATATGTGACGATTAAATTACAAAAAGATTCAAGAAGATTGATTGAAAATTGGCGGAGCTAGAGTGCCCACCGATTTTGAAAGTACTGTTTCGAGAAAAACGCGTTTAAAGTTTTGAAATGTGTTCTGGACATGAAGAAATGAAAAATTCGACTGTTTTAAATTTTTTATCATTTATCTGCTATCCCAGGAACATAAAGCTGCCCTTCCATGTTTAAATATTCTTCCTCATTCTCTTTCGTCGAAGATTGTAAGGTAGAACGTGCCTCTTTTGCCGCATCTGTCAAAGAGCTCTCGGCGTGGTTGATCCGTTTAGCGTCGGCTTCCAGACAAAAATTGTATGATTGGACACCAATATCCATCTCCAAAGCTTTCATAATTGGGAGAATGTTTATCAGGGCATCAATAAAATTGCACACAGCAATATCAGTCGCTATTTTCAAGACTTTTTTGCTGCTTGAATAAGATTCTGGAGCCAAATTCCAAACGGTAGCATTGAAGCTTTCGTGGCTATTTTTTAAAGACATCCATTGTGTATTAGAGAAGTTAGACATCAAAAGGTAGGACATTAGGTTGTACCTTCTCAACAGGGATTAATTTGACACACCGGTAGTCGTTTCGAAGCAGTCCGACGCGCTTGGAAAAGAGCTCGAAATTTCAAGGAAACAAATTTCTTTCAGTTAATAACGCTTTTGCCCCATATTCTAGAAGGTTCAAAGCATCTTTTAAGCCAATAAAAAAAAAATCGATTTTTCGAAAAATTTACAGTGGTGTTACCCCTTAATTATCGATTATGTAGAGGAAGAAGATTAATCGAGTGCGCATTTGGGATTTTATCACAATAACATTCAGAGTTTATTGTAGAAGACATAGCTGATCCTGAAAATGCCACTACAATTATTTTAACGACATGCATTCTGCATAATATTATTAGAAATTGTCGATCTATGATTTGCGAATAGAATTCGGAATATATTGAGACAAATCATGTAAAAACAATCTACGAAGACAAGGTGGAAATGCACAAACTGAAGTATTTCAAACAAGGGAGCGCAGTCACGCTCCAGGAAAATATTCTTCGTGAGTGAACAGGACCTGACCGGGATTGAAGCGTGATCGGATCGGAGTTGGCGCGGACGTTTTTACCGGACAGAGAGCGGACCGTGACTGAACCGATATTGTGGATCGGGCCTAAAAGATATATATGTAAGTACTTACACACATGTAATTATGCGTAGAGTAATATAGAATTTAAATTTTCACTGAACCGATATTGTGGATCGGGCCTAAAAGATATATATGTAAGTACTTACACACATGTAATTATGCGTAGAGTAATATAGAATTTAAATTTTCAAACTAATAATAATCGTTATTTAAGAAGATAATAGAAATAACATAATTTATTATATTGATAAAATGTATAAAAGATTCTGTAATAATTTTCTATTTTTGAATCAAATGTTGTCACACTTACGTATGTTGTCCGGTACAGGACCAATTTTTGAAATTATTATTTTGTTTATGTATATTTAACTATTCGATACATACTATACTATATTATTCTAATCACCAATTATATTCAAAAGTTTGATATGATTACAGTTGCTATTAGCAACCGTAAACTATAATATAAGAAGACATTTACGAAGACACAATATAAAAATACGGTGTTCTTTAAAAGTTCATTTAATTGGGATAATTATTAGATTTACAGTAATAAAGTAACAATCATCATGAGCTTGATCTTTGGTAGCGGTGACAGTAACAATAATTTGAGTGTTATTATTTTTGACGCTTCCAAAAACGAAAGAAAATTGAATGAAGAATTCAAAGTGTTGCAAAGAAAATTAAAATCGAAATGGAAATTCATTGAGTGTGTAAATACATTGATATTATTTTAACTAAAAGTAAAATATTTTCTATAGTTTTTATGTATTTTAGAAATAACGATGTCTTAACAGAGGAGTCATTATCAACAGGAAAAATATTGATACTACCAGAGCCGCGAAATAAATTTACCGAATTAGAAATGAATTCTATTAGAGCATTTTTAAATTCTGGCGGACACGTATTGGTTATGCTCGGTGAAGGCGGTGAGAAAAAGTCAAATACAAACGTGAACTTTTTATTGGAAGAATTTGGCATAATGGTGAACAATGGTGAACAATATTATCACCTTACAATCATTCAAAATGATACAAAGAATTGAATGTAACTTTAATGATTTAATTTTTAGATAGTGTAATACGTATGAGTTACAGTCAAACAATGCATCCAAAGGAATGTTTTATTTCACAAGGAATGTCAAATAAATCAATATTTTCGAAAAATCATAATGAATACATGTAATTTTAATCAAATATGAAATACTAGTTAAATTATTTAATTTACAAAATAGAAGTAATGTGACTATTTGTTTCAGGGATATGAATTTTTTATATCCATATGGCGCAACTTTAAATGTCGCACAACCTTCTGTAGTTGCATTATCCAGTGGATCTATCACCATTCCAACGAATAGACCTATTTGTGCATATCATTACAATGAAATAAATGGTGGAAAATTACTTGTTTTAGGTTCATCAAGAATGTTAACTGATACATACATTGAGAAAGAGAAAAATGATTCATTGAGAGAAATGATATTTGACTTTTTTGAATCAAAAGAAATTGTAGTCAAAGAATCACAAATGGATGAAATAGATGTAAGCTTTAAAATTCTATTAACTGTTTCTAGTTTTTGTACATATTATTACTAATAATAACATTGTTTATCCAGTTCTGGGAGTACAACTTAATCCCAGATATAACACAGCAAGCAGATAATCCAAAAGTGTGTACCCATGACATGGATATGATGGATAATCCTCATGAATATACTAAACTATTTAAACATCATTTTTATTCAATAAATTTAGACATGGTACCAGCTTGTATAAAAGCTTATGAAATTTTAGGACTGAAACATGAACCACTCACCTTAATTCCGCCACATTTTGAAGCTCCTTTACCACCTACTCAAGCTTCAGTAAAGTTTTCTATTAGTATATTGATTTTATTATTATGTTTTAAAAGATGTGATTTAAAAACTTTGTTTATAGGTCTTTCCACCAAGTTTTCAAGAATTACCACCACCAGCCTTAGAATTATTTGACTTGGATGAAGCATTTAGTTCTGATTTATTGAAACTATCTCAATTAACAAATAAGTACATGGCAACAAAAGATTTATCAAAACATATGGAACTGAATCATTACATTAGGGAATTTGGAAGTATTATAAGGATTAGTAATTCTGATACTGATACTGCAAAAGAAGTATTAAACTCTGTCTTTCAAAGTATTTGCAGTTACAAAGCTATGCATGAATGAAAAAAGGTCATATAATTGTAAATACCGTATATTTTTTCTTTGTATTTGTTATACTTATATGAAATAAGTGTAAATATGTATATTTATAAAAAAAATTTATTCTGTAATATCATGTGTTGTAATAATACATTTTTGAAGTATACCTTACCATTTCATTTGGTCATAACATTATTTTTGGCTGAACTTTACCTCAGGGGACCAAAAATTATGGCCTTTTTTTTTACCTTCGTGAAGTATTTTACGAGTAGAATCTAAAAATCCTAGTTTTAAGGTGCGGAATCGATCGGTTCAGAAGTTATACGTGTGTAAAAATGAGCGTTTTCAGCGTATTTCACGGATTATTTTGACGCCATATTGACTTGTAGCCTGTTGCCGTCCAATCACGTCCAATGAGTGGAGTCGCCGTCGGTAAAACAGAATTTGTAGGTAAATTAGTATAAACTTGGCTTTCATTCGATTTCCTTTTTCATTTTTTCCGATTTCATTTTTGGTCCGATAAAGTAAAGTTTACCCAATTCCGCGTCTTAAAACTAGGATTTTTAGATTCTATACGTAAAATACTTCAAGAAGGTAAAAAAAAAAGGCCATAATTTTTGGGCCCCTGAGGTAAAGTTTACCCATGTAAACATTTGTAAACTATACATTTCTGCCATCTACCGTGAGTATACTAAACTTGAAAGTAAAATAAAATTGATTATAATCATGGCAGTGTTTTGCTGGTGCAAACAATAATTTTGTTGTGAATATCTTACATAGCGAATAAACCAAAATATTTACACTTTATTTAGTGTTACTCACAGTTAGCAGGATGATTTTCATAATTTGAGGAATTTTATTTTGTATTATATCAAGCATTAGCTGTAAAAAATGTCGGTATTTTTCGTAAATGCGTAAGTAATAATGTTTATTTCTATATTAGGTTATATGCATTTAAGTTTATTATAGTTAACCAAGTATTTATTAACATTACTAACCGTTCAGTAATCAAGATAGTGAAGTTGAAGGAGATTCCAATGGAGATCTTCAAATTGCATCACCAGGTAGTTCTGAAGCTCAACAAGCTTTGGCCCAATTCTGGCCAAAGGTTACAGAAGAAATTAAAAAAATTACTACCGTACGTAGGGGGTTAACTGTTACATATATTTCATAATTATTAATAGTTTTTAAATTTGTAGATGGATTTAAAAACACAGTCATTACCATTGGCTAGGATAAAGAAGATAATGAAATTAGATGGTGATGTAAAAATGATAAGTGCAGAAGCTCCTATGCTGTTTTCTAAAGCTGCAGAAATTTTTATACATGAGCTAACCTTGAGGGCATGGGTTCATACAGAAGATAATAAAAGACGTACTCTTCAACGGAATGATATAGCCATGGCAATAACTAAGTATGATCAGTTTGACTTTCTCATTGATATAGTGCCTAGAGATGAATTGAAACAAAGTAAAGCACAGACCGAAAGTACTGTACGCACTTCTATGAACTCGGATCAGGTACATTATTATTTTCAATTAGCGCAACAACAAGCTTCTGCTAATCAAAATGTACAAACTGGTAACACTGCTACACAACCTATACAAATTGTACAGCCTTCTACTGGACAGATACAAACAATCAATATTGGTAGTCCTGTAGAACAGGTATATTTTATATTTTTTATAGAAAAGTATTTTAATTATTTAAACTCATTATATTCATTAATTATTATATTTTGATTTCAGGAGACTACTGGTGGAAGTACAACACAGACTGTAACAGTGCAGAGTCCACAACAATCATCAGGACAACAAATTATCCAACTACAGCAAGCTCAACAAACACCTACTACACAAACTGGAGGGATACAAATTGTGCAACAAATTGTGACACCTAGCGGCGAAATTCAACAAATACCTGTATGCACATTTCTCATAGTAAAATTGTTAATTTGTAAGTACTTTGGTATTCGTACAGAAATTTTTCTATTATTTCAGATACAGTTGACACCTCAGCAACTTCAAATGATCCGTATGCAAGTACAAGGCGGAAGTAATCAGCCAATCATAATACAAACTGCTCCGATACAAGCTCAACCTCAGTTAATACAAGTTGCACAAGGTGCCCAAGCACCAGTCTTCTTACAAACTAGCGGAACTGACAATGAGTAAATATTAATTAATTTTAAGGAATATTTAATGTCTAGTACAACAATCTTAAATTTAAAACAGGATAAAACAGTAAAGATAAGCTTGTATGGTAAGGAATACAAATTTTTTTAAATTATTCCTAAAATAAAAGCATTTCCATTTGTCTGTTATCCCTGGTATACCACAATATTTCGAAACAAAAAGAAACATTAAAAAAATGGATGGATATTTGTTTTTTATTTGATATTACAATGTAGTTATCATTTGTTACGACCTTGCTTATTGTTCTCTGCAAGCAGATACTTGCAGAAGGTGCTCAACAAAATGTAAAATTATTAAATAGTGAAAGTGTAGTTTTTGATCGTCGAAAGTTTTGATCGTTTAAAAGCTGCGTCCAAGGACGAATATGTATCACGAGCCGGTTATAAGATGCCGATCGAAGGGTTGTCACTGAAGCGAAATGAAGTGAATTGAAGCGAGGTAAGGTGAAGAATAAAGATAAGCAGCCAACGCAAGATGTAATCTGATTCGTACGTCGCGTTCCTTAGCCGCTGGCTGCTTCGCATGGCTGAGCTTAGGACTGGCTGGTGCAACTTGTATTATGTTTCACGTTGCTGCGGTTCTTGTCTGGCAAGTCTTGAGTTCGAAGCCTTCAACAATCTCGAAACGTCACGTAATAATAAATATATTAAAATTTATTTACATATTTGCAAGTCACATCGAAATACATTTCATAATTTAATCAAATAATAAGACAATTCCGAAAAATATTTTACAAACGTTTAAGTATTAGTTTTAAAAATCCTGCGCAAATTTGAAAAGCTACGAATCTGATTCTATAACGTCATTTCAAAGACACAATCATCGTCGAAAAATAATTATAGTTGATATATTTTCAAAAGTTAAGAAAATATTCTTTGGAAAAAAAGTATCGAATGAACGGATATTATCTTGGTATCAGGAATATTTTTATAGCAATGCACAGTAACAGAAGGATGAATGCCCTAAGCAGGAAGACTAAGAGACAAGGAAGAGGGTAAGGAAGATGGTGGCACCTACAGAGGTCCTTTTATTAGCACGGAACAAAGATGTGCTCCATTTAGTGACGTTGCCACTATGGCCCTGGTTGCCAGGGTAACCATGTACTCGCAATGTTGCAGTCTCAACCTTGCTCGTCGAAGATTTTAATTCTTACTTCGAGAAGACTCTGACGGGTCCTTCCACCTCGCGATCTACGCCACTGCTTGAATACTCGGATTTCACGACATGTTTACAAAGATCCTAGAGATAAGTTGAGAATGGCCGCCGCAGCCCATGCCTCCTCCATGGGTGTAAGGTGACAGCTGCCTGCGCCTGCGTTACAAGCACACAAGGTGTCCGAAAATTAGCTTCCTATCTTGTTCGTAATTTATTCACCCACTTCTTACTTAAAAATAACCTTTCTTAAGTGCGTTTAAAATTTAACAATTTTAAAATATACAATAAACCAAATGTGACAATATTATAGAATAAATTAAATACTATATAAATTCATACATGAATTGACTTCTTAAAAAAGTATTACGAATTAAATTTTATTGAACAGCTAGATAAAGGAAATAAATTATTCACATCAGAAAAAGATTAATGAGATTATTGGCGAAATTCCCCAGGTCCGATAATATCTGACTCAATGGCTTTTATTACTGTCACTAACGCCGGGATTTCTGAGTTGTATAATCGTAAAAATTTCGTATTCTGAAGGCAGTAAATTATGTCGACAACAGCAGCGAAACTTTTGAATGGTACACCCCATATAAGCTAACATACGTTCGTACATACCTACCAGGGCGAATCTTCTGGTTGTGTTTGTGCGCGACCCCCACCCCCACTCACACATACACAAAAAGGAGAGAGATATCTCGCTTACTTGGCCCGGACTGAACTCACCCGCAGGATCTCTACACGTGTGTGCACTTATTTTAACAGGATCTTACCGTGAGGATGTATACGGTTCGACAGAAAACAAAAGGCCACCTTTTTACCGGAAAAAGAAAGCGCTTTCACTTTTTTTTCCCTCTTCCTGTTGTTGTTAAGGTTAATGGTACTTCGCCGTTAACGAAATTTGATCTAAAATTGCGTGTTTCTATAGATATTTTCGATTTTGAAATAATTTCAGTTGTTTAATTCTTAACATTAAAGAAATACATACTGCAACATGAAATGATTGCATTTAGCAATAAAAATAAAAATCTGGCATATTTTATTAACCCTCGAACGGCGGACCATGAAGAGAGTCTCAATTTTAATTTAATTTTATATTTCATATTACTTTCATTTTCTAAATTTCACACTGTTCCTTTAAAAATTATTCTTACAATATATGAAACTCTTTCCTTAAAAATATCATACATCTAACTACAAAAAACTTGGGTTTTATTTTTAAAAATAAATTAATTGTCTTGATCATGTAATTGCTTTTCAAGTACTTGTTTGCAAAATGTTTCACCTTTACTGGTTAACAAATACCAGTTGAATTTTCATAAATTTGACGTTTATTTTTACAATAAATATCTATAGCAATAATGTAACTAATTTACTTGAAAACCAAAATTCCTAGAAATTCATGATAATACTTTGACTCTTCTGGATAGGCATAATCATTCTTTTTAACAGACTTCGAAAAAGGAGGAAGCTTACTCGTTTCGATTAGTATTTTTTTTTTTTTTTTTCTTACGTTACATCATATAATTTAATTAAAATCAATAAAATAATTTTAACCAGCTTCACGGCACAATTACTCCACTGTGCAACAGTCGATTTCCCTAAAGAGAAAGAGGAAGAAAATCAGTCGTTTGGACATTAAAAGGTGTATGTGCTATACCTGGACCTCGACAAAGCAAACACTGTGCCCCGTACTCGTACATTTTTTCCTAGAGCGTTCGTTCGTGTGTGCACCCTTGGGTGGTCGCGTACGTAGAGCATTTATACACATGTACGTACGTTAGAGAAATAGACCGCAAGCATCCCGCATACTTGGAGAAGAGCACGGTTACTTGCATCGTCGTATTTATCTGTACAACACAAGGGTTGTGCCCTGCGAACGTATATAGATTCACGGTGGCATTATATCATAAAGGTAGTAACCCCCATTCCGCCTCCTTTTTCTCCAGCGAGGCAAACCCGGCTGCCTTCGACCAACCCACAGGATGTTGACGCCATGTCTCCTTTACGTGCCTTCCTTTATTACCTTCGATCTTCGTCGAACGACTCTTGGGAAACTCGACGACATCCATTTCGCGTAACACTCCCCCGCGAAGTATATTGAATTTGTATATACCCCTGGGCCATCGCGACACCACGATTACGTGGACGTTTTTTAAAGAACTGCGACTCAATCATTATTGACACATACAGCCGATGTTGAAATTATTTTACAATGATGTACGAATAGTTATGATTAACTAAAAACCACGTTTTATTCGGCAATTAATATCTCTGATACAGAGAAATTTTATTATGAATTCTTACAATTTGTAAATTTTTCTAGCTTGCTCGTGTTTTGCAAGGAAGTTCAAATACAAATCTTGTATACTTAAAACTGTATTATACAATATATTAATTTTTAATTTTGAAAAACTCCTATAGACTTTAGTACTTACAATAAGCTTTTTTTATAACTAATAACAAACTCCACTGATTTTTACACTTTTTTAAATAAAATCCTTTCAAATATACATAGGTATGCCAGGTTCAACATGCATTTATTGAAGCAAAAGAAAACATTAATATCATTTACTGAGACAATCTTTTAATCAACTCAATATTTACGATATCTCCTAGATTATGGTTTTTCTGATTATAGTCAAAATAAATAGATACCTTAATACTTAAGTTTCAAAACAATTTTAGAAATCAAAGTTTATGTAAAGTATGAAAGTGTTGGTACAGTGTACCGATGTCGGGTCTGAAGATTCAATGCTGAACTAGTGTGATATTTATTCGAAATCAAGCGTTGTTTATATTCTGAAATTGATTCAGCAACTTAATGGTGTTACTTAATTAAAAATAATGTTCAATCATGACTCAAAATCATAATTCAAAAAATACTATAAGGAATTTATCTAAAGAAATACCTACTTCCGCTCCAAAGTCTTAGGACACCTACCAAAATTTTATGACTAAAGTCATTAAAACGTTTAAATAAAAGTAATCTTTTCTCGTCATCAATATATAATATATATTTTTTAATTATCCAATCATTATTAAATATATAGTATTCTTATCATTCCTAAAATTCAATACACAGTTTTCTATGATACATTTCTCAAGCTTTCGATAACACAATAATTTAGCAAAATAAATAATTATCCTTGCATTAGAGGCGAAGAAAGAACAAAATTGAAATTTTGAACCCAATATTTAACAAATCGTAAGGTATTTATATACAATAATTTATTTAAAAACCTTAGTAACATTATTAACAATAATCGAAGCTATCTCATAGAACCTCATATACACATCCTCCATATTTCTTAAATATCACCTCTACTAATTTCGATATTCCAATAACTAGTACTTTTATTATTTTACAAAATACAGACAAAAATTCTGTGCCCCTTGACCATAGACGTCTATCGAATATTAAATGTTTTTATTGCTTAGATCATTATATTTTCTTCAATTAAAACTAATATTGAACACATTTATACCTGTAAATATATGCAACAATGAAACTACATAATCTAAATAATTTACATTGTATAATTAAAGATTTAAGATTATCAAAACAGGTATATAAATTTCCTAAGATTTTTTATATATTTAAATAATCATATGAAACTAAAGAATTATAAATGAAAAAAAAGAAGAATCATTTTTCAATGTTTGAAATTATTTCTTTGAAAAATTGTGAAATTAATGAAAAATGTAGCTAGCATATGACAGAACCCATATAACCCATATGAGCTTCAAATTTTAATATTACATATATAAAAAAATAATCTTTTGTTATAAAATTTCAATGAGCAACCATTAGTTAGATTTTAATACGCTAGATAAAAATAACAGCATCAGTTTAGAAGAAAGAGAACAGGTATCCAAACGTATATCTGAAAATCTGTTTAGAACTTCCCTAAAGGATCTCCAAGTATTTTATTTGTCCAAAATTTGGAGGAAGATTCCTTGCATCCGCTGTACCGTAAAACTACGGTCAGATTAGGCGTACTTATCCGACCCTCCTGTACTTATCCGTCCTTATGTAAAAATACTAATCTTCTTTGTCGTTTGTCGACGGGTCCTCGATCGAGATCGCTTTTGTGTTTCAGTTATTTTCGCTTATCGGTTCTACAGGTACATAAACATGATCGAAATGTACGCTTGACGTTTTCTGCGGTAAATAAATACGAACCATGGCGACCAAGAGGAAACGAATTCGCATAATCACATTCGCTACCGTGTGCACTTTGATACGAAAAATATTACGTATCAGGGATGAGAGAGAGATAATAAAGCAACCGTGGCACATTCTCATCTGTCCCGCGTTCTAGCACATTCTTCTTCATCTCGCATTCTATTCCGTTCTTTGTTCAACCCTAATACGAGGATAATTATTTATTTTGTCGAATTATTACTCTATCGAAAGTGGAATTTATCATATAAAAGTGTATTTCCAATGAAAATTTGAAATATATTTAAATTAAAAATGGTAAATGTTCGGAAGTGTCACTCCTGTCAGAATCGAGCTGATTTTTTATTGTGTGGTTTCTTACAGTTAAAAAACATCATATTTAATATTATTATGGCAGCGCATCAACAAAAACAATGACAATAAATATTTTTTTAAAGATTTTTATTCGTCGATCTTTCGAACTTTTTTTAAAGATTTCTAAAAGAAATATTCTATTCTTTTAAAATACAATAGGCATACAAACTATTTTGACAATTCTTCATTATAAAATTGCTGAATAGCATCGAAGATGGCATGTATGTACGCGTTCACTGTGCGCGGTGAAAACTCGACGAAATAGAAAATCGGCAATATAACCAGCCATGTGGTAATCACGTCGTCCGAATTTTGGGATATTACCACGACAATTCCAGATGTAAACAAAAAAAAAAACTTCCCTCACGAGTTGAACAGTAACATATTAAATTCGTTTTGCTGACTGGGGGGCTGTGCCCCCCAAATCCCCCTGATGGCTACACTAACTAATACCAATAAATATGTTACTTTGTAAATTGTGTTTATTATTTCCTTATATTAAAAATGGGTATCGGTATTAGTTAGTGTAGTACTTAGGGGGGTCTGGGGGGCTTAGACCCCCAGTCAGCAAAACGAATTAAATATGTTACTGTTCAACTCGTGGTGGATAAAAAAAAAATCTTTAAAAAAATATTTATTGACATCGTTTTTGTTGATGCGCTGCCATAATAATATTAAATATGATGTTTTTTAACTGTAAGATTCTGACAGGAGTGACACTGAACATTTACCTAATATGAAATACGAAATTAGATAGAAATTAAATCTCTCTCTCTCTGTCTCTCTCTGGTCCGCCGTCCGAAGGTTAAATAAAACACGATAAATATATCATTAAGGCAAAAATTAAATTAAGCAAAAATTGTATGTTTGTTCTTATAAAGATAATTATTTATTTTACGAAATTCTTGCACTATTGAAAGCATAATACATCATAGAAAACTGTACACTGAATTTTAGGGATAATAAGGATGGTGTATATTTAAATTATAATAATAGTTGAATAACTAAAAAATGTATTTGAAAATAATATTTGTACCAAATATTGTAAAAGGATATAACGAATGTATCTACTATACATTGAAAATCTTCTGCTTATTTTGAGAAGGTTATTTGTACTTAAAAACCCATAAGTATGTTGCTAAATTAAAAATAACTAAAAATGTATTTGTATCAGATATTATATCAGAGGATGAGAAAATGACTGTTTATTGAAAATTCTCCATTTATTTCATAAAGGTTATTTACACATAAAATTACCGTAAATATTATTCTAAACTAAAAGCTAAATTAAAGCAAATTCAAATGCAAATTAGAAAAAAAAAATATTAATATTATAACTTGAAATGCTTTAATATTTTGAAAAATTTCATGGTAACATTATCCAAAGGAAATTTGAGAATCCCATTTAGTCGGTATAAAATTCAGAACGAGTATAAGTGCAGGTGGTGCGAAATTAGGTTGCTACCCCTGTCTCTTCTTAGCCTGATTATCATAGTCAAAAATAATATTATCTCTCGCGGGGATACTTTCATTACTTGTAATTTTACACTTCGCAAAAATATTTTCAGTTCGTCAAAATAATAAAAAGAAAAAAGTTATGATTAAGATGATTTAAATGATTCATTTAAAAAAAATTCCTGACAAGTTACCATCAAACGTTAAGGTTAATCTTTTGTTTTGAAAAAACTTATATTTTAACGCGCAATGACAGATGGGACAAGCATCTCGCGCCACTTTTATCACGATATAATCGATAAAGAGAGAAAAAAGAAAGTAGGCACATTCTCGTTCCAAGAAGCGAGCAAGTATGACGTAGGGTTGGCTGGACCTCCCGTCAAGAATTCTCTATCTCCGATTATAAAACAAAGGGGGAAAAAACACACACGTAGCACGCAGGATCGCGATGCAAAACAACAACGTGGACGATCGTTGTCGCTTCACATCGTCCGGCACGTTTATTCGAGAAACCTGTCCCGTACGAAAAAGAGACGTTAAATGTGAGAATTATCGTGAACACCGGCAGACAATATGAACGAATCTGAAGAAGTCACCACAAGTTGCCAACAATATAATAAAAATTCGTATATTAACCCCTATGTATCGTTTGGACCAAATGGAAATTAAATATTTAATAATTCTTTTCACAAAACCTTCTATTTATGAGAAATCTGCTATCTTTTGTTAAAGATACTCGATGAATATACTCATCGGCGTGATTTCATTGGCGTAATTGAATTGAAATTTATTGAAAATTTAACTCATGTGTCAGATTTCCCGAAGTTATATTTACCTAAATTGCACGTGTCATTATCAAGATGTTCCATAAAGTAGAAAGTACCTTATAAAATAAACCATTCATTTATTTATTTATATACAAAATTTTGTTGTAGTCATCAAAGAGTTCGGTATACCATTATAAAGTTAAGTTTTATATGCCTTTCCTTTGAATGACGAGTTAATTCGTCTTCGGTTAACAGGTTAAACGAGCAGCCCCTTCGGTCACGCTAATTCCATATATAACTTCGTTCCTTTCCGGTTATAAAAATTCTATCTAAGTTTCTTTATAGTTATTATTCAAAGATGAAATCCGACGTAAATAAGAAGAAAAAAGTTGTTCCTTCCCGGGCTGTCAGTCGAGTGCGATTCATAAAAACGAACGATGACAGGAGGTGACAATTATTCGAACGAGGGGGTAACTCGGCTGTATTTCTCTTCTCTGTTCACTTTTGGATTCGTCCTTTGTTATATTTTCTCTTTGTCTGACAATCGAGTGGCCGAGCGAGCTGCCATTAGCCCCCTCTCATTCTAATTAACGAGCGACCTGTGCGCGTCCGATGGATGAAACGAGACAGTGAACAAGACTACCATAGGTAGAACGAAGAGGAACGAAAGGGACAGAGAGGGGGCACGAACGAGGGAGTAAGACGGGAAACGAGTCGGCCAACCACGTGACCAACGGACAGGGGGTGGCAGGCGACATTTCGCATGCTCAGAACTCTACAGGCTGCAGCATATCGCACACCGAGCGATACCCTTCGCAGGGAAACAATAGTACTAGCTGCGTTCGCGACAGAGAGAATTCGTCAAAAGAATCTCGAACGGAAAGTGCATAACCTAAAAAAGATCAACTAACCACTGTTCGCTTCGGTTCGACGAATCAGAACGTAGCTTTGCAAGCCGGCTTCCATGGTTTCACCCTTCGCGCGGATACAGCTACGGGAGATGTATTCTCACGAGATCGTTCGACGAGCTTTTCCGATTTATCCGTTTCGTTTCTAGTTTCTTCTGGCTAGCAACAATCGAGTCGACTACCGTTTCTATACACATCGTCGAGAACGATCGGTGTTGGTGTGTCCGTCGGTCGTCATGATGTTCTCGTGGTCGTGGAAAGTGCGAGAAAAGTGAGAGGTAGTGTGCTTAAACCCTGGCAAGTGTGCGGATACACGCATTCACTTATACACAAAGCGAGAAGGGATGACGATGCTGCTATCAGGAGGGAACCAACTACAGCTTCCTTGATCCACGAATATTCCTCTACGAAATACCCTCGCTTGGTCCAGCATAAACACCGGATACAAGGTTTGAACAAATCGCTTTATTCCTTATTATATTTCCATTTGAACAAATAACAATTGAAAATCATTGCGCGCGATAGTCTTTACAGGTAGTTGCTACGTTCTCAACTATAATATTATAACATGAAAAGTATAAAAATGATAGAGTTCTTTTTAAGAAATGTTTTTTTTTTCAAAAACCGATAAAAAGAATTCATTTTTTTTTATCTAATACAAACTTTCTTCCTTTGTACATTTCATATAAGATTGACGCTAAGTTATTATCCCTCAGACGGCGGCCCATGGAGAGAGCCCCAATTTTAATTTAATTTTTTATCTCATATTATTTTCATCGTTTAAAGCTCTTTAGCTTAAAAATTATATATTTAATTTTAGGTTAATATCCTTGTATATGTTTCGTAAGTTGGAATCTCTCGATTGATCCAGACTCCGCTGTTCAAGAGTTAAGCGAAAGTAATTATTTTATTTTCGAAATAGCAACCGCGAAAGAGTAATCAAAATGAAATTGGGCATCGTGTGCCACGTGGGAAGCACGATGGCATCGAATGTTTCATACCTTCCTTAAATTATTAGATGTACGGGAGTCACGCGCACTACGCGGATGTGCCGCGGCACACGAAGGCGCATCCGTGCAGACGCACACGTGTAAACGTCATTATCACTTGAGCATGCGTAACTTATGCATCTCATTCGGCTCGTTACCAGTAATGTATTTTAATTGGTCAACCGCTACGTAGTGTTAAGTAATTCGTTCTGAAAAACCGCGTAATTTTCACACGATCAAACGTTTCTTGCTCAACGAACGAGCCTTCGATGGGATATTTTCAGATAAAATACACAGAGACGAAACATAGAATGTTTTTCGAACATGTTTGCGATTTCCATGGGCTCGTAGACAACGCGGAGAAAAGCCAGGGCATTTCAGACGAGGAGCTTTTGTCTTGGACCGTGGTTGTAACCATCCCTCCCTTTAGTTTTCTTTTTTCTTCCCTTCGAATATAAGCTGCCCACGGTCCTTGGGACACGAGTGTCGCACACGAGAGACCTAGCTACGCATTCCTTTCGTTTCGCTGCATTTCTTTGACGACTGACGGACTGACGGACAAGCAAGCTAAGCAACTTACCGGCGTTAAACACTTTACCGCTCGCTTTGTTTAGATAAGCAACATCGCCTTTCGTATTTCCTCTCCTGCCACTTATTCCGAAAAATAAATAATGGGTACCTATAATTTCCAGCGACTTTGCTACGGCACGAAGTATGTATGTACAGTGGTCCAGAACTGAAATTCAGCTTTCCGGACTTTGAAATGAACAGAATATGTAATTCGTAATTTTTTAAGTAATGGGATTTATTATCTTACATTGTGGTTATATTATAATTAAATGTCAAAAATATTTTAATTACAATATGAAAAATATTTTTTTATAAACAAAAGCAAAGATAATTGTTATAGACAGTTGTAAGCAATAATAATAATCTATTATTGCAAAAGTCTGTTATTTAATGTTAATTATTTGATGTAGAACTTTATAGTATGTAGTCTCTTAACGCATCACGCAGTTCCGGCGACGGCTACGTTATGAACAATAATTATTTTCGTTACGAGACGAAGTGGGATGTAATTCTGGCATGATTATACGGGAAAAGTATGATGAAAATATTTCGCTTTGTGAAAGTGTGGTACTATTTGAAACTCAAAAGATAATCCATGTCAGTTATGGAAAACTTTGACGATTCTCTTTAGTCTATTGTGTCTATTGAGTATTTTTTTTTTTTCAATAAATTATAAACAAAAGATCCTAATTTAAGGTTCATTCTGATTATAGATAAATACTCTTCATTTATAATAATAATAAAAATGAACACAATATATTAAATAAGCTTTGCAAGGTATCAATAAAAACAAAGGTATATTTCTTCAATGAAAAATGGTGTCTATGAAACGTTGATTTTTAAACACTTGTTCTAATCACAATCATTAATAAATCTCATTAATTCAATGTTTCAATCATTTTCGAAAGTGATGGACATTTGAAAAGCTAAATACATTCGGTAAACATCGATGTGAGGAAATTGATTTTTTAGCAAATAAACAGCTAATTCTTCAGCTATGTGAACCTGGCACCCGACCTTGAAATAATTTACTTCTTTTTACGGAAAATGATAGTATTTTGTTTGTAGTTGATTGTAGTAACAATATTTTTCTTTTGTATCAATTAATAAATAAACAAAATTGAAAAATTGACCCGCACCCGACATTGAGATATCTCAAATCGGTTTTTTCCATCTCATAGGGAATCGTTTGTAGTTGAATAGTTAAAAAATTATAAGCAATTGTTTATACGCATAAGAGGCAATTTTCAAGATTTTTAAAATCCGTCTTTACCATCTGATTCAGAATCATTTGTAGTTGTTTGTAGTGATTTCCGATTCGTTTATAGTTGAATAGTTTAAAAGTTATAGGCGATTGTTTATACGCCCAAGACCCATGCTTTTTTGAGTTATAAAATTTGTACAAATTTAATTATGTGGGTATTTATTTAATTGTATTCGTATAAATTTTATAACTGAAAAAGGTATTTTACGTTGCTATATACCACGAAAAGTTTTCGTAGTAATGTATCTCTGTATGGTCGACCGTAGTGGAAAGGAGACGAAATGAAATATATGTATTGTACTTGGTCTTTTCTGATCTCGAAACAACAGCGAGAAGTATGCTCGAAGAAGAAGCGTACACCACATAGGCGTTGGTACTGGAATAAAAAATAAAATAAAATAAAATAATTTGTAACAAAAATACAACCGAGTTCTAAATGCACTAAATAGTATGAAATAATTTCTATTTCATTTATACCAATATTCCAGAACTGTTAATAATAAAACCTATTTAATCGTTAAATAGTATATCTACTAAATACATTTCAATCTTTTCAGAGGCGGCGCAAAATTAAAAATACTCGAATAAATGATGCTGCCAATAACGATTTGATCGCGATAATTTTAGTAAAATATACACAATGCTATTAACATAATTATTATGACACATAAAATCAGCATGTTGAAAATTGTCCATTTAATCTTTGTCTGCAAATAATCCACACGCCGCGCCAGTATTAATATTTTTCTTAAATTATCGATTTTATTTTACTTATTTAAAATTATTGTCTTATATTAATTATGAATACATTAATAAAAAACTGAAAACAATCTTAGAGTAGGTAACAACGCTGTTTTTATAATTAACATTAATAATTTATTTATACAAATTATTGTAAAATTAATAAAAATTGGATAAGAACAATTTAAATAATAAAAGTAGAATTATTTTAAATTTAAATAAAACGCTTAATATTGAATAATTAATACACTATGATTGTTCAACATAATAGACAAACATATGGTCTCACATTACAATTTTTCTAATATAATTCATTTACATTAAGTTTTATAATATGACGGTTTGTAATTTTTCCTGTATATATATACATATAACTACTATATACACGTAAATTTTTATTTAATAATTATGATACAATATTTAGAACGAAAAATTTTTAGAATTTTATATGTAGTTACAAAATTTTTAAATCTTGGAGGTCCAGAATTTTTAATTTGTAGAATTTTCAAACCTTAGACTTTTAAAATAATGGGGGGGACAGTCCTCATTTTTGGGGGTGGCTAGGTTTACCCTGGCCCCTACTCAATTACGCCGATGGTAAATAATAGTTTACATTAATGTAATTTTTCTATTTTATTATCTTTACTTCTATAATTATAAAAATTTCGTACATCATTTCAATAGAATGTGTGTATATAATAAAAGAAATCTTGATAGGTAAATTATGAAAATAATAATTTTGAAAAGTCGAAACTAAATTATAAAATTTTAATTTGTTGTCGACACAGAACAATTAATAACACGAAATAAACTTTTCTAGGAGAGAAAAATATCATATGAATGTGTTGTGTATGATGTGTAGAACATTGGGACCATTCGTAAAAATGTTTTTCTCAAAACCACTTCTTTGAAATTGGCGTTCAACATAATTCATTGCTGCCGATACAGAAAATGTAAATACTTTCTTCAGGTAATGAAACTCTACAGAAAATGAAATTGCTTGACCCTCCAGCGGCGTTACGGGTCGTTTAAAACCGAACAAAAATTTCATCTTTCAGGATTGTTTTCGAATTTTTATGTTTATTGCAAAATTGATTAAACATTTTGCCTAACTAACATTTGTAATTAAATTAGAGACAATAAATATGTTAGAATTTTTGCAGATTTTTTATAATCTGGAACAATAAAAAAGTAGCTTCAGGAACAAAAGACCATATTGCCGGTTGAGGATTAATTTCATTTGTCTGATTACCTGCGTACTTTCTATAAAAAGAAAAATCTTTGCAACTTTTTGATTTCAAATAAATAAACAGTTACTATTATACACGCCATACAGTATAAAAAAAATCTTTTAAATTTCAAATGAATTAAATATATGTATAGTTGCTGAAAAAATACAAACTTTCAGCTCTTGGACTTTTTTATTTTCCAACTTATAAGATGTTTCTAAATACACATATGAAAGCACTATATATATAAATTTAATTTACTAATGTTAACGCGTTGAGTATTACAGGGGTCACTGGTGACCGACGCGTCGCGTAATAGGACAAAACGGCTTTCGACGATCAAAAGTAGATTTCCGTGAATTCGAAAATTGAAAAACTGTTTACGTACATGGATAGAGAACAAATTGATGTTTAACGTAGTGCAATCCGTTTTTTCATATTTGCTATAGTTTTTCTGTGGTCCGTATTCAAAGTCAGTAGAAATTTGTTAAAGCAAAACGCTGATATTACCCGTAACTTCAATGTACGATTCTACAGAACTTTACTCGGAAAGATGAAATTCAAATGAATTATAAAGTTTACTACATTAGTATAGATTCTATTCAGTGCATAATGTAAGCTAAAATGTTAACAACTTTTTAAAATAATAGGATCTGATTGAAACGAAGTACATTTAATTAAAATCTTGACTTTGTGCAGGATTTTAAAAAGTTGCAACAACTTGAGACGGGTTTAATTATTACTGCAGGAAAGGGTGAACCTTCCTCTATCAGAACCAGAAGAAATTGAGCGCAACTTCGCGCAACTTTTCAAGAAAATGGCGATTGAATTAAATTACACCCATATTGGCCGCTGCGCACGATTGTGGAAAAGCAGTACCAGATACGATTGTTAACCAATTAACTGCATTCGACGTGTATATTCATCATCCAAAACTTTATTTCGGTTCAATAAAAATGATCAATGTTCGATAAAAACGTAATCCTTCCTTGCTTTTCTATACTTTTTTCGTAAAAATTATGATTGGAGCTGTTAGATTATTTCATTTAAATAATATTCTGGCAAAAATGAATCGTACATTGAGAAGCATTGCCCTTTGTATTAGTAAAAAAAAAACCGATCGGATGGCATCGGGTCGAAGGGCTTCTAACTGTTTATGCCATAAGGCCTGGGTCATAAACACGGTGCATATGTCCTTTTTAAGTGGACGTTCTCTTTTTGTAAAGATTTTCCACTGCGTTGCCTTCTCTTGACTTCACTTCTTGTGTATCATTCGTATAGTTCAGATATCCTTCCAAGCTTCAAAAATAAATCGTTAAAAATCGGTACAAAACTGAGTTTTCCAATAGGAGCATTTGCTCTGCGTTTAACGTGTTTACTCGTCATTGCTCGATTTTAATTGAGCGCAGCACGCGAAGCTCAGTCTTTCCCGAAAAATGTATTTCGTTTTCCAGAGACTTCGTTTAGACGGCTTATCCAATCTTGACCAAATTTGGCACAGTGCACCATGACCACAATGTGATGGATATAGGCTATTGAAATCAAAAATCGTACCAACCATAGTCCGATTCACAAAAAAACTGATCTTCAATGAAACAGCATTGAAAAAAAAAAAACGTGGCCGTCGCGGGACGGCCGACAAGAGCGAAGCTCAAGTCATAATGCGTAAATTTACAGTTAAATAAATTAGAATTGTGTTTCTAGTAATTTTATGGTACAATTGAAAATGAGGAAAAAGCCGCTCTGCCGTACGCAAGGGCGAGATCGTCTTTTGTCGCGAACGTTCTTGTACGCACGATCGACGCGAAATTTCGCTGGATGAGAGAATTAGAGGAGAGGAAACCAAAATTCCCCTGTAGGGGAATCGTAACGTTCCTTCGAATCTCTTACTGGCGAGCGCGCCAAGGAGAGCTTCGCTCTAAAAATTCACGCGCAAGAAAGTTCCTAAATTGGATTACAAATCGATATCACCATATAAGCTTTTCACTACAAACTAGCCCTTACTGAATACGAGTTGCGCTCATTATTGTGTTAGCAGCGACGCGGACAACAGACCTAGTTACGCATCCCGTGAGAGATTTTCAAAACTAAATCCCACAGTTAAATAGTCAATATGTCGATATTAACTTGTCGATCCTTTCCACAGTGATTGTAATTTAACAACATCCGAAAAATTTCCCGGAAAGAGCAGAACCAGGATTTGATTCGTCGTTTCGAAGAGTTAGAAGGAAAAAAGATGCGGCGAAAATGTACCCCCACGAGATGATCAGTTTATTACACATAGACGGACTGCGACTGTGTATAAACTGATACATGTGTAGCAGTCGAGAAAACAAACGATGTTTCGTCTTGGGATCGTCTGTCAGACTCGTCTGTGGGGCTGACATTAGACGATCTCTGCCCCAGACACCTATCATACCGCAGTTCGAAACTTGTATTTATTCGAACTGCATGCCGGGTGAGCGCTTGCGAGAGACCGTTTTCACCTCGCCGCCACCTAGCGGTCCCTGGCCCGAACTCAAGGCGTCCGGGGAGACGAAACCCCCTCCACTAAACGATTACGACACGTGGATTACTTTATCGCATATCTTGCCACTTTTCCATCTAGCATTGTCAAATACAGTTTATAAAATACTGACACTTCTCTTCCGTAAACTACGCATTTCGTGGATGCTAATGGATTAATTTCATTTCTCATAATGAATAAATATAATATAATAACACATGTCTTGACATTTTGAAATTATTAAATCCGTTTCGCTTTTAGTTATTAACAGTTTTAAGTCAAATTTTTGTTAAACAACATAAAATATGTCAAACAAGTGAAAGATATTGAACGCGCTACACTTTATACGTGAATATTTTGATACCCTGTAGTTCAATATGGTTTATATTGATACAACTTAAGTACCATAATGCCGGGTCTACACTGCTGTTCGCGAACAGTTTGCGAACAGCTCGCGGACCATGTACGCCGGCAATGTGGACACTTTCGCGAACAGCGAGCAGGTTGCAGCGAACTGGTCAGCGAACAGCGAACACTGTTCGCTAAGGAGGCGGTACATCAAAGGATCTGTTTGCGAACTCGAAACATGTCTGGACGCGTTGTAACATATTTCTGTTGAATTTGACGACCGTCATCAGCCAGCGAACAATTGTGCAACCGTTTGCGTTCCGTTTGCGAGCTGTTCACGAACTATGTCTGAGCTTAGGTGTGAATTCTGTTCGCGAACTGTTCGCGAACATTTCTACCCAGTTAGACCCGGCATAATATAGGCAAGAACTTTCTAAAATTTCATTAAAATATTTCCAATAGAACCGAAGTTACAGATTTCTGATCGCCGAAAGACGTTTTGTCCCACTGTCCGACGCCGCAAATTAGATATATTTAAATAATTAAAAGGAAACAGGAGAAAAATAATATTTTGAATACCCTTACTGTTATACTAATAACGTAAGATAGTAAATAGAAAGTCTGAAGTTTGTAATTTGAACATTAGCTACAGTAGACTCTCATTATGTACATACATATAGCTGCAGACGGGGTGTAGGCTCGCAAAATTTTGCAAGCTTCCGATCTTTCAGATGGAAGGAAACAGTGTATCATTTTCGTAGATTATGATGGTGGAAAGGTATGAAAGTCAAATTGCAATACGAGAGTCTATTTTATTTCAATTCTTAATAATTAGAATTTGATGTCTAACAACAAACCTCCATTTTCATTGTGGTAATTAACGTGTTAATTAAAATATCGTTGTATATGTTTCGTAGGTTTGGGTCACGATTAACCCTCAGCTCTGCTGTTCAAACGGTAAACACTTTGACTTCTTAATTAAGAAGATAGATTACCTTGGCCTGTTTAAACAAATACTGTATTTTGGGAATTTATTTCTAGCTGATAAAAATTTGTCAATTAAGATAAAAAATGGAAATAATTAGTTGCCTGATTTGTTTGATTGGCAATAAGTATTGCAGTAGAGATTGTGAGGTTTTTTTATTACGTCCAAAATTAAAATTTTAGTGTAGTGCAGATATCAGTATCTAATTATTCTCAATTCAAGCTGATACGTTCTGCTTTGTATTCCAAGAATTAGAAATTTTTATTTATGTATGTAAACTTTTCACAGAAAAGTTAATACCTCGCTTACCCTTTAAAGACGAATTTTTAATACTGAAGTTATTCGCAACTTTTATAAATTTTTAGAATAAATATAATAGATTTAACTAGATTTTTCTAAAATCTTAAAATTTTAAAATTAGAAAATTAGAAAATTTTATGAATCTAAGATCCTAAAATTCATATCGTTTTACAAGTGGAAAACAAATATGTATTAGTCATTAGTCTTTCAGAGATCAGACTCGATAGGTACATGCATGTACCACGATTTAAAATATAACATTTAACATTTGATCTATCGCTTGCAGATGAAATGCAAGCATCCAATTTCCAAAAATTGGAAAGAGTAATTCATAACATCAAGGTTTTTTTATTTGGATTATTTATTTTGAAAGCGATGTAAGTCCATGTTTGAAAAAATTATAAAACAAGTTATAATTTCTTTGAAACTGAACTCGCACCACTTTTAAAATAAACGATTCCATACTTGTAGCACGATGGTATATACCACTTATTGGTTATTTTTCACCTAATAAGCAACAAAATATTAATAATTTTATTTGTACATGATTCATTTATACATATAAGACCTAATGGATGTGTTACAATAATATATTCTGTTAGATTGCTGTATATCGGATAGCCGACTTCGATACATAGAAAGTTTAATATGATTTGATGACCTAAAAGTACTGCAAAATAGCAATTCTGTTATATTAATTTGAGGTTCAAGGTTTGATGAAAATTATTAAATAAACATTTCGTTAATATTTTTAAAATAAAATGGCTGGTTCTTCGTTGGAACAATGAACCAACATCCTTAACCCTTTCAGCCTCTGCGGGTGGCAATTGTCACCTTCATATTTAGGGCTCTGCTATACCTGTAATAGTCCTGGTGGCGGCAAATACCAAGACGACCTGGTTTCTGCGTCTATGGTGGAAACTTGTTTAAATTTTACAGAGTAGTTATAAAACATATTTGTGCAAGAAGAATTTTTTCTTCAAAAGTATCAAAAACTCCAAAGCTGAAGCAGTTAATGAATATGTTATTACTATGTAATCGCTTAGATTCCAAAATAGCAATAGACTTTTCAGTTTTGTGTGTTATGGGCAGAACTAGATTTCTGAACATATACTTGGTTCAAAAATTGAAATTTATTCTAAATAAAATTGGATAACAATGAATCGTAAAGAAAAAAACCTCAGTCAAAGGAATTTTATTTAATATTTTTTTGACATAATATGTAAATAGGAGGCTTAGAACTTGACCTCGAAAGCTGGTTCCAGTGTTCCTTTTTCTGATTATACAACACCCTTTTGAATGCTTTTGGAAAAATATTAGGTTGTTACATTTAAAAAAAAAAGAAAAATGATAAATGTTGGGATATTTCGGGTGAAAATAATACAAGCCGTTGACGGTCAAAAGGTGTTTATTTCGTTTTCGCGGGCTGTTCAGACTTAGACGACTCTGTTCACCGTTCCTGGTTCGGATATACATATACACATACACACTTTCGAAGTAATATCCCTACCGAAGCTCATTAGGCCAATCAACAGAGATATGTCCTGATTCGTTAATTACACTGTCCAACAGTAAATTTGTGTTCCGATCTCTACTAGGTGATTCTTATAGTGTTTTGTACGCTGATTACGAATCTGCAAACCGTTTTGCTCCTATACGTAGAGTTTTTGAGAAATTTGATTTTGAAAAAAAAAAACATATTTTTCAGATTTAAACAAATTGTCTGACGTAATTATAAAAGATATTGAAATTCTATTTACACTGAAAGATTCTATAGACTTTCCTGAATACAACGATACCTATCTTTAATACATTATAAATGTTTAAGTATATTTAAACGATCATTGAACACGGAGGGACCCCGAATTGGCACCAATTGTTTAGGATATTTTTCAATTTATCTGAAAAAGTAGAGGTCCAGTGTAAAATCGAATTATACCACGCGATAGAGCAGATTTTTACCTTGAAGAACCACTCAGAGAAAGTTGCAACATTGATTTTTTTATCAAGCCAGAAAGCGAAATAGCTTCGCGGGAGACGAAGCACCGACAGCGGCGCTCCGCGTTAGGATGGTTCCTCGGCGTCCCGCTGAGCGCCGCGCTGCTGTCGGTGCTTCGTCTCCCGCGAAGCTATTTCGCTTTCTGGCTTGATAAAAAAATCGATGTTGCAACTTTCTATCGCGTGGTATAATTCGATTTTACACTGGACCTCTACTTTTTCAGATAAATTGAAAAATATCCTAAAAAATTGGTGCCAATTCGGGGTCCCTCCACATTCAATGATCGTTTAAATATACTTAAACATTTATAATGTATTAAAGATAGGTATCGTTGTATTCAGGAAAGTCTACAGAATCTTTCAGTGTAAATAGAATTTCAATATCTTTTATAATTACGTCAGACAATTTGTTTAAATCTGAAAAATATGTTTTTTTTTTCAAAATCAAATTTCTCAAAAACTCTACGTATAGGAGCAAAACGGTTTGCAGATTCGTAATCAGCGTACAAAACACTATAAGAATCACCTAGTAGAGATCGGAACACAAAAAAAAAGTTAAAATTTGTTGGACAGTGTTATCAGGAAGTGGGGAACAGTTGTTCCGCGGTATTCCTGACAACAACGGTTAGGAATTTGACAACAAAGATGCCGAATTTCACCTATATGTTAACATAAATTTATACTTTGAAACGCAAAAATGCGTGTGTAGTATTAAGTTTAGAAGAGTTTAGTTTTCAAAGGATTAAATAAAACTCTCCAGTATAATTTTGTTAATATTGTAGAAGAGAAAAAGGCGTTTCCGTCTCGAGATCGTCTGTCAGACTCGTCAATAGGGCTGACAACAGATGATCCCTGCAATTTGGAACTTCTATTATACAGGGTGTTTTCTACTTTTCCGGCAAGATTGTAGAAGCATAATCTACAAGTGAAAATAAGAAAAAAATGTTATATGAAGTTTGTTTATAAACGCTTAAAGCTGAATAATACGGAAGGTCAATTGTGTTTACTTTGCCTGTACTTGCAAGATATTTCTTAACGTATGAGGATCGTTAAGAATTTTTAAATCATCATTTCAAAATGACCACCTTCTGCATTGATACAAACTTAATATCGATGTAATATGGAATGTATTGCATTTTGAATTTCCTGAGGATTTTGCTGCATCTCAGCAACTGAGGCAAAGTACAGGCAAAGTAAACACAATCGATCTTCCGTATTATTCAGGTTTAAATCTGCTGTTCCGCACCTATTCAGGCTATATTCAATATTTGCCTATAATTTTGTAACAAAGCGTTTATAAACAAACTTCATATAACATTTTTATCTTATTTTCACTTGTAAATCATGCTCCTACAATCTTACCGGAAGTGCTTGCGAGAGCACTGTCACCGATCTCTCACCGCCACCTAGCGGTCTCCGGCTCAAACTAAAGTCGTCCGGGGAGACGGACCCTCTCCCCTCCACTAAACACCTACAATATTATCAAAACTGCAAGAATCATAGATTCCAAAAAATATAGTTATAAAAGTGTTTATCCTGCTTCAAAAAATATTTTCCAAATTGTTTATAATTTTCAAATGCTTTCCACAAATTTCCCTGATAATTATTGTTGAAATTTTCACACAAAACAGATCAGTATGTATAAGAAGCGAGTTTAAGTTTAAAGCAATAAAACGAAAAGGCAATAATCACAGCTATCTACACGAATTAAAGGCGACGTTTCCACCGATTCATCGTGTTACAATCCCACGCCAATTCGGATACAGTTTGCATTTTCTTTTGTGCCTTTTCCCAGTACACAGTATCGCTTTGATATAAAAGGTAAAACGAGAGTCGTTTAATATTCTACAGTGTCCATTGTTTTAAACGATTTGCTACTGTTTCTTCTTTTTTTTTTTTAACTTGTACGTTTTCGAGAAGAAAAATTGAACCTTGTCTCTGTTGTTCAAACAGAGGGATCGTGAGTTAATTGATTCGTTGTCGTGTTCCAGCCACACTACATAACTCCCAGTTAACGCGATTCATGTCACGAGGGAACAATCGCTTTTCATAGCTACACACAAACTCGATTGTCTGCACTTTTCGCGAAACGATTATTCTCCGACAATGATTTATTCAATGACAAACATCCGATGGAAAATATTTACCTACCGCCCCCACTCTAGTTATCACGGCATAATTAACAGTGGAATCTATCAAGAGGATAAAATGATTTGTTTGATGTTTCTATATAATTATTATCCAGCTAATTATTATTGATTTTCAATAAAACATCACTTTGTATTTTCCTTTTTTTTTTTGTTAAAGCTTGAGCTGAGCTTAAATCAATCGTAATTCAAACTTAAAAAACATTTAGAAAAATTTAGAAAATGAAAATAATATGAATATACAAAATTAAATTAAAATTGTGTCTTCTTTCCATGGTCCGCCGTCAGAGGGTTAATAACACTTTTATAGTACATTTTAAAAATATATAAATCTTTAATATTTGAATGTTTTGTATTTTTAATAACAAAAATTATTGTACACTATTATTTTGTATTGATGTGTAATGTCAATAAAGTAAGAAAAAGAAATTAAAGTAATACCTACAGTCATTAATCCAGTGAAAATTATACCTATAGCGCGCATTTAGACTGAACTTTGCGTAGTCCTAACCGACAGATGTCGACGAGAAGAACAAGATGGTTCATTTTTCTTAAATATGACTTCCTGACCCACTTGGGATCAGAAACTAAAGTCACATAGATCATGGTTTTTTGGACTGATCTCAATGAGTACATAATTTTTCATTTTAACCCAAATTTTAGGGCAACTTGAGATACGTTTACGGCTATTTGGGACGGATTTGGGGCAACTTGGGATGGGTTTGGGACAACTTGAGACAGGTTTGGGGCAACTTGAAACTCAGGTCAGGTTAGGTTAGGTTTTCCCTAAACGAGTCTCAAGTTATCCGAAATCCATCCCATGTTACCCCAAATCTGTCTCAAGTTGCCCCAAACCGAAAGGGGCAAAACGAAAAATTATGTACTCGTTGAGATCGGCCCGAAACACCATATTTCAGGTAATTTTATTTATTGACCCCTAGCGGATCAGGGTGTAATTTAAGAAAAATAAAAAGTGGGGCCCGGGACGGCTGTAGCCCCCCGTAGACCTCCCTTTAATGTGGCGCTGTAGATAAGCACGTGGGTGGCACACATTTTGGCGGAATAATTCAAAGGTTTATTTAAATATGCTTTCCACGTCTTCGGTTAGGTTAGGTTCACTTTTGACAGCATTTTATTGCTCGTCTCTGCAGACCAATTAGATTATGGATAGAAGCAATATGGCGTCATACTAACATGTAAAATATGCTAAAAACTCTCGATTTTAGATACGTTTAACTTTTGAACCGCTGGATTTCTAAAGTTAAGAATTATTTTCTTGGATTCATCGAAAGCTATTAAATGGCAAAAGAAAGCATCAATAATTTGGTGTCCCCTAAAGTGCCTAATGTAAAAAAAAAAAAATAAAAATGGAAAAAGTGCACCGATATCGAATGAATATTCAAAATTGATTTTTTTGAAAATAGAGTTTCGTATAACAAAATTTTATTTTATATTTTCGTCTCACTTTTTCATAAAGTCACCATTTTTTCTGTTGTACCATCAGTTACCAAATATCCTGTATAAAATACCCTTTTTTATTACTTGAAATTTCATTAAAAATTTTATTTTTACCCTATTCTAAAATGTTCAATTATTAGTACAACTGGATATAAACTGACGCGTTTAAAACTAAAAGGATACAAATGACACTTTGTTTTTCATTTCCAACATTGTATTTAATAATTTAACTAATTATTTTCGCTTTCAATCTAAAGATTTGAAAAAGTGTAACTTGGATCACCTTGTTTCCAAGTGCCAAGTGTCATATTGTTTAGTGTAAAAATTCGAATACGAATGTATAGTATAAAAAGCGATAAATAATAGAGCTAAAAGAAAAGTATTTGTGAGTGAATTCTAGTTTAAAAAATCAGAAATGTTCAAGATAAATATTAAAATGTTGCCCAAATAAATTATAATGTGACATCGCTATTACAACTTAAAAGATTAAATTCTCTTTCATCTTCACATATCGTGTATACTAATTGAATATCTTTTAGAAAAATTGCAGTTTATTTGCCGTAAAATGCACTTCTGATCAGCACCGCGTCTAGAGCTTTTCGGTCTAGAAAATCGGTGTCTATACTTTTCAATGAAATATTAAATTTTAGGAACGTGCTATGTACCACTATATCGTAATTCCTACGAGTAATGTCGAAGCACAGTAGACAGGTGGCACACGGGTCATCACTAGTGATGTGCGGCCCGACTTATGTGTCGGGTTGGTTCGGAAAACATTGAACGGACTCGGGCGGGCATCCAATACATGCGTGTAGTCGCGTAGCCCGACTATTACGGGTTCGGTCGGGTACAGTCGGGCAGACTCGGATGAGCTCCCAAATTATCTTATTATTAAATTATTTTATTCCAAAATTCCATATAAAACAGATTTTGCACATGCATATTCCAAGTATTAACAAGTACATACTTACATGAGAGTTGGATCGCGGTCCGCACATAGACATATGAAAATATAGACGGAGCATAAACTGTTACTTTAGGCAAGGAGGGCTCTGATAATCGGGGCGAGGAGGGGACTCGTCTGACATCGACTTATTCCGGCAAGACTCGGTAGTATTCGGCTCACATTTCACATGTATGTATGTATGTACATACACTGACGATGAGTTGCATTGAACTTGTCGCAGTGAAGTTGGCGACGCATTCACTCATCGACGCGGCGTGAATGTGTAGTGAATTTGTAGCCAACTTCACTGCGACAAGTTCAATGCAACTCATCGTACGAATGCGAAAAGCCGAACATACCCGAGTCTGCGCTTACGAAAATAGTCGAAGTCAGATGAGTTCCCCCCTTACCGCGATTATCAGTTACCCCTCGTACTGAGGGGTCCGCAGGAGCTCGTCCGAATCTGCCCGAACCCGAAATAGTCGAGCTACCTGACTGCACGTATGTATTGGACGCGCGCCCGAGCCCGTCCGATTTTTCCGAGTTCGTAATATCGGGTACCCGCACATCCCTAGTCATCACATTCTAGGTATATGTCGACAATGCTTTGACGGTGGCAGTGATCGTGTTAAAATTCGAAGCTAGCGGTCGAATTCATTTCATATTTATGCATTTATGACATACAGAAATACTTAAAATATACATATATTGAACGTGAACTCAATATAAAAAAGTAAAATAAAATATTTCAAGAATAAAAAAATATATAAAATAATGTTCCTCGACATATTTTTAGAAGAAACTAAACTGTAAAAATGTATATTAGCATAAAAAGTCGTAATCTAAAATGACAAATATCTCCATGCGAGCCCTGACTATGTGTCTATTTTGTTTGGTAGTAAACGCGGTCCTGCTAATAATAAGAAAATTATAATAGTTTTAAATATCTTCATTCATTATCACGGATGGTGATTTAAACGTTTCAAAGTTCAATGCTCCTTTCTAAGTTAAATTATCACGAGAAAACGTTTATTAAAGATACATTTAGTCTGATTGTGAGTCGACATTTGACAGCTAGTTAAAATTTTATTCAAGATTTTAATAGAAATCTCGTTATAATTTTAAACTCATCGGGCGTTGATTTCGTTAGCTGTTTAATTATAGTAATAAAGCTGAATGGTAATTTATAGAAATTTTATTTTAAATTGATATATAAAATCCAATAACAGTATTCGAAAATAAAATCACAGA
Source organism: Osmia bicornis bicornis (assembly GCF_907164935.1). Lineage (NCBI taxonomy): Eukaryota > Metazoa > Arthropoda > Insecta > Hymenoptera > Megachilidae > Osmia > Osmia bicornis. The sequence goes on from NC_060221.1 coordinate 10,315,439, forward strand.
AATATGTTCATTATAAGAACTAATTTAACTTTGAACTACGATGGTAAGGTCAGATTTGACTCTATCGAAATTAAATTTTTAGCTTCTATACTCCAGTTGATAATATATGTACGTTATTCTGTGCAGTTTTATTCAATAGAAATGGTCGTGTATTATTTTTTTATATAAAAAACACCATAACATGTTGACTGCTACAGTGAAAATGGACATCTGTTTAAAAAAATATTGGGATTTTAGCACGGCTGGTCCTGGTTTGATTATATATTTCGGATTATTTTCATTTTTTAAATTTTACACTGTTCCTTTAAAAGGTACTTTAAAAAATTTATTTTTAGTATATTTTTTATAAGTTTGGGTCACGCTAGACCCAGGCTCTGCTGTTAAGGGTTATATTGTACAGTCTTCCAACCAAAAGAAAACTCTTACAATTACGTCTTAATACATTTTTAATAGTAATATTTTCTTTTTATGATTTATTTCATTTGAATTTTGCGTAGTTCAAATCAATATTACTGCCCCGTATAAATAACCGGCCCCGGATTCTAATAATTAGGAACCAGAATAGCAAGATTCCAAATGAAAAGTTTTCAATTTGCCACTTGACGTTATTAATATAGACCGAGACGAACTGGGGCTTACATTTTTAATGAGAGGTTAGTGACACGGCGGGCTTTCAATTTTAATTAATTAGCCCGCAAATTGATTCATCGGCAGCCGGGAAGTTTCCCGAAATTTTGAAGATCAGTCCGCCCTTAAATATAGGTAATAGTAATGCTACTCACAATATGTAATATTTTTCTATTATTTAGTTTTCAATTATTCGAGTATATAGGGTGAACCAGGAGCAGAGGAAAATATCTTTGGAGGCGATAATATGGGTTATTTAACAAAAAATTTTAGATCAATATAGTTATTATTCCCAATAGTTTAGAGTTTAGAAGATAAATACAATTGTTCGAATGTACTCTGCATGATCCAATTAACAATTGCGAATAGTGAAAACACGTGTTTCTTCTAATAACCCTCCAGCGACCACACTCATTGTTTATGGGGCTGAAAACGGAAGTTAATAAAACAAAGTCGAATTACCGAGAGGATTTGATTGTTCATATTTCACATGCTGTTACTCGTGTAAAAAAAAAACAGCCAATTGTACTTATTGTTAGAAAAACAACACATAACCTTAAAACACGAGTTCCAGAGTGTATTGAGGTACTACCGATGAACAAAAGTCTCGCGGGACGACATAGGGGCAAGAGGGGATACTACGCACACATCGACTGACCCCCTAGTTTTACATGAGCCTGATTAGTAGATCTCATCACTTCGACCAATCATACGTCACGACCGAAAGTACGTGTGAGCTGAGGTGGGGCGCAACCAATCAGGTTGCGGCCTTCTCATGAAGCTTCTGGTCATCGGTGCACAGTATGTACACGGTTCAATTTTCAAGCACTTGTCACAAACATAATATATATACTTACGTATCATTGGTTATTATTGTGCTTTAATAAAATTTCCCAAACTATTGGGAATAATAATCATGTTCATCAGAATTATTAGTTTTTCTAACAGTGAACCATACTGCTGTCTCCCGAAATATTTTCTGTATGAGCGTCGCAGCGCCGCGCCGGCAGTGTTTAGCGACGATTAAACGACGCGACGTAGGGAGTTAAATCTTCTGAACTCCTATTAATTATACATAAGTGAACTGTAGGTTGAATGAATACGAATGCACTTGTGTGCCCACTGAAGGCTGTATATTCAAAGTACGTTCGTTGGTCAACGAATTTTTCGAAAGTGCGTCTTTTCGATGAATAAGTCCTCGGAGTGGGCGTACAATTTTGGATGAAACGGGGTGAAGGAAACCTGTATTATATTTCCATTGGTTTTGTTAATTTTCCTGGAGGTGGGAAAAATCGCCTTGGAAAACTTACTAGCGGGTACCGAAGTTACCTTCGAGTGACGTACGTAGCGGGTCCGCGTGTCCTCTTCGCGTGTTCTCAGAGTGACCGTAGCAAGCAATAAATCCCAGGTGTGTCTCGACATGAAGAAAGTATGGAATGATAAAGGGAATGAAAGTTATTCTACCGTTAGGGTTTCGACGTCTGGTAAACAGATGCGAGCTGCAATAAAGTGAAATATTCCACAGAAAGTAACGACTCCTAGGGTATTATTGCTGCTGCGCGCAAACTATTGAATTGGAATTTTTAAAGAAATATTGTATTACCTATACTATTATATAAAGGGTTGAACCGAGGGTTAATCTTCTCGTTTTCGCATTCTTCTTTTCACCACTCTATGTTCCCCTCTCCTCCTAACGCAACCTGTAATATTATTTCCGCTGCCGGTCACCGATGACCTTCACGGCATTTGACGTGTTAACAATTGTAAAATACATTAACCCTTGAATGGTGAAGCTGAGTCAGTCCTGGTATTTCGATTAAAGTTAAATCTATAAATTATTAGACAAAAGAGTTCCATATATGATGTACGTACATACAATAATATTTAAGGAAATAATGTAAAATTAAAAAAATGAAGATAATATAGAATATTAAATTCAATTTAAACTGTGATTGTCTCGGTAGTTTATTGTTGATAAATATTTAGAATAAGAGAACCACCTCCGATTTCGATGTCAAGGTCGTTATTCTAAACAACTTTTTCCTCTACATAATATGATAGGCGGACTCTTAATTTTCGAGATATTCGCGAAAAACTGCTGCCATTACTACATTGAATGTTGTCTATTCGTGCACGTTTTTGGCAACGTATAATATGCATCAGCAGGTGGTCGCTTATATATTGTTATAAACACATCAGGACGGTTAGCAAACAACAGATGAACTTAAACTGGAGGACTCAGCTATAAGCTTGATACAGTCATATGCTAAATGCGATAAATTATATTAATCATTTATTCGTGTAGACTTTCATTCAGAGAATACATAATTACCATTAATATACAATAAAAATTACAATTTCAACATATCAAAGCAGATAGAAAACAATTAATATTTCGTTGGATATCCTTTCCTCCTGTGATTGGGTATTTCATATCATACGACGTTTCGTATAAAATAACAACACAGTTTAGATTTTTCTAAATTAAAATTTTAAAACATTTACAAACCAAATCATGTGAAAATATTAAGTATAAACATTATAGATTACGGTATCAATTTAGCATAGCAGAATATACATTTTCTGCACAAATGTGAAATATAGAATATTTTTATTCAAAATGCCCAGAATCAATTCCATCAGTGTAATCGTTCAAAAAAGTCGAAAATTTTTTTTTTAAATATAAATTCTGCTAAATAATGATTAAAACGATACTCTCTGCGACACAGGAATATTTCCTCGAATTTCTCTCCACAATCTTTCGACATTTTGAGTATGTGCCCTTGTATCTGGATTCACAAAATTTACTGTGTGATGTTCGTACACATTTTTGTCTATTTGTATATACGCCTTCCAATAGTCACTATAAATTATTGTGCCAGGAGCAATCTTCTGCGAAATGAGAGGCAACAGTACCTCCGTTTTACAAGATAATATTGGTATAACAGAAAACTTTATCGAATGTCGCTCAATACCGCCGAAAATCCATTGTCCTGATATGATTCGTCCTAGATTGTATTTTCAACGACCAAATTTTACCTCGTCAATCTCTACGACTATTCTGCTTCCACCAATTTGAATTTCGTTTTTTAATAACCATTCATACATAAAGTGAGAAATTATTAATGAAATAAGTTCATAAACCAGAATTGATAATAGTAGATATTTAAGTAATTAATTAGCTCTCAAGAAAATTAGTCCAGTCTACTGCTAATCTACAGTTAAAAGATGAGATATTAAGTTCTATTTCGAGAAATCTTTGCCTAGCTTTACCTAAAGCTAATTTTTACCTAAAAAAAAATTTTCACCTTTACCTAAAGTATGAATCGTTAAATGAATTGACAAGCTGCGTCAACATTTAAATTTGCTTTTGAGAACCGGGTTCCATGAAGTGCACTGATTTTAAAATTACAAACTAGTCGTTTTCTTTTATGGTTCTTCGTTTGTTTATAATAGTAATTTATGGAATGAAAACATAATAGTGATTCCGACCTCTTTAATTTATTGTGTAACAACAGTAAAAAAAAAAACTTCGCGAAAACGATGCGGTCTGGACGCGTCCAGACAATTTCGAGAAAAATCAATTATAGGCTATCGCGGAAGGCAGAGACGCGAGGCGCGAGCAAAGCTGCGAGGCGCAAGCGTAGACGCGGATCGCGAGCGCGGAAAACGACAGATTCATTTTTGGCGACGCGATCGTTGATTACGGCGGCCACGGATAGCAACGAACGGATATAAATTAAAGGCTCGCGACCGACTCGGCCAATTTTGCCTGCTGTTATCTGAGAGAGAGAGGTCGAGGTAAGACCATCGGTCGCTCTTGGTCGGTAGGCTAAGGACTCCAGCAGAAGAGTACGGCGATAATACCTGGATGCCTGCCGGAGAAGAGCGAGAGAGATCCCGGTAGGAGAGTTCGGCGACAATACCTGGACGCCTACCGGAAGAAGAAGAAGGGAGAGTAGGGGAGAACTGTTCCTGGATGCTCGACCGACAAGGAGAGTACGACGATAATATCTGGACGCCTGTCGGTCGAGAGAGTACTGAGCATTTCCTGGACGCCCCGGTGGAGCTAGTTTTCTAGACACCCGTTCGATATGGAGAGTTCGGCGATAATACCTGGACGCCTATCGAACGGGAGAAATATAAGCATGGCGCTCACCGTAGAATGTCTTGTACAAATAAATGAAAGAAATACTGTAACCTACATCTTGTAATTCCATCTAACCCAGTGTTTCCCAACCTTTTTTGTGCCATGCCCCATTTAAGCCTTTCTAAAATTCTTATACCCCCTATGTAAAGTAAACATAATTTTTAATATTCAAAAATTGAATTGTTTACTGAAGAAACTTAAATGATAGGTTTCACAAAGAAATCACTAGAAAATTGTTGAGGAAACACAGTAAGTATATTTTCAAAACATATAATGGAGAATCGAAATTCAAGTAGGAAATAATTTAAATGAAAGATTTTTCTATATTATTTTAATTATTAGTAATTATGGACGTTTACCCAGCTCGAGTATCGACTGAGAGTAGCCATACGATTAACTTAAACTCTGGACGAGTCCATTTTCGAATTGTCCCCCTTAACAATCAAATTGCCGCCCTATGGAGCGTGGGTCCCACGTTGGGAAACACTGATCTAACCCAATAAATCCTGTCTGTCCAACAGATTTTCTTGTGTTTTCGATTAACCATATCTACAGTTGTATATATGAGTCGGGGCACAGTGTTGCTTGAGGTAGCGAAGGTGTGCATGTGTGAGTGTGCGTGTTCGCGGCGAACGAGTGCGATCGCGGTAATCGCGCATGAAGCGGCTGGACTCATAACAGTACCGCGCTGGTGACTGGCTGTAGTGAACGTTAAAATTGCAAAAGAATCTTTACTACTCGCTACATTTGTGTAAAGTATACACTTGTCTCGGTTACTTGTGAAAAATACACGCTACAAATTCTAAAATATTTCTACATCGTGGACATTTCAATGTGTGGCGAATAACATTTTTAGAACATAAATAATTAAATAATTCGTCGGGTTTTGATGTTAGAGCTAGATACTTGTAGAATTTCAATTTGGAGCATTGGTACTTATTAATATAAAACTGTACGCTACAACAATTGGTCGTATATTGTTCGTGGAACATAAGAAATATCAAATTCATTAATGACTTTCGACGTTGAGTCAACGACTTTAGTAAGAAATATACAGGATGATTCAAAAGGAAGTTAGTTTAGTTTTGAAAAATTTATTATAAAAAAACTACAAGAGATATTCAATTCAAATAAATTGTACTTTATTCAGAAACCTTGAAAATTTAATGAATGAGATTTCTAAAGTGTTTTCCCTCAGTAACCACTAACAATTCGATCCGAAGAGAACATTATCTCTACTGGCCATTGAAAAGTGAGTAAAACACGTGTGAATACAAATCGACTTTTTCTCAATTTTTCAACTGGATGACTTCAGTGATTCTTTCTTTGAAGTGTTTCATGTCTCTGATCTTCACTTCATACACTTTATCCTTGACATAATTCCAAAGAAAGAAATCATTGACCGCTAAGCGATGATAAACACACGTTCTTCAAAGCTGTTTGTGATCTTTGCAATTGCCATTTTAAAACTGAAAAACACGTATAAAAAGAATTTCCAACTTTGATCTATTTGTTTATCAAATAATGATTTGAATATCTATAAAAATAAAGAGATGGCGCTGAAATCAAAACTGAAGCTTCTTATGAACCACTCTGTGTATATATGTATATTGTATACAAAGCACTCTATTGAACGTAAAATGCTATCAAAAATTTATGTAACCTTGAGATAACTATTTTCTCAAATATCTCGAAAACTGAACGACTCTACCTATCATACGTATAGAAAAAAATTGTTCAGAATGACGACCTTGGCAGCATATTTCAAGGTCATCGTAATCTGAGATGGTTCTCTTATTCTAAATATTTACCGCTTATTGCTCAAGGACTGAAAGGATCCAGGGTCAATTTTATTCCCTGTACGTCCTGTATGTGTATTTTATTTCTATAATGTAGTTAAGATAGGAGGAGAAAAATGTTTACACTTGAGGTCAAATCAGGCTTCCATAGGGAAAATGGCGAATAGGAGTAGCAGAAATTCTCAGAATCCTAATTTTGACAATATTAATATTAAAAGTAATTTAGAACAAATATAATATACTGTTTAATGATCAAATATTATAAAACTTAGTATGTGTATAACTGAAAAGTATGAATGACAATGTAAGTATTCATTTAAATTTTTTCACGTAAATGTTCATACGCAAGTGGTGGGAGGTCACAGACCTTTGCGTACTGTTCGTCCGCGGGAAGATGGCATGCAATATAGGAGAGAGGCAACGCGGGATCTTCGTTTGCTCCGCCTGACCCCACTCTTAATGTCTAGTTTAATCCCTACCCATAGGTTCTGGAGGCTATGCTACTGCTTTGATGACACTGCCACCGCATCGCTCCGTTCCAGTCAGACTTGACCGATTCACTTATTTTCTTCGTCAAGCGATTCGACCAATTATGAAAATACTTGTGATGCGAAGTAGGGATATCGGGTAGTGGGGCATAGATTCCTACAAGTTTTAACCATGCCATCTTCTCGCGGACCAATAGTATATGGGGTCCCTTTCTGACATTGTCATTTTCCCTGGTGATGATTAACCGCTTCTGCTATAATTTTTTCGATACTTGCGACAATCACTTGAATTTTCAAATAAATAAAAAAAAATTGGAGTATCATGTACATACGTATATGTTACATAGCATTCAGTGATCCTTAACTGAGCAAATTTGAATTAGAATTAAATTCAAAATTCAACCACATTAAAAGTACCAGCCAAGTTTGACACATTTGAACTGTAAGTTGCGTCACGAGTGTGACTCGATATTAGACGGCAAAGGGTTAAGGGAAAGGGTGGGCCTATGGGACATCATTCTTATTCTTGGGAAAACCTGACTTGATCGCGACTGTACATACGTTGTTTAGAAACTAAATTATAATATTGCAAATGAAATGTTGAACCCATAAAAGGTGTGATGAGATATAAAATACTCTTTTTGTATTATAAAAATAATATTACATTCCTTCTTATTAACGATAAGTATAATCGGTGTTACTGGTCTTCTGCTTCTTCTTTCTAGTTTTTTTGTTTCAGCGAATTTTTACTATTATGCAGTTCATGTTACAAAAGTAAATTGTGTTTATTTCTCATTTGAAGGGGCAGAAGAGGAATGATGAATCCTATTTTTAGAAAAAGTTAAATGTCAAAATCCTGAATACGTAATAACAGCTATCATAATATTAATATTTCTTGAATTAGAAGTCACTTTCATCCTTTATTAAGAAATTAAAAACCATATTTGTTTCAATAAATACTGGAATGTTTACGAAAATTTCAAATAACGTTTTCAAGAACAAATAAAAATTTTGGACCCTCTACTGGACAATTATAGTTACGCCACTGTATCATGATTAAAATGATTTTAGTACGCGAAATAATCAATATTTTATAAGTGAGAGTTTATCAATTACAAATTTATTCTATTATATTTCTTTTATTGAATTTTTTGTCATATTCACCTTATGGGTTTGCAATTTTGTCTGGCAATATATTTTGCAAATATATGTATAATCTTAAGAAATTTGTTGAAATTAAATACCTATTTAATGTAGCAAACCATAAGTCACTTAAGTATGTCTAATCCAAAGAAATAGCTGGCTACCAGACATGGTTGATATCTAATAAAATGTCTGATTTGGAATCTATTAATTAAAATAGCATTTTTATGAGGTGTACGAAGAACGCAACCATATGGAGAATTGAATTTTGTTCATCTTATTAGCATTGTGATAATATAAAGTTTACTTTTCTTCATTGTTATTTACTCCTCGCAAGGTTTCTTCAAAATTTTTGAAAGTATTCCAGTATTTATTTAAAAAAAAAAGAGATTTTAATTTCTTAATAAAGGGGAAGAGGTTCAAGTGACTCTTCTCCACCCTAGTTACGCTCTACTGATAAAGACTTTCATAAATCAGAATCTAATTTCATTGTATCGTAACGATATTAGCTGTGTGAAAGAGCCCTTATGCAAGATATCCTTCTTTCTCAGTGTATAGTACAGGTTGGCTACTATACATATACGCAGATAAGGGCGGAGCACGGACAGCTATAGTGACTTGGCAACATAAAGAATACATAATGTAAAACATCGTGAAAGGTGGTCTCATTGGCTGGTACCCGGTTTACCTGGTGTACGCCTACCCATCTGGTCACTCCACCTCTTCGACACGCAATTGGCAGATAATAATGAAGCTGCCGTTAACTCTTTCCCATCAACGTACACCCTCGCTTAAAAGTCATTGGACAGCTACTGAAACTTTATAAAGACCTAAAACAAAATAATTGAAACTATTAAAATATTTAACAAGTTGATTTATGTAGTGAAAATAGGCATTTGTTGTAAGATATATTGAAATTCTGATCATTAAGAATGAGATTTAATTTCAAGCTTTCTATTTATCATTACATAGTGTAACTTGGTACGGGCCAGAGTGGGCCTGAGTCCTTACAAAATGTAGACTGTCCACTTCCTAAAAATATGAATTGGTCTTTGCAATGTTCTAAAATTTCACAATTCCAAAATTTTTAATTCTCAAAATTCTAGTATTTAAAAATTTTTCAGGGAACTGATCTACCTCAGAAAAAAGATCCTAATTACGCCAATATTATTTACTACCTTAATTATTAGTATATAGTAGCAACGGTATTCACAATATCTTTCTGTTATTTTCTATTATTTATTCAAATATACCTATCTGATTTACAGTGCCGCACACCGCTGATCCTCATAACATCCAATGTATTAAAGAAAAGCAACCTCCCACTCGTATTTTGCACAATTAATTATAAAATAACGTATTCAAAATCGTACCAGAAATATTAATGACAATTAAATATTCTTTGATCTACATGTCTTACATTCTGCTAATGTTCCAATAGCTATAACAGTATTTTTATTATTTCTGCATTATTAAAGATAAAATATACAAATAGCTATCGTGGTTTTAAAAAAACGAAAATAAAAATTCTGTCTGCATTAATCATAACACTTTTCATTATTTGAAAATGACTTTTTGTTTTCTTATAATATGATATTGTATATGATTATTGTAAGAAACTATTAATCTAATGTGATGTTATCCTCAGCGACGGATTATGGGGAGGTTTAATCGTAAGGTAGACTACAGCTCTGGGCCTCGCTTTGCAGAAGGTTCCATTATAAACCTTCCATTTACGATTAAATTTTACTTAATTTTGTTCAGATTAAATTTCAATTTTTGATCAAGATTTATCAACCAAGGAGGGTCTCGAAGGTTTGACAGCCTCAGACCTCAGAAATCTTAATCCGGTCTTGGTTATCCTACAGGATGTCTCCTGAAGATGTTAAATTATGGCTTTAAAAAAGTATAAAATAAATAAAAATGTCATTAGTGTAGGAGAGAAAAAGGGCGTTTCGTCTCGGGATCGTCTGTCATACTCGTCAGTGGCTCTGACAACAGACGATCCTTACCTCAGACACCTATGATACTGCAATTCAGAATTTCTATACATTCGAACTGCATACCGAGCGACCGCTTGCGAGAACACTGTCACCGATCTCTTGCCGCCACCTAACAATCCCCGGCCCGAACTAAAGCTGTCCAGGGAGACGAAACCCTCACCCCCTCCATTAAGGGGGTAGACACGAGTAATAGTAGCGCGATGACTTTACCGGCAAAAATGGGCCTAAACATGGGTTTACGGGATTCGACTTTTCGTCCTTATATGAGAGAATTTCGGGCTGGGTGAGGGCTTATTCGAAAGAGGAAGGTCCAGTGCAGTACGGTCAACTCATGTTTCAGTGGAATTATGTTGATGTTTAGTAATATAAGCGTCCAAAGTAGAGGAAAAAATCGACAAAATGCAGTCGCGGAATCGAAGCATTTTTCGGCCACTATGAGTTCATCGTACTGCACTGGACCTTCCTCTTTCGAATAAGCCCTCACCCAGCCCCAAATTCTCTCATATAAGGTCGAAAAGTCGAATCCCGTAAAAGCATTCCTACAGACCAGTTCCGCAATTTTGTGGATAATACAGAGCAAGTCACGTGACAAACTCAGTTCAGCTAGTAGTTATAAGGTGGCGTCTAACTAAGAAAGCTGTCGATTTGGAATCATAGCCAAAATCACGCGTTAGCTTGGTTACGTCACTCGACTGTTCTATTCTATTTCAGGTTTTCTTGGGCTTTGCCCAAGATGGCGTTTCAGGGGGCAGCGCCCCCTATATAGCCCGGGTACATTATTGGCGCTAATTATGAAATATATGATACTTCAATACAAATCATTATAACTTATTACTCACACTTTCGCACACATAACCCATTCTTAAATCATCCCAATACGTATAAAACAAAAAGTAGCCAAACCATCATGTTACTGCCCCTCCTGTAGCTTTACTCCATCGTGGCTGCTAAATCATGTCCATCCCTCTTCTTATATAACTTTCCCCAGTTTGTCTAGGAACCTGGAGATGCGGTTAATAACCCCCAAGTCTCCCCCCATCAACATTTCTATAACATCCTCCCCCTCATTGAACCCTTTTGAGACCAGGAACCTGTTCAGTTCTGATCTGCTTTCCCAAAATCTATAACACTCCCATATTACGTGTTCAATTGATTCTACATCTGCCCCACATAAACACCCTTTTTCCTCAGTAAGATTTTTCCTAAATAATGATTCTCCCAGGTTGAAGTGATTTGACCTGATTCTACTCAATCTTACCAAATCACCCCTATTTAATCCCTTTATGGTCACTCGACTGTGTCAGCGAAGGCAAGGGAAAAAGGCAACAACGCCCGAACGCTGAGTGAGACGCACTACAGTCATGCTGTCCTTCTCTCATTCTAAATGTTGAGATCGTCCCTTTTCGCTGAGTTTTGACTAACGCCCGCCTGGATTTTTTACAGCGCCCCATAACAAACTTCGCTCAAAGTGGAGGTATAACAAGAGAAGAATATATTTCCTCTTTGCAATAATTCTGCAAATGTTTACATACATAAGTTGTATATGAGATATTTATTTATTTAAATTATTTGCATTCACTCAGAATATTGACTAACACTCCTTTGTATTTTTTATTAGTTTCGAAAAACAAAGTTACTATAGGTTTTTGGAAATACAAGCGTCACGCAATTGGGACGAAGTATATCTTTTTGGTAAGAGATAGGAAAAAGCTATTGATGTAAAAGTTGAATGGTATGACTTATGAAAAATATGAGATATCTCACGAAATATTAGTTTTTTAAACATTGTACTGTTGGATATAGGTGATAGGTAATAGTGAGAGGAAATAGTAGCGAGGGAAGAGAAGGAGAGAAGGAGCCGAAGCCCCTCCATTTATTAGTTCTAATACTACTTTTTTATCCAGAATTTTCCAAGGAGTTGATACGAGTAAAGAAAGAAATACAATTCTATTTAAACAAAAAGTGCATCTGCATTTTTTTAGTGCATCGTTGCATTCACGAAGAAAATGAAGTCATAGAAAAATAAACATTATCATACCATTGAACTTTTACATAAACAGCTTTTTCCTATTTCTTACCAAATTCAAGATATAACCCGTCCCAATTGCATGATGTATCCTGTATACTTTTATTAATTAAAAAACATTTATTTAAAGAAATTAATAACTTTTTCTAAAAAGTATTCCCAGATAGCACGTTCCTTCGGTTCTTCAGAGTAGGGATATATTTTTCAGCAGCGAGGGGTGCTACGGTGCGCTATGTAAAATCCACGCGTTTGGTCAGTCAAAATTTACCGGAGCGGGACAATTCTATCATTTAGGTTGAAAGAAGGATAGCATGATCACCCTACATCTCACTCTAACCACGCGCCAATATTTCGCTTTCGTTCTTTAGGCGGGCCGTCGCTATGCCTCTGGCGAGATGAGCGTTTGAATGTGTACCCCCTTAAGGGGGTAGACCCAGTACGTGACGTCACCGATTCGGGACGTCGGTATTACAGTAGTTTTTTCGTTGGGCCTGGTGGAGCCACTTGCGTGGTCTGTTACGAACTTGAAAGGTTTAATTCTCAGCTAGCGTGCGCGCAACACTCATCTCGCCAGAGGCATAGCGACGGTCCGCCTAAAGAACGAAAGCGAAACATTGGCGCGTGGTTAGAGTGAGATGTAGGGTGATCATGCTATCCTTCTTTCAACCTAAATGATAGAATTGTCCCGCTCCGGTAAATTTTGACTGACCAAACGCGTGGATTTTACATAGCGCACCGTAGCACTCCTCGCTGCTGAAAAATATATGCCTACTCTGAAGAACCGAAGGAACGTGCAATCTGAGAATTATTTATAGAAAAAGTTATTAACTTTTTTAAATAAATGTTTTTTAATTAATAAAAGTATACAGGATACGTCATGTAGTTGGGACGGGTTATATCTTGAATTTGGTAAGAAATAGGAAAAAGCTGTTTATGTAAACGTTCAATGGTATGATAATGTCTATTTTTCTGTGATTTCATTTTCTTCGTGAATACAACGACGCACTAAAAAGATGCAAATCCCCTTTTTATTTAAATGGAATTGCATTTTTTTTTTACTTGTGTCAACTCCTTGAAACATTCTGCATAAAAAAGTACTACATATGGTACTATTAGAACTAATAAATGGAGGGACCTCACGTCTTCTATACAGTAAAAGTTGAATATATGCAACAAAGATTGGGATCCACACGTTGCATATATCATACATATGTATATCATTACATATAAGTAGAAAGGGACAAACAGTGGAGGAGAGAGCGAGAGGCCCACTGATCAAAGGAAAGAGCCGAAACGTATCGGTGTGACTAATACTAATTCAATTATAAAACTTTTTTATTTTTGACTGTTTTTTACTGAAACTTTTACTAGCGCATTGGTGAAATTTTTCTGATTAAAATGATACCAAACACGATATAGTTTAAATGAGGCGAGGTTTGTTATGGGGCACTGTGAAAAATCCAGGCGGGCGGCATGGCAGTCAAAACTTAGCGAAAAGGGAGAATCTCAACATTCAGAATGAGAGAAGGACAGCATGACTGTAGTGCGTCTCACTCAGCGTTTGGGCGTTGTTGCCTTCTTCGCTTGCATTCGCAGCACAGTTCGAGTGACGTAATCAAACTGACGCTTGATTCTGGCTACGATTCCAGATCGGCAGCCTTTCTACTTAGACGCCACCTTATAACTACTAGCTGAACTAAATTTGTCACGTGACTTACTCTGTGGTATCCAGATAATGGCGGAACTCGTCTTTGGGAATGCTTTTACGGGAATCGGTTATTCGTCCTTATATGAGAAGATCTTGAGCTGAATAAGGGCTCATTTGAAAGAGGAAGGTTCAATGCAGGGCGGTCAACTCACCGTTTGAGACACAAAACTCTTTTAGTGGCCTAAAAATGCTTTGATTCTGCAACTGCATTTTGTCGATTTTTTCTTCTACTTTGGACACTGATATTATTACATAGAGGGTATAAGGTTTTTTATTAACAGTCAACGGCATGTTATTATATGGCATTTAATGAGTACATATATATAAATTTTATGGTTACAAAAATGTTGAAAAATGGCGGAGCTGCAGTCGATTGAAGTTTGCGTCTCGAGAATGCGCCGTGCAGCCTACAGGTCGCTGTAATTGTCTAAAATCAACAACCCCGAAGTTTTTTGTTAAAATATGATAATACGCTTTGCATAAACCTAAATGTAGAAAAAAAATTTCAAAAATTAAAAATTCTGCAGCACTTTGAAGAAAAATCACCAGATTTTGTTATATATAAATGGTTATAAACATTGTTTCTTTCAATTTAAAAACAAGCCTTTAGGTTCATGCAAAGGAGAATATATTAAGGAATATTCGTGCCAAATTTCATAAGAATCGGTTGAGAAATGGCTGAGCTACATTGCACGGCGCGTAAAATTTTATGTTTTGAGATAAACGCGTTTAAAGATAGACCATTCTTGCACGCGGTCGTATACCTGCGCTCCGCACCGTTCGGAGCGCGTCACTTTAACGACGTTGCAGGTACACTTACACTTTGAATTTCGAGTTGAAACTTTCAGAGCACATTCTCCAGATATTAAATTAATTTTCTAAGCAAAAAAAAAACGTGAAATTTTTTCATTTTACTTGACCCTCCCCACTTAAATCGATGTCAAAAGAAGTACACTCGCGATCAAATCACGCTTCCCCTAGAGAAAATAGTGACACCCGGGGTTTCAACCCTTAGCCGTATGCTTCTTGAAGGAGAATGACAATGGAGTGAGCAGCACATACATATAAACCTCTGGCCCACCACCACTTGCGTATAAACGTTTACGCACCAAAATTTGAATTACATAATATTCATTTTGTTTGTTAGCGTCAGCATCCGTGCAAGGATTGATACGTGAAAGAGTAAATGCACTTGGGGCTTTGTCCAACTTTTCAAGGATATTGAAGGTGTCGATGTCGAACCCTATGTCTGCCATCGGACTTGAGTCCGGCGCGGCGGTAGTTGATACTTGAGGCGCGACAAATTCTGAGAGTCGCGGATGTTTTGTTTATGGATCGGCGATAGAGAGTTCGAATGCCGATCTTCAAAGGTACGCGCGTGCGGCCGATGACCTGAGGTCATGGTGCTGCATGGCACATGTAGAGAGATAAGGGTGATCTCGAAGGATCTGACCACAGGGTGGGGAAGATCTTGCATCTTCTGGTATGAGGACCATGAGAAACGGCATGACACTTACAAGGAAGTTCGGTAACTCGAAAATTCCGATTTTTTTTCAAGTCTGCAGGTTTGTAGGGGACCTCAAGAGAAGTATAGTACAATTTTTGTTTTTGGCCCAATTTCAGTTCTTCAGTGTGAAAACATCCCCTGAAGGTAGATAGGTGTTTCCATATTTCCCTGTATATCTTTAAAACTATCGTAGATATAACAAATTGGTTATAATAAACACATATTATACATATTATACATATGTGCTCGCACACATACATGGTAAGTGATAACGCATCGTTCAAAGTGCAACGATGGGCGTGCAAAGTGCACGTATCGGTTAAAATTATTTAAATACCTCTTTGTTCGACAAATTTACCATACATATCTGCATTTATAATGAGGTTTTACGTATTTTTCGACGTGACAGAGAATTCCAAATTTTTCAAAATAACAGTGGTGGGGGAGAATTTTTTTTATTTAAACAAAGAATTTTTATCAATTTAATTGCCTCGTTTATAGAGTATTAAAAACCATTCAATGTATATTATAACCATTTTTTTATATCTACAATAGTTTTAAAGATATACAGGGAAATATGGAAACACTTATCTACCTTCAGGGGGTAATTTTACCCTGAAGAATTGAAATTGGGCCAAAAACAAAAATTGCGCTATATGTACTTCTCTTGAGGTCCCCTACAAACCTGCAAAGTTATAAAAAAATCGGAATTTTCGAGTTACCGAATTTCCCTTGTAAGAATGGAACTAGTCACGTTCTTAGGTGAAAAGTCGCGATTTTCGGAAATTTTAATTACTTATAAATTACTTATAAATTGTGGGGAATGTAAATTAAGAACAATTTGATATTTTATTTTATGGTACTTTTATCTCTTATTTAAGCTTTAACCCTTTCCCAATGAATATTTCTGATCTTCTGTTGAATAATATGTTATACAGGGTGTCTGACAACAGGTCGCGAACGAACGGTGCGGCACCCCGTTGACATAGCACAATAAACAAAGTGAACTGGTTGAACATTTTTAGTCGTTGTTTAAAATGAATAGGGAACCTAATCTCTTGTCGCCTGTCATAATGTAAAAAAGAAAATTCCAAGTATTCTAAACAACAAATAAAAATGATTGAAATGGAATAATTAATAAACGTTTGAATTGGAGGCTACGTTAATGATGAAAAGTTTGAAAACCTTTTAAATGAAACTTACCCATTCGTTCCTAAATTAACCTGATACGCTGAAAATAGATAATTGCCACTGTGTCGGTCCCAACCATTCGACGAGAAAACACCTTGCCTATGTTGGAAACCGGGGTTGCAGGAATCACGGTGCAACAAAGATACTTCCATAAACTATTTTTATTGTGACAGACGTAGTGATCGTAACGTTGACTCTGACAAAATGCTCTATTTATGTATTACGAGAATGGCAGTGTGGAAGGGTCAAAGAAAGGAAAGGACAAAGGTTGTAGGTGACTAACTGTAGAAGGCGAGGCAGGATGAGTACGAGGATGACTGATTGTTTATGGGAGATATAGGAGATAGGGAGTAAACGGAATGACTGTTGGTGTGATTTTTGTCCTTTGCAGAAGATAGGGAAGGTGGTATCCAACACCTATTATTCATACCTAAGTGCAATAAATGACGCGAGTTCAATGGCCCGACCATGAAATCAACTGTTTTACCGAACGTGTTTCCTCGTCGAATGGTTGGGACCGACACAGTGACCCAGTGGCAATTATCTGCTTTCAGCGTAGCAGGTTAATCGGTAGGTTTCATTTAAATTGTTTTCAAATTTTTTATCATTAACGTAGCCTCCAATTCAAACCAGTGTTTGAAAGCTGTTATGATATCGATTCCGGTTCTTAAAACAGTTTCGAAGGACCGTTATGATCTGTAACAGTTATTCTACAACCGAAATTCAGGAGGATATCGGTTCCGGTTACAGTTCTAGTGCTGGTTCTGATATCGGTTCTATATCGGTTCTTTTCAGTTCTTTTCTATTCTATACCGATTACGGTTCTAATATTGTTTCTGAAATCGGTTAGGTATCGGTTCTATTTTAGTTCTATAAAAGCTACGGATACTGTTATGATAGTATTGATTCTAATACCAATTCTATTTCGATTTTACTGTATAATGGTTAGCTGAAGAATTAGGGATAAGGTCATTTTAAAAATTAATATACATGTAATTATAGTAATTATAATTAATTTTTATTATAATCATAAATGGATTAACCCTGCTTAGGACCGGCCGTAGTGGACGAACCTCTTGACCTCTCAGGTCACCAGACCTTTCAACATGTGACTTTTTTTTAAGGGGCCACCTCAAACTGGTGGTATATGAAAACGAAATAGAAAATATCCTTCATTTAAAAAATATGATATTAGAACTGCAACCGGTATGGAACCGAAAAGAACCAATATAGAACCAAAATAGAACCGATATAGAACTGAAATAGAACTAATATAGAACCGAAATAGAACTGATACTAGAACCGTAATCAAAACCGATATTAGGTTAGAACCTTTATTCTAATAACGATTATAACATCATTCCGGTTCTTATACATATATAACAGTTTGAAACGCTTATTAATTATTCCATTTCAATTATTTTTATTAGTTGTTTGGAATGCTTAGAATTTTCGTTTTTACATTATGACAGGCGACAAGAGATTAGGTTCCGTATTCATTTTAAACAACGACTAAAAATGTTCAACCAGTTCAATTTTTTTATTGTGCTATATCAACGGGGTACCGAGCCGTTCGTTCGCGACCTACGTCAGGCCCGGTTTTTGTAGTCGACACTGCCGTCCCTGAGCCCGCGCGCTATACGCGCTCGGATTGGCCAGTATTTTTCGTTAATAACTTGAAAACGAAGCCTTAACCAACATTTTGGCAAAGGAAAAAGTTTTTTAGAATCACCCTAGCAATCATCCATCTTCGGCTGTCGAGGCAATCGTGGGACACCCTGTATATGTATTATTTTATATTTTTTTCAGTTTATTTTGTTTAATATACTACTATCTTTGATTAGCACCTATGACAATAAACAAGATAGCAACGTACTGGATAATTTTTATTTATGCAATAAAGAAAAAGAATAAACTTCAAATAAGAAAAAAACTTCGATCGAAAGTCCCTTACACAAAGATTCAATGACGACTATGTTTAAGGAAATGATGAACTCTTTAAGAATCGCAATAAGTGGTAGAATCGATCGATAAATCATTACATATTCCGATTTTTGTTTCAGGCAGAGTGATATGTTAACCGAAGACAATGACCCGACAAAACCAGCAGGTGTTCTAGACAATGCTGGCAACGTGTCTTCATCCACAGAGGCCTCGGTACAGCACCCTCGTACCACAAACAATGGTAAATAAGGCTCCTATTAATTAAATTATAATCCTTTTTTAGTACTATATACATATATAAGGCACTTAGAATCAAAGGGATACAATGAGGTGCAAAGTGTCATCTTTTAAACGTTTTGAATTAAAAACAGAAATGGTTAGTTAAATCGTTAAATATAATGTAAATGTAAAAAAAATATAAGTAAAAATGTCACTTTCATTTCTTTAGTTTTAAGTGCCTCATATAACTTACTATACATAACTTACTTGTATATTGTTGTATTTCACTCGCGATATTTATTTATTTCAATCACAATATGAAATACAAACGAAGTTTTAGGTACAATATTCGTCGTGACATATGTAGACTCTAGTTCCTAAGATGGTTCGGAAAAATCTGACCCGGAAGGAAAAGTGTTGGGTATTTTATAGAATCAGAAAAATAGAAAGGTGGGAGTTGTTGTGAGTCCAGTGGTCGGTAAGGGATGAGGTCATGAGATCAAGGTTTGGAGAGGACTAATTCGGATGAATCGTTAGGAATAGAAGGAAGGACTTGTGGTGTTTGTTGTTGATGGTTGACTTATAATATGATGAGAAAACCGGACTATCTAACAATAAGTACGATAATGAATGATTCGGTATACATCAATATGTTACCCATATAACATATAACCTACTATTTAAAATATTAAGCCTTAGCAATTTGTACATACAAACTATAAATCACAATGTTTGTACGTCAGATCACTTACAATTTAGAACTAACCAATAAGACTAATAATTTTTTAAATAATAAGTGTTTTGAAAAACAAATTCGGGTTTTCAAACTTTGATAAGGTTACAGCTATAATTTTGATATATTAAAGTATTGCATATCAGGTGGTAAATTTTGAAACATACAAATTTTGACATGATTTGGTGACATAAAAATATCATAAAATAACACTTATTCTATATTAATTTACAACTTAAAGTTTGAAGAAATTGGCTATATAAATTATTCATTAACACTCTGAATATAAAATACATAGTTGATTGCCAATTACAGTAAATAATGGTCAGTTCCAGAAGATATAATATGTATGTATATTCAAGCAAGATTTCTGATAACATAAAACTATCACAAAGTAACGTTTATATTATATCAATTTGAAGGTTAAAGTTTGTTGAAAATTATCATTTAAATTGTTCATTAATGTTTTTAGTACCCAAACTTTTCATGTTTTAATAAAGCAATAAAGCCTATTTCGAAATCTGACATTTACGCGGGATCCACACTATCGGTTCGGTCACGGTCCACTCTCAGTCCGGTAAAATATAGTATGTACAATGTAAATCTATGAAAGTATTCATACACTCCAGCTCCGGTCCGATCCCGCTCCGATCCCGCTTCGATCCTATTCCAATTCTGCTCCGATCCAGCACCGATCCCGAGCAATCGCGAAGAATATTTTCCTAGAGCATGATAGCGCTCCCTCATTTGAAACGCTTCAGCTTGTACGTTTCCACCTTGTCTTCGAAGATTGTTTACTTGATTTGTCTCAATGTATTCCAAATTCTTTTCGCAAATTAAGATCGACTATTTCTAATAATATTATGCAGAATGCATGTCGTTAAAATAATGGTAATGGCATTTTCAGGATCAGCTATAAGTCTTCTACAATAAACTCTGAAGGTTTGTGAAAATCCCAAATGCGCACTCGACTAATCTTCTTCCTCTACATAATCGATAATTCTTTTTTCAATATCTTCTATACTTTTTGATCCTAGATAAGGCCGCATTCAATATTTGTTTGATGAAAATCACCTAATATCACATAAGGTGCTATTGTATTTGTTCCTGACAGCGGAGAATCCTCGGGAACATTCAATTTGCCACTTTGTAAACCTTTTCCAAAAGCAGAGTTCGCGAAAATGCCACCATCATTATTTTTTCCATATGAATCTATATCTACAGCTGTAAATTTATAATTTACATCTACTAATGCGAAAAGTACAATCGAAAAAGACTATCAAACCGAGAGCGGCTAGAAAGTGGCATAGCAGTATGGGTACAGTAAGATTTTATCGGACCGAGAGCGGATCGTGACCGAACCGATAATATGGATCTGGCCTTAGTATGCAATAACCTTTTTTTTTTTTTTTTTTTGACGTGGGGAAATCTTCAAAAGACACCCGGGGGGGGATAGTGCCGGATCTCTACCAGCCTCCTCTGGCGTTTAGGAGAGGTTCCGGGACCTGAGTAAGGCCGCGTTCAGACTATGCAACTGAGTTGTACAACTTTCCGTGCAACTTCGGATCCGAATTTTTGTGTTTCTGACTGTGCCTGTACCAGGTATGCCGCCCGAAAAAGGAAATGATTTTCTCTTGTAGAAATACCAACTTCCGCATTTTTTATCAGATCTTTGCGGAAGCGACATCAATCGATTGCTTATGTTTTTGCGATCAAAATGAACCCAAACGCGACATAAATTGGACAATAATTAATCAAGTTACGTGAAAAATCTAAATGCATAGTTAAAAGCCAATTTCGTTAAAAGTAGTCCGGTTTACGTGATATGAGGTATCATTTTAAGCGCCCATCACCGGGGAGTCAGAAAACTCCCCCTACTGCTGGCACCGTGGGCCGCACCCGGTGTCGGCTTCATCCCGAGGAACTGCGTGCAATGGTTTCCGGGACACCTGCAGCCCCTGCGCCTCGGTCTTCCCTGCAGGCTATGGGAAGGCTAAGCTGTGCTCCCCGCCCGCCCGCGAGATAGAACGGACACTGGTACCGGCGCCACCACGGGTCCGCGTGCAATGGCGCCCAGCGGGCGCCCAATCATCCTCCTCAGGGTTGCGGTGAGCCGCGGCCGGCCACACACCAGGGGGAATATTCTGGGCTACGCTGCACCCTCCAGAGGAGCCAGCGTCTACTCCCCACATGGGAAGGGCCCGCCGCTCACCGCCCGGAGTCCCCGGGAAGCGGTGCCCCCGATCCAGGGTTCCTCGCTCGCCCACTACCCAGTCCGACCAGAGTCCGGGCTCTTTTCGTCCGGGGCGGGAGGGTACACCACGACCCCTCCCAACCCCGCAATCGGGCCTCCCGTAGGCTCGATTATCATTCCTCCTTGGGACAGGAGGGCACGCGGGCCCTCTCGCCTCCCCCACCCGCCTCCGTCGCGTCTGAGGAGTGAGCAGCGATCGGCGCCGTCAGCCCCCGTACCCCTTACAGCGTCGGATCCCACCTCCTCCGGCGACGACTTCGCCCCCTCCGAGCGAGATCGCTTCTTTCGCGATCCCCCTCGGCCTTCTCCTTGAGGGCGATGACCTCCTCGCAGTAGGACGCGCTTCTTTTTTTTACCTAACCTAACTTAACCCAACCGATTATAATTTCAATTAAAGTTAACGATCAACGACAAAATCTTTTACCAAAAATTATATAAAACAATGATATTTATATCATTGCTCCGCTAATGATGACCGAAACCGTATTTCTGATAAAGCAGTTTGAATTCGATGCGTTGAAAGGTTCGACTGTACCGTATTTTACAAATTTCTTCTCCAGCACCCCTGATTGAATTAAACAAAAAACCGTCGGTGATTTTTCTTCTGCAAAATACTAAACACGACCATGGCTTATAATTTAACCAGGCTAATTGTTCCGGAAATTAATTAAGCGTCGCAGTTCTGAATGAAATCGAATATCTTCCGATTCATCCATTTTTCTTCCTAAAGGAACTTTAATGGTGGAGGAATTCTAACTAGTCACTTCTTCGAAAATAACTTTGGAATTGTAGAGAAAGATTGCCCGTTTCTTTATGATTGTTAACTGGAAATTTAACTTACCCAACATTTTTTTAATAAATTAATTTTATTATTGTCTCATGAAATTATAAATGTTGATATTTCATTTATTAGGTTGACGGTAGTTCCAATTTGTTTTACATAAATTTTATTTCTATAATAACGAAAATAAATGGTAAGTTATCTTTTATAAATAATAATGATAATTTTTTATTAATAATTTAGTATTTTTTTAATTATTTTAGATTATTCTTAAATAAATGTCTGTAATTAAAGAAAAAAAAAATTTGAAGATGCAAAGCTTATGTTTCATTATCTTATTTTTGGTAAATGATCAATTGGTTTATTAAAATATGAAAAGTTTGGGAAAAGTTTGACTGTAAAAATTGTAAAAGCAAAATAGAACATTAATCGTTTTACTATGAACAATGGAAAAAATTTAATTCAATAATTATTAAATATTGACTTGTACAGTAATTAAAAATACAAAAAGAAAAGGCTATTAAGTGAAATAAGTATTTTTGAATTCCTAAAACAACTAATTTATTTAAAGTTTACCTTAAACGCCTAATTTATAATATAGCATAATGTACCGGAAATTAAGGAACATATAGATTTATTGCATTTTGAGTATATGTTGGTAAATACTCTCAGGAAGTAAAACTACTATAAACAGTCAAGAAGAGATAAAGGAGATATAAAAAATTCTTACGTTAATTTGATAAAATTAAAAAACAGAAATTTCGAGCATTGACGCAAAGACAATTGTCCGATAGAGTGGCAAATAAAGATTTTGTTTCATAGTTTATTAATAATGTAATAATATTAAATTTAATCCTTATATGGCACACTTCACCAGAATAACATTGATGGCACACTGGGACGATTAAGACCACAACCACTAAAATATTTCCTGCAAAGAAGCTATTCATTATTTTAACTTGAAAAAATTCTTAGATAATCTTTGAAAGTTGTTTTAACATATTTCATAGCTAATTTTAGTAAACTTAAATATTGAATATAAAAAAAAAAATTGAAAAATGTAGAAAAAATAAGTTTTCACAAAAAAATTCATAACTTTTTCAAATTTTCATATAAAAAGCTAAAATTTTAGTTGGACACATTTGCGGTTGAACATTTTTAGGAAAAGAATAATATAAAAGTGGTTTCAAAAAAGGTATTTATTTGGAGAGTTAAAGGGACAAATTTTAGCTAAAAGTGGCTTAAATTGAAGTTGAATTAGCTAGGAGTCATCTCATACTCCACAGTGCCAGCTAAGGGATAATATTCTTCATTAACATTTTCTAAAATTTGCGTAAATATAAAAGCGTTTTCAATTGTTTAACATTTGAACAGCGAAGCCTGGATCAATCGTGACACAAACTTACAAAATACATAAAAGAATATTAAAATAAAGTTAAATGTACAATTTTTAAACAAAAGAGTTTTATATATTAGAAGAAGAATTGTAAAATTTAGAAAATGAAAATAATATGAAATTCAAAATTAAATATATATTGTAGCTCTCTCCATGATCCACTATCGAAGGGTTAATAGAACGGTGAACTTACCTTTGTGACTTGCTCTAGTTGCGCTACTGATTTCGAACATTTCATTTATATCCATATGTATACATATTTTGTAAATACAAGTATAAATAAACAAAATATTGTATGCCCATATTCAGGTGGCAGCGTATCGCATAATAATAAATTTATAGTTAAGAATGTTAAAAATTAAAAATATCTGAACGTAAACCATTGTGATCATACTGGTAGCTACGGAAGTTAAGAACGAGGTGCAAGATTGCCCCGAGAACGACAGCGTGCCCGGTGGAGAATTATACATCGATGAAAATGCCGAGGAAAAGGAACAAGAATATCCGGATTCTATGGAAAAGGCCGACTACAGTTCATTGTACGGAGCCAATCAATACTATAACAGGCATGTATTTCCAATATTCAATCTTGTATTTCAATCATTTTTGCTTTAATTAGCTACAGATGCTGAAATTATCATATTATTGTGCTTGATTATACGTTATTATTGTGTGTAAATTGCACAATTTCAATAATTAACGCTTTTGCTACTAACAAAGCCAGACAAGTTTGGTAACCAACACCGATTTTTTTGAAAGCATGCAGATGGAAACAAAATTAAAAAATATTATACACTTATTTATTTTATTCGTAGAAATTCAGTAGAGGAGCGTGTAAAACTACCCCTATTTCGCGCAATGCTTTAATAAGCCAGGCAGATTGTTAAAATATTGATACTTTGTAGGAGAATAGAGGACTGAAAAATATTATATACGATATATTCTAAATAAGTGTGTATAGGAAGAGACGGTAGGAATATGAGATAGGGTAGAAATATGAGATAGCAAGGTTTTAACCCGTACACAGTACATTGAAATTTTACCAATAATTGAATATTAAAAGTATAAAGTTCTTGATAGGTGTTATTGTTTTGTTTAACAAAGATTTTAACTTTCGGCCATAATAGAAGTTTCTACGCGTGCTTCTTAAAATGAACTTTACTTTGGTTTATTTTGCGAGTTTTAAGAAAGCAAAACGGGTAAGTTATACTATAATAATCATAGTATTAGTATATCAAAGGGTGTTTGAAGTATTTATGTTTTCATTATGATAAATAACAATAATTGATAGAAAAATAAGATACCTGATTGATAGCAATATGAAAGAGTCTCATATTACTACCGCATTCTTAAATTTATTACTAAATAATAAAATGAACTAATGAACATATAAAATGTGCAAATTTCGCGATAAAAGATTTTCTGAAGATTATAAAGGCGAATTGTAAATTGAATGCCTATCATACCACTTATTGGCAAAATAAAATAAACGCTTCGCTTAATTATAGTTGTCTTATTATATTTCACGTTCTGTTATCATTATTAATACTCTGTCTTAGTTTTACAACCTTATTTTTCTCAAAAGTAACACTGTCTCATATTACTACCCGAATGTGTTTTGTGAGGTCTATAATATTTATGTTGATACAACACATTCCACATGAAACTCAAATTTCTATGTTTGATTTGTCTATTTACCCCCTTCTCTAAAGTAAGTCAATCTATTTAAAACAAATATATATTGTATATTTAATATTTTGCAGTCTTCTATTCACCTGTACAGCTTCAAAACCAGCATATTTTAAATACGTATTTTTATTACTTTAGGAAGTAATTCTCATCCGTTGAAATGAATTTCTGGCGATAAAAAAAAAATAGATGTTTAATAATATTTTTTGATCTTCCATACACCTGCAAAAAATAATTCTTCTAAAAATTATTATAATCAAGAGCTGATCATAGTCACTAGTCTATGATTGTTCACCACACACTCGGAAACTAAAATAAGTGGACACTGTTTAAAACAGAATACCTAAGTTAAAATTGGACCAAATGACTTGAGGTTTTTCGAAAAGCTATAAAAATTAATTTACTAATATATGTGTTTTTGTCGTTTTAAAAAATTACAATTTGTTGAAATCGTAAAAAAAAAATAGTGAAGGACAATTTTTTTACTTTTTATGAGCCTTTTATAGATTTAAATAATTTATGTAAATATTGAAAATTTCATTGAGATCGGTCAACGCACTTTCGAAAATCGCAACTTTCATCTAATGTAAGAACATTACTAGTTACGATTTTAGGTGAAAAGTCGCGATTTTCAGAAATTTTAATTATATCTTCTAAATGCGTTGACCGATCTCGATGAAATTTTCAGTACAGGCTCGCGTAATAAAATTAAAAAATTGCCCTTCAGTATTTTTTTTTCGCTATTTCTACAAATTATAATTTTTTAGAACAACAGCAGCACATGTAATAGTAAATTAATTTTATAGCTTTTCGGAAAACCTCAAGTCATTTGGTCCAATTTTAACTGAGGTATTCTGTTTTAAACAGTGCCCATTTATTTTCATCCCTGACTGTATACCAAACCAGTTTCAATCAAATAATTTATTATTTAGTTAGAATTTTGGATAGTGTTCTGTAGTTCGATTAGATAAGAGAATTAAATAGTAAATTTCTGTTTGTAGTATATACAACTCACCCCCGTATGGATCAGCTACAGCTGGGAAGAACACTTCGAGTTTGCAAAGTTCTTACCTGACCTCGTATACGTCACCAAGTTCAATGACTCAATACTCGTCCTACGCTACTTACAACAGCGGCACACCGAATTTTCCCAACGTAACCCAAAATCTATCGTCCTCTTCTCAGGTATTCGTTTTATCATTTACAGTATTCTTATCTATACATATAGTGCTGTAAATTTTGAAAAAAAAAAAAAAAAAAAAAAAACACCCGTGCAGTGCCGAATTAAGGATAGATTGAAGGAGGGCTACAGCCCCGCGCTCCATTTTCTAGGAAGCTCTATTATAAACTTTCCATTTACTATACATTTATTGATGCCCTGTTTTTACAGTTAAATATTATTTAAAGTTAAGTTGGGATAAATTTCAATTTTTTAACTTTTGTCAATCAAGGGCCCTCTTTTAATCCAGTTCTGCATTCATGTGTAAATACAGTTTATAACTGCATACATACTTGCATCCAAAATTATGTAACAATATTGTACAATCTATTGGTAAGTTCTGAAAACGTTCAGCGTATAAGTTTTTATTCATTA
This sequence comes from Osmia bicornis bicornis, assembly GCF_907164935.1. Lineage (NCBI taxonomy): Eukaryota > Metazoa > Arthropoda > Insecta > Hymenoptera > Megachilidae > Osmia > Osmia bicornis. The sequence goes on from NC_060221.1 coordinate 10,342,691, forward strand.
TTGTTAGTATATGTAATCCAATGCTCTTATATTTCTAACTTTATATTTAATTTTCTTTATTATCGATGGTACTTTAAATTTTATGGCGATAATTATATGAGACACCCTATAGTATTCACTATGATAGGGTTTGGAAACCTATTCCTTGTAGATGCAGAATAGATGCAGAATAAAATAGATTTTACTTTATCTTTTATCAATTGAATATTTCTTTTCAGAAACTAGATTATAGCGCCTACAGTAGCAGTTTATACGGAAACGACAGGGTACCATTACAGTATTCCGGATATTACCCAATGCATGGGTACCACGCGACACCGGCCTCCTTTAACATTGGAAATCTAAATTTTGCTGGTAACCTTCTTATTAATTTCTTCCTATATAGAGATTATTCACGCTTGATATACTTGATTCTGAATCGCATTCATTGACGTAATTAGGATTTTTATCTAGTATAGATTAGGTCCTCTAGTTTTATCAAAAGTGTCAAGTGTCTTATTGCTAATTTTATGTAATTAAAATTATACATTATCCTATGTTTCATAGAAATATTTATTTCTATTAAAATGAGATTTTATGATGGATGGGGGTAGTCCTCACTTTGGAGGAGCCAGGGCCAGCATAAAATATTCAGAGTTTTGTGGGGTTTAAATTTAAATAGTTTAAATTTGCTCATTTAAATTGCAGTATTTTACTGATTCTTATAATTTTGATTTGTTAGCAATTATAATTTGTCAGTAACGATCTTCCTTCTTTGTAAGAAGATTCGACAAAGTCTGCACTCACGTTGGACGCAACGACTCACGATGCCAGCGATCTGACCGCAAGAGAAACCGCAAACATCGAAGGTAACACGATTCGTACGTGTGATTTTATATTTCTATTACTATTTATTCATTGCTTTTTCTATCAATATTCGTGCTCCGATGGATGTGTGTACGACAGCTTTATCTCACTAAAAATAATAAATAAATTAATCCTTCGCAGACCACGAAAAAAGCCCCAATTTTATGTAATTTTATATTTATAAATAAGTTTAAAATTTCAAAACTATTATAATAAGCATATATCTATAAATATTCAATTTTAAAAGGTTGATATTCAAAATTCTCTTATTTCCTTAACAGTCATTTTTGTTTAATTTTGAAACTTTTCAAAAAACAAAGCTTTTCAAATCATTTACCTTAATAACACTTATTGAAATTAAAATTTAAGAAAAATGAAATAATGCAATTTTATAAAATAGTAACCAAAAGATGCATAAAAAAAATGACGGTGAATAAACGTGTTTCAGGGGCGACGGCGAAACCTTGTAGACGCGGAAGGCGTCAAAGCGGAAGTGGAAACAGTATAGGTTCCGCAGACACGACAGAAGCCGGTCCTGACCGGATATTCATTTGGGACCTGGACGAAACCATAGTTGTGTTTCACTCGTTGCTCACCGGACAATTTGCAACGAAGCACCGTAAGGATCCTAACCTTCTGGCCCAAGTTGCCTACAGAATAGAGGAGATGATATTTAATTTGGCTGATACTCATTTCTTTTTCAATGATATCGAGGTAAATACATAATTCTTTAAATTGGAGTTCAGCAAAAAAATACAATCTTTAATAAGAAAATTAAAAAATGATTAATAATGTGTAATACTTACAAGTTGGTTAAAATTATTTCAAAAGTATAACATTTTATGTTTATTCGTTTATTTCAGTAACTAGCAAACCCATGCAAATTTTATTAACTTCCGGTTTCAAAACCATTTTTTTTTTTTTTTTTTCAATTGGAGACACATCTATGGAATATTATAATATAATATTGTATAAAGGATAATATTAATATTAAAATGTAAATAATGATATAATAATATTTTTAAAATACAAAAGGTACAGTCGGCCATCCGTATCTACGGACTTATACGATGTGTCTTGGTATTTATAACGCCGATCTTCTTTAAGGAAAATGGAGAAATGTACCACCACTCGTATACAAATGTTTTTTCGGCAAAATTTCATATAATCTTTATTTTATTATTAATATTTTTTAGTTATATGTATAGGTAGTAGATTTTATCGTTTTTGGAATTAAAAATTATATTAATTTTAATATTTTTTATACTAGGATTCTGAAAATTTCTCCTACTCGTTATTTTCTCTAGAGAAACCTACCATGCTCGATACTGTATAGTCCAATAAAAAGAGGGTGTAGTGTGCAGTACACTTTTACATATCACTTTATCTAATGTCGGTAATGTTCTATGTTAAAATTTAATGAAATTCAATTGAACTTTAAAATACCTGAATTTATCAATCCAACTTCATTGTATTTATGTAAATTACACATACATACACGTTATACATATACTGTACATTGAGTTGCGTTGATTCTGTCGCGGCGTGTAACTCGAACACATTCACGCCAGAAAGCCGATTGACGAGGGGCACGCGAAGGAGGGACTGCAGCCAATTGGCTGCCTGAGTGTGCATGTGTTAAGCCGCGTTCAGACTATGAAACTTTGGTGTGAAACTTTCCGTGAAACTTCGGGTCCGAATTTTTGTGTTTCTGGCCGTGCCTGTACCAGGTATGCCGCCCGAAAAAGGAAATGGTTTTCTTTTGTAGAAATACCAACTTCCGTATTTTTTATCAGATCTTTGCGGAAGCGACGTCAATCGATTCTTTATGTTTTTGCGATCAAAATGAAACCAAACGCGACATGAGTTGGACAATAATTAACCAAGTTATGTGAAAAATCTAAATGCATAGTTAAAAGCCAATTTCGTTAAAAGTAGTCCGGTTTGCGTGATATGAGGTATCATTTTAATCGGGAGAACACCAACAATCCATTGGTACGCACGCCGCGACAGAATCAACACAACTCAGTATACACCGATTACAAGAAGTCTCGCGAGACGGCACAGGGGCAAGAGGAGGTATTACACACACATCGAATAACTCCCTAGTTTTACACGAGTCTAAATAGTAGATGTAACCGCTTCGACCAATCATACGTCAGGATTGAGAGCCCCCGCAGACTGCAGACTTTCTATCGGCTGATAGTTTGGTCGGGTTGGCCGGTTAACGCACACACTGGGCCAACTAAATATGTGCTCGGGTTGGTGAAAGAAGAAACAGGGTGGAAAGAGATGGATAGTTTAGTTTGAATGCAATCGTGTAGCCCATCAAACTTATGTATGCGCACTTGCATACATCTTCATACTGATTAAGAACCCGACCAAACTGTCGGCCGATAGAAAGTCTGTAGTCTGCGGGACCTCTGAAAGTACTCGTGTGAGCTAAGGCGGGATGCGACTAATCAAACTGCGTTATTCTCATGGGCCTTCTTGTGATCGGTGAGCAGTACGTAGGTCATTGAAAGTTTTTGGTCTAATTGTGAGACAATAGGAAAAGTTAAATGAGATGTGCTCTATTTCACTGTACAGTGAGAACCTCAAGTATGCTGTGTACAACTACTCCTATTTCTAACTTCCTGCTTTCGTAGATTATAAAAGTAAGACAGTTAATCTAAGTTACAATCCAAACCCCACGTATCGTTCAATGTGTATTATCCACATTTTGGTAAATATCTATAAAAGGTCACACATCTCCGATTTGAGCGCCACTTGGATATGTTATAGGGGAGAATGTTCTGAGTGATTTCTCGTAAGAATTAGGTAATGGTCGACATTGGTTTAGAACAGGCATGTCAAACACGCGGCCCGCCAATATTGATGATCAATACGTTTATTTAACTTTTGACATCTTTTAATATGTTTATATTCTATGTATTATTATTTTGTATGTATTGATTTGTTTATAATAAAAGCTATGCTTTATCTTTATTTCTATTTGTTTTTTTTTTTTTGTTTTGCGTCCCGCGATTTAATATATAATACTTAATATGACTCTCGGAGGTTAACGAGTTTGACATGCCTGGTTTAGGAGATATAACAAATCAATGTTTGACAATTTTAATACTTTTGGATTTATAGTAAATGAGTAATTTATAGTAATCAAGTCCGGCAAATAAACCGTTCTCGAGATATATATATATATATATATATATGTAAAATGTACTCACATTCAGCTTGAAAATCAGACTGCGCATGCGCAGGAGGGGTGAGATTGCGCAATGGCTGTCTTGCTCCCTCGGAGAGAGTCCTTCGCTTCCTCACGTGCTCCCTCAGCAGAACCAGAATGCTCACTCGTCACTCTTCCACCAGCTGTTAAACGCTTAACTGTAATTCAAATTTTAAAGCTTTTTATTCTTTGATTTTGATTTTAGTTTTTCTCGTCCCTCCATTATTATAAATCCGAAGTTTGGCTGTCCTAGGATGGGGGCGTACACCCCCATACGGGGGAGGGGTTTTAGTGGCTAGGATGCCACCCTTCGTGGGTGGTATGACTCCCACACTGCCCGGGCGTCCGAATAGTGCGAAGGGGACTGCTCCGCGCGTACGTAACTGTATTTCCCCTCCGGCAAATCAAAAAAAATAAAAGGTTAGGTTAGGTTAGGTTAGATAGAGTAGCCTTCGAGAATCAATTTATGACATCATTTGTGATAATTATCTCTAGTTAAGTCTAGTTTACGGGCTAACTACTAGTTACCTGTATCTCTGAAACGGTTAGAGATCCAGCTCTGTAATTAGTCTCATTCGATTTCTCGTCCCTCAATTACTATAAATCCGAAGTTTGGCTGCCTTAGATATTATTAATTAATATTAGGAACAGTCGTGTTTATGTACGTCATAGTAGTCTGTTTATGATCTCTAAGTAACAAAGTTTTTATTTATATTATTTAAAACATAACTACATGGATATTTTGTCAACAATCGATCATTGATTCCTCGCAGTTCGTTAAAAGCTCTCAACACGCAACTACACAGATTTCTGAGTCTCGTTGAAGATAGTAATAACATACACGTATGAGAGGATGCAAGGGGAGGGGTTCTATCCCCCTGCCCACTCAAAGTTATAAAGAGACGTATGCAAACTTTGTTGTCAAACGTTGATTTGTTATATCTCCTAAACTCAGGCCTGGCCAACACGCGGCCCGCCACATTAAATTGTGCGGCCCGCCGCGCCGCGCCGGGCGATTTTATATTTCTATTGAAACTTTTGTTCCAAAGCTTTTAATAAGAAATTATTGTTATTTGAGTGCCAACTTAGAAATAATAATGCTCAACATTTTCCACTGTTAAATAACTTCCCAAGGAGCCAATCTAAGAATTTCTCGAAATATGCTAATGAAATAAAGAAACTTATAACTGCATTTAATAGTCGTTTCTCAGAATTAGCAATATATGATAAAATGTTTGAAATATTTTTATGCCCATTTCATGTTGACATGAATATTGTTCCTGAAAATCTGCAAATAGAGTTAATTGAGTTACAGTGCAACAATGAAATGAAACAAATTTTTGCGTCCACATCAAAAATTAATTTTTACAATACTTATATTACATCCGAGAGATATTCCAACTTAAGATATTTTACACAACGAGTTGTAAGTGCTTTTGAATCCACATATGTTTGTGAAACATTTTTTTCGAAGATGAAATTTACAAAGAGTTCATCACGTATTTCGTTAACTGATGCCAATTTAGAAAACCACCTAAGATGTGCAACGTCGAACGTAAATATAGATTTACAAAAATTAAGTGAAAGAAAGGATAAACAAATATCCCATTAATTAAGACTCGAGAATTAATTATATTGAATCATAGTATAACAATAAAGTTTTATTCATTTTATATTTGAACTACATTTTTTAAAAGCATGTTTACCTAAAGTGCGGCCCGCCGTAACGTTACGCGTCACCAAAATGGCCCGTGAAACCATTTGGATTGGCCAGGCCTGTCCTAAACCAATGTCGACCGCCACTTGATTCTTGCAGGGAGTTGCTCAGGGCACTACCCCGTGCAACATATCTGGGTGGAATTCGGATCGAAAATGTGTGACCTTTTATGCATATTTACCTATTATGTATTCCTTAACACGTTCGCTGCCACCCAAAACATGTTAGGAACATGCCGTATGCCACTATCACGCGCTGGCGCGAGATTGGCAGCGAAAGTGTTAAGTTTTTAATAAGTTTTTACAATGAAAGATCATACCTAGATCTTATAAGTAGCCAACGACCATACTGCTTAGGGCCTACCGGTTCTCGTCTGATCACCGTAGTCAAGCTAAAGTGGGCGCGAATAATACTTGGATGATGGGTGACCGCTTGGGAACTCCGCGTGCTGTTGACTTTTTTTTGTCAAATTAATAAATTAACTATATTCAATCAAATTTTCTTCTATTTATTTCTAAATATTTTAATTGCTCAAATCTTCGAATGTGTTTTGATTACAATTTGCATTATAATCGACCCACCGTACATGCGACTTCGGTATCCATGGTTTCAGTTATCCGCACTTCGAAATTCCAAAAGTTTCACAAACTTGATCTACACACATAGAAGCGTAAAACAAAATTCATTGTTAAGAATATCTTACTGTGAATAATTTATAAATTGAATTTTACCATATTTATTATCATTATTATCCGTGATAAGTCTTCGAACGTAATACCGTAAACAGGGAGGACCCACTACGTATTATTATTCTTTTATATTGTAAAAGAGATCTATATTGAATCTGCAGAAAACCAACAATTTGCAGTATTAATATTCCTACTATGTGTTTCTTTTATTTTAATATTTAGTTAATATTTAAAAAGTGCTCTAATTATTTATTTAAACCCAAATTAATTTTAATCTCACCAGGTGATTTTTATAAAAGTTTTAAATTATGCTTCGTATTAATAAGAATTGAATGATCTTATTTTGTAGGACTGTGACCAAGTACACATCGACGATGTATCATCAGATGATAACGGGCAGGACCTGTCTTCTTACAACTTTGCGAACGATGGTTTCCAATGCGCGTCTACAAACAACGGTATATGCTTGGCTTCCGGTGTCAGGGGTGGTGTGGATTGGATGAGAAAACTGGCATTCCGTTATCGAAAAATAAAAGAGATTTACAGTAATTACCGGAACAACGTTGGCGGCTTATTAGGCGCGGCGAAACAAGAACAGTGGCTGCAATTACGATCAGAGATCGAAGTATTGACCGACAATTGGCTAACCTCTGCGGTGAAGTGTTTGAGTCTTATCAATAAAAGAAGTCACTGCATTAATATTCTTGTTACGACTACGCAGTTGGTACCGGCTCTTTCGAAAGTGCTGCTTTTCGGAATTGGTGGAATATTTCCAATTGAAAATATTTATTCTGCCTCGAAAATCGGTAAGTCGTATAAATCTTTAAAAAATTACCCAATATATTTCATATATATAAATTTTCAGGAAAAGAAAGTTGTTTTGGAAGAGTAATAGCACGATTCGGTCGAAGATGCACTTACGTAGTGATAGGCGACGATTCGGACGAAGAAACGGCAGCACGTGCCCATAACTTCCCATTTTGGAGAATAAATAGTCATTCGGACATACAGTCATTGTACAACGCCTTAGAAATGGGATTTCTTTAAACAAGATCTACTTATAAAAAAAAGGATTGGATGCGAGAAAAATGAATCTGTTATAATATGTCCAATGAAAGAATACTTTCGCAAGATATTTCTATATTCTTTAGTGCGCCTTAAGATAGCGCTTTTATTGAGCGAACCGTTTTAACATTCCTACTATTTATCGATCGTAATACGTGAATTTGGGGATCGACTGTTCCTCTGAAATCGCCATATACATATAATTAATTACATGGCTATTCGTCGATCGTCAAATATGACCGATCGGAACAGGGTCCACAAGTGATATACAATGCAAGTAACAGAAAGTAACGAAAAAAAAAAGAAAATTGAAGATGAAAGATTTATATATAGTATGGAGAATATTTTCAATTAATTCCTGCATACTTTCGACCATACAATTTAACAATTGATTCGTTAACAGTTATTTTTTGCGTACTTAAACTAGTTGTATTACTTGCTCTAAAAGCGCGGCAAATTTAAAATTGGTCGAAAATGTTCTTAGATTCGCAGGCGAGATACCGTTACGCATAACTTTGTTAGTTATAATATTTTAATAAATATATATTTTGAAATCTTTGACAATTTTACACAAATATTGTGATACAGTGTTTAATCCAATTATTTAATTATAAAATAATCCCAGTAAACGTAATACAGCATGGTCGAACGGATGCTTACTTTGTGGAAGTTTATAGTCACGTTTTTATTAGTTATATTATACATAGGGAATATATTTGACTGAAATATTATTCATTCGTATCATTTATTTGTTCGTACGTATTAAATACTAATAGAATATTTAGGTACATATATTTTTGAATCGTCCATATCATGGTGTGGTTTAGAAACATTTTTCAGATTTCAAATATTTCGAATTATCCTAGGCAGATGTAGCAGATTATATATGTATAGGTCGTGAGAGTAATTGAAATTTATAATTTTACGATATATATTAAGAATGGCGTAAAATGACGTTTTCAGAATGTACGAGTTTATGTTATATACTGAAAATTTTAATTAATAAAATAAAAAAAAATAGGATTAGCAAATGATAACCAAAGTTAACGTCGTTGAATAACTGTAAAATCAATTTATATGTTTTTGAAATAATATCATATATTCAATAAGTAAACATTTGCCAGAATAAATACGGCAAAATTTGTGCAAATTACATTCTTAAATCAATCAATTTTTTTTTTTTAATTTAGACGTCTATTTTATAATAAAAAGTCAATTACTTTTTCTAGAAAAACATGAAAGTTGCTTATTGTTTGAAAAATCTATAGAGAAATATATAAAATGCAAAGTACATTAATACATGGTTTAGTAAACTTAATAGCACAAAATCTGCACAAGCTATAAAATCGCGAGAAAACCTAGTTTTAAATAAAATTACTTATTGGTGTATTATTCATTTCGAAATTCGACTGAGTAAAAAGTTTAAATCATTCAAATTATATTTAAAAATAAAATTATATCAAGAAATTCATTTAAAACTGGTATATTTATTTACACTTTTGAGAGATTCATTTTTTCAAATAACTGTATTTTTATGTTACATTCACATTGTAATTACACTGATCAAACATGACAAGTGTGGATCTGTGTATTAAAATAGATTGTCGGATGTAAAAGAAATTATGTAACATTACTACAATTATTATATAAAAATTTACACACGATCAAATAATTAATTATCCATTTGATTTGTATAAAATTCCTTTCGTCGATATATTCAATTTTGTATGGTACGCACAGCGATGTATAATTTAAGAAACTGTATTACGTAAATTGTGCCTATTGAAATTACATATATTTTTGTAAGTAATTGTTATCATACTTCCAGTGTCAGGCTTTCCAATACAACAGATGATAGTTTAATACAAGATTAGATTTTTCAGTGTATAGCAACAATTTCTATATTAAGATAAAAACGTGACATTGTTTATTTGCATAAGTGTCCATATTTGTTTATGCTTTTTTACTTTGTGGACTAGCGAATCAGAATTACCACGTAATTTGCTGTAAATTCATCGTATCTGTGCGTTCTTGGTTATTCACATGCTTTTTTTTTAAATAACAAAACAGGAAAGAAAATTATAAAAGTGCTTTCAATTGCTACCGATATTCAATAAAAATCATTTTGTTCATGTTTCTACAACGTTAATTTTCATACGATCCAAATAAAATTACGTCTCATTTACCTTGTACTATTTGTATTTAAACATCGGATATAACTTTAACAGTATATTTACTCGTTTTTAGTTATTTTTTTTCTCGTTTCAGTATATTTTTGTGTACAAACAGAAAATAGAATTTAACATTTTATTTAAAAGAAAATATATAATTTCCATTTTACAAACTTATACATACATATATGTTTATACTAAAAACGTAAAATAGTGTATTATTTGTTCGTTCTTACATGGTAACATATGTTGGTGTTGTTAATACTCCACAATTATTCTTTTCTTGAGACATAAGAATGTAACCATCATTACCCCAGTAATTTGACCATGAATTCTTGATCAGCCAATAATCTTTTCCATTCAGTTGACCGTAACCAACAGCTAAAACTGCATGATCCAATGCTTCTTCTGTGTTATCTTTGGGTAAATAAATTATATTTATATCAAACATCATTTAAAAAATAACAAAAAATATTATATTTACTTACCACAGGCTGAATCATAATATACACCGTGAGAATAGAATGAAAATGTTTTATGAGAAGCATCAATTGCGACTGAAACTGGTCCGTGCTTCGCAATGGCAATTTTCAAAGCATTGGGATCTCCAGATGTAACATTCACGTAACCAGTAATCTTAGCTGCCCTTGTAACGTTATTAACATGACAATAACCGTCCTAAAAAGAAAAATATCAACACGTATTAATCTCTATGTATTCTAGATAATCATAATTGCACTGAAAAAGCATGTATTTCTTTTGATTTACCTGTCCAAGATAACCACCGTATTCATCCTCTGCGGGGAGACCTCCATGTTTCATGATCCACTGATAAGATCGAAAATCTTCACCACCATCACAGCCATTATTTCCAAAACCCCATGAACAGTCAATAAGAGCCTATAATAATTATAGAAAAATAATAAATATTTCCTATTTATACCATTTGTAATAACCGCATTCTTAATTTCTTTACCTGTTGAGATAAGCGTACTAATTTTCCATATTTCATATAATAAGCGCCTTCGACGGCACCTGTTGTACCAAAACTCCAACAAGAGCCACAAACAGATTGATCTATTTAATCAAAAATAATTATTCATTGATTTAAAATCTATAAGATTTGTTAAATAAATGTAAATACCAACCTTTAACAGGAGTAACAGCACCATAAAGCCTCCAGTCTAAAGAATCTGGAACTTCGGTCACTTCTTCAGTATTATAAGGGAAAGGTTGTCCTCCATTATAGCCTTTGGTGTATTGTTTACCACGTAAAGCTTTTAATTCTAAATCAGTACGATCTACTAAATGGTTAACATCTAATTGATAGTCCTTACTAACGCGATTGGTCGAATGAATAAATCTGAAAATGTTTTAAATGAAAATAATTATTACATAATTACAGTATATAAATGCGTAATGCATACCTTAAATTCTGTCTGAAAACTTCTTTGCGTGCCAATTCGTCTACTTCACTTATGTATTCCTTGTTATGAGCCTTCTTGAAATTTTCGAACGCTTCGTGCATATGTGCGTCGTAATTATGAACGAATTCACGCATAGGATTGAATGTATATATGTGTTTGTCTCCGGGTCCAGGGAAACTAACGCACGTTACATCTATTAAAAAACATTATTTAGTTAAAATATTATTGAATAAAATTTATATGAATAGAAAGAAAATATTCCACGTACTTTCCCCAATTTCAAACACTTCTGAATTAGGTGTCTCAGAAGAGTACCAATCATAATCCAAATAGTAATGATCATAATGAGAACCCAAGAGGCTATTAAATCCTCTCATTTCATACTTTACAGGAATTGGTTCTTTAAATTGAGGTATATGAGGAGATTTCTACAATCAATTATAAAATAATTAAACAGATACTACTAATTGTAAGTAATAATAAGTAATAATGTAATTATTTTACCTTGTATCTTATCCAAAGAGTATATTTGTTTGTTTTCTCGTTAATACTTTCTACAAGCCTCCATTTTTCACATAATAATCCATTAATTATTTCTTCCCCAATACACTGAAACAGAGTTGAATATCACAATTCAATGTTAAGTATAAATAAAGGAAAAGGAGAAAATATTATTTTACCTCCATTCCTGAGGTATCTGGAATAATGGTTTGAGGCTTAATCTTCAATTGGCTAGTACCATTTACTTCAAAACATGTTTCTTCGTTTGAAATACTTTCTGAAGTCATCGGAGCTATTTTTATACTTATTCCATAAGATCCTTTACCTGACAGTTGGAAAGTTTTCACCATTCCTAATTAAGTCAAAAGTAAGTTAACATTTTATTCAGAAAGATTAACAAAAGACTGACTGGTTTAAATGTCAATTACCTCCATAATAATCTATTCTGCTAGATCCACTTTTACCATCATACCATGCATAAAATGGTTCTCGAATTTCAGCATATGGGATATACAAGGTTCCCTTTGCTGTGTAAGTAGTGCTAAATGTTGGAGATTTAACAGCCTCAATATCAAAATTACCTATCAAAAATGATATATATTTATTTAGATACTTTTATTACATGATATATAAACGTATTAATAAATACAATCTTACCTATTATTATCAAAGAGAAAATTATAGTGAAAGCACGCATTTTTATGTTTCTGGAACAGAAATAACCAACACAGTATTAGATTAGATATTTACGTCGTAAATATCCAGAGTATATGTAAATAGTAATTTTGATAACATTATGATCTCATTACTAGTGTGTATATTCCTAATAAAAAGGAGTCACATTGATAACATACACACATATTCAGAAAAATCATTGCTTCTCTTTTGTTAAATTAATTTGGTAGCAAAATAATTATAAAAGCTGACAATGAAATTATAAATTAAACAAATAAGTCAATAAAGGGCTGCATTTCGTCTTATCGTTAGGAGAAAACCAAAAATTTTTGGTTAAAAATATCAAATCTTATAGACCTGAAATACCTATAATATTTGATATTTTTTAATCAAAAATTTTTGGTCCCCTAAGACGAAGTTTAACCGTTATTTTTGTAAAAATTGCGACCTTTTGAAAGAAACAATCAATTTCAAGTGTTTCTACAGTTTGAAACAAAATGTATAACCCAAAGAAACTTCATTAAAAATACATAAAATTGGATTAGTCGTATTCATCTTTCACTTACAGTAATTGACCTGTATAATGATTTTTACAGAAGACATTAATTAAAACAAGAAATAATTTTCTTCACATTACACGTACTACTCCGAAGCCGTAAAATGTAAATATAAACATGATCTGACAAATTCTCAGCACCTTCAGCACTTCTTTCAGAATTCATGAACTTATATATACGACTGCGGTTGGTAACAATGCTTCCGACAATTTAAACGGGATAAAGTCCAATGTTTTTCAATTTGTTTTGTGCTTCATGTTTCCGTCACAACGTAGTTATTAATCATTTTGAAAATATCCAAGTTATGACGCTTAGCACTCTACAGGGTGTCTCAGAACTGGGATAGGACCCGTGGAGGGATGATTGCTAAGGTCATTCTAAACAACTTTTTCTTTTGCCAAAATGTTGGTTAAGGCTTCGTTTTTGAGTTATTAACGAAAAACACTGGCCAATCAGAGCGCGCCTTTAGCGCGGGCCGAACCGCGAGAGTGTTGGGTATGCACTGCGTTCAAGCCGTAGTCAAAGAGAAGGTATAATAAGAGGCGACACTCTGAGAGAGAAACTACTTGTAGAGAGAAACAAAGTGATACAACCCATTTAAGGGAGCCACCTCATGTAAATGGCCTGTTTTTCAAGAATTTTTTGTGGAAAATGTAATGCGCCGATTGATTTAAAATTTGGAGTGTCATTTATTCACGTTATGATCTAAACACAAATATTTTTTATAAATGTTGATTGTTAATAAGGATGGTGCAATGGCGGCTTGAAAATGGCATCTTGGAAATTCGCCGTGCAGTGTACAGTGCACAAAAATGATGTGAAACAAAAAAATCAAAATGGAATAGCTACTTTATGCAAAAACGCTCAGCACGACATTTTTCTTTTTTTTAAATTTTCAAAATTGCGAAAATGGCAAGGTTTTGGAGAAAAAACTGGAGTTTCGGCTTTGAAAAATTCTGAATAACAGTATTTTAAATAAAAAAAAAAAAATCGGAGAATGTCATGCTGAGGCCAATTGTTTATAAAATATATATGCCAAGTTTCATAAAGATCGAGTAATTAGTTTTTGAGCTACGTTGCACGGCGCGAAAAATTTTGCGTTTCGAGAAAAACGCATTGGAAAGTTGAGTAACAGATACTTCGCCCAATACAACCGTTCACTTGATTTTGAAAATAACATACAAGGACATCTCGGATCACTTTCTAACTTTTTTTATCGCATTCCCGAGGAAATTTCCTATCGATATCAGCGAAAAAAAAAAATGCGAAAAAATTTCATTTTACATGAGGTGGCCCCCGTAAAGGTCCATTCGGCAATCTTCGTTTTCAGCCGTGAACAGTCGTGAAAGCGCGACCAGTTTGTACTGTGGATTTACGTACATACCCTATTTTGTGGAAACTTCTTTGTCAGAATGCTCCAAAAAGCAAGAGTTTATGGCATTTCAGACCGTCATAAACCGGGAATTCTATTTTACTTCGCACCCATGTGGGTAAAAATATGTATCATTTATGTAGAAATGTAACTGGTTTTATTCATCCTTGTAACAATTTTCCTCTAGAATATTTATTAGTTATTTATTAGATTAAAAATTTATTATACACTTAAATATAGTAATAGGGATTTTAAAACTTGCGTTAAAAAAGATAGGAGACTTCATATTGTATTAAATTTGTAAATATTGTAATGTCTTCAAATATATTATCCGAAACCTTCTCTCATCCTATTGTATAATTGTGTAATTTATGTTCAAATATATTTTCTAATATTATCATTTTATTATATTTCTTACTTTCCCACTTTTCAATTATGTAAAATTAATGTAAATACTTCGATTAATAATATACAGCAAAATTGACGATGCAAAAAGGTTTCTAGTTATAAAAGATTGTTATGAAAAGAAAGTATTATGTACATACATCCAATTCACTCAAACTTCCCGCTCGTTGATACAACCCATTTAAAGGGACAGCGAATCGTCGACATCAAAGGTGCCGCCGGGAGTGTCGCCTCTTGTTATACCTCCTCTTTGCCGTAGTCGTGATCAAGTGCATCGGCACCACGTCGGTGTAATAGGATTCGTTGTTCATGAGCAACCAATAATTCGATACTATTATTCCTTTCTGTTTTTAATTCATTATTCAATACAACTTTTGCCCAACGAATCCTATTATATCGATGTGGTGCCGATGCACTTGATCACGACCACGATTTGAACGCAGAGCATGTCCAACACTATTGCGGTTCGGCCCGCGCTATAGGTGCGCTCTGATTGGCCAATGTTTTTCGTTAATAACTCGAAAACGAAGCCTTAACCAACATTTTGGCAAAGGAAAAAGTTGTTTAGAATGACCTCAGCAATCATCCCTCCACGGGTCCTATCCCAGTTCTGAGACACCCTGTATTCAAACATTATTAAAGTTTTTATTTTCATGCTTATAAAGAACGATGTCCAAAAGTGGCCAAAATTTGCCCATCATATATTTGTATGAAATTAGTCTATCTTTATGTTTTTGAACCTGCTAATTGCCAAAGTTTGGGGAACTTTGTGAAAATGCATTTTCTTTGTATAAAAATCTTGTTTTGGGGGAAGCGTTATCGTACATTTTGAACAGTTTTTTTTGCATTTGAAAGAGCGATAAGTCATTTTGATAGGTTTTTTCCGTAGTTTACGAATTTAAGAATAAAAGTGTTCCATTACATCACGTTTTTTATGTAAGAATCGTCGTTATTAGTGTCAGTAAGTGGCGCGCCTTCGTTACTTGTGAAGACTCTTGCAGGTATATTGGGATTTTTTAAACATTTAAAATAACAACTTTTGCAGTATGCACTGTCGGATGATAATATATAGGATGACAATATAGGATGGACGTGATTTTTTTTCTAGTGAAATACTGCAACTGTTACATTTATTAACCATATTTATATACTAACGTATAAGAAGTCACAAAGACTAATACAGGATGAAAGACGTTAACGATAACTTCGCGGGCTGTTTGTTCTGGCTGATTTTCTATTGTTCCGAAAACCAATAATATGCAAGAATCAAATGAATAAAGCGACGAATTATGGATGCTGATAACAGTGTAGCCAAACGGAGAACTTGGGAGAACGTTTGCAGCACGCCAGAACGATAGTGGGGATGCGCTGCCAACGCACACCGAAGTGCCGAGCGACATACATACATATACAGCGTGCTCTTTGCTTCGGTTTGTTGGTTACATTACTTCATAAACGGTTAAAAACATTTTTCACTTTTCAAATCTTCTTTTAAACTTACATCAAAAACGTGATGTAATGGAACACTTTTGTTTTCAAATTCGTAATCTACGAAAAAACCTATCAAAATGACTTATCGCTCTTTCAAAAGCAAAAAAACTGTCCAAAATGTTATAAGGTAACGCTTCCCCCAAAACAAGATTTTTATGCAAAAAAATGCATTTTCACAAAGTTCCCCAAACATTCGTAATTAGCAGGTCCAAAAACATAAAAATAGACTAATTTCATACATTTATATGATGTGGCAAATTTTGGCCACTTTTGGACATCGTTGTTTTTGTAAGCTGTAATACTTTCTATGTAATTTAAGTAATATATCATTAATGCAATTAATGATATTTTAAAATAAACTATATCTGAAATAAAATTCGTAATGTTTAAATTTAAAATATCCCTTTCAATCGGCAACTTTCTATACAAGTTTTAATTTCGAAAAACGAATAAACTTTTATTTTTGAAACTTGTTTTAGCACTGTACTGACATTCAAAATTTGCTTCTTCTGGAAGGAACAATTTTAAAGAAATATTCTTTATATTTGGCTACAACGTGCACATTTATTATTCTTGTTACATTACAGTGTGAGTCAGCTTTATTGTTAAAAGATTACCATCAGCAAACAGGAAATGAAATCAATTAAAAAAAATTAGTTTTTCGTAAAACAATTAAGATAAAAAGATAACATATTTTCAAATAATGATTAGCGTTACTTTTTATCTTTAGCGAAGAGAGAAACAATGAATTTGTTATTCAGTTAATTGAT
This sequence comes from Osmia bicornis bicornis, assembly GCF_907164935.1. Taxonomy (NCBI): domain Eukaryota; kingdom Metazoa; phylum Arthropoda; class Insecta; order Hymenoptera; family Megachilidae; genus Osmia; species Osmia bicornis. The sequence goes on from NC_060221.1 coordinate 10,359,603, forward strand.
AACGCGTGTCATATTCTGCAAAATAAGCATAAACGAAAGATAATTAAAAGCATTTTGTTGTCTCACATTTTTGCACATACAGCATCGTTTTAAATGATATAAACCGTCGATAATTGCAATCATTTTGTATATACATATGTATATGTAATATATCAGCGAACAATTTTACGTTGGCAACAAATTAATTTTGTATTCGGTTAAATTTACATGTTTGATACTAAAGTTTATTATACATACATTAATTTAATTCCTGATCAATCGATTTAACTTTGATCGATGTCTCAACGTTCTAAAGTTATTAATTTATACAAAACGGTACGAATTATTTCAATTTTATTCTGATATATTGAGAACTTATTATTTATTATATTAAATACATTGTTTTATACTAAACTAATGATTACACAACATGCAATATGTAATGATAAAAATGGCTAGCATTCGTTTAATTATATAGATTTAAGTTATATTTTCTATTAGTAAGTGATATTTCTAGCTCTTATTTATGGGGCGCGACTATCCAAGAGGTTATGATTTTTTCAGAAGAAAATTAAAAAGAGCGTTCGAAAAAAACAAAGAAGAACGTGACCCTGAAAAAATCGAAAAAATGTTGGAACATGGTAACTTTGTTATTAACGAATTGGAAGCTATGTATAAGCTACGCAAATACAGAGAACTAAAAAAAAGATATTATTAAAAATAATATTAAAATAAATTATAAACAATTTATAAATATATTTATATACGTAGGTGCAAAAAATGTATGTTTTGTTTGTTCTATGAAACTCTGTTATTTTACTATATAATTTGTAAGAATTTATTTTTATTTTGTTTACAAATACGACAATTGTTGATAATTTTTTAATATCTTAATACAACAATGAAATATACTGTGTGTAATACTTTATTTCGAAAATACATATTTCTATAATTAAACAAATATTTGAATTTATTTACGTAGTTCATCATCACACTTCAGTTGTCAAAAGTGACATTATAATTCTCGTGTTATGGAATACAAACAATATCAGTACATACACGTTTATCATAATTTGTAACGAGTTGAAGTTTTCAGTTGTGTATTAAATATTGTTATGGATTATAATACCTCAAACCTGTAATATTAATCAAAAATGGCAGTTTGTGTAGCTGTAATTGGAAAAGATGTAAGTATACACTTTTTAAGGTTAAGATAATGTATTTACATTTGAAAACTTATTTCAGAATTCCCCAAAATATATTAGGTGTGCAGATGAATCGTCAGCGTTGCAATTTCATTGTAAAGTTCATACTTCAATAGATATTATAGAAGAGAAATTAAATGTTGGAAATAAAACAGCTATAGATACAAGAGAGTTATATTTAGGTTTACTGTATGCTACTGAAGAATATAAAATGTACGTTAAGTTACTGCAATTCATTATAATCTGTTGTTAAACAGTAGTAATAATAAGAACTGTTTTATTGTTCAATTTTAGATATGGTTATGCTACAAATACAAAAATCAAGTTTGTCATAGTATTACAATCATCAAACGCATTACCAAGAGAGAGTGATGTAAAAATGGTATGGATTTGATTTTGGATTACTTGCATTTACAATTATTATTCATCAACTTAATTGACAGAAATATATTTCTTTTACAGACCTTCAAAAAATTACATGCAGCTTATTCTAATGCTGTGTGTAATCCATTCTACATTCCAGGTGATCAAGTTAATTCCAGGTACTTCACTTTAATTTATTGTTACAATTATAATGTGTGTAAAAAAATTTAGTAAGTCATACATGTCTGTTTTCAGGTCTTTTGATGTATCAGTAATGGAAATAATGGGTATTTTGTAGATTTTAATAAAATATATTATTTAAGATTAAAATATCATACATATAATTCAAATCGGTGAAACCTCTGTTAAATTATGTATAAATTATTATAGAGATTGACTTTTGCTATGTAGAGCAAGATTAGTTGAAAAATTGTATCTATATAGAATTTGTAATATTTTAATTTTATAATTTATACATTTTTACATTTACTGAAAAAATCGTAAATAATCATAAATTGAAATAACATATCAAATAAAGATATAGAATGTAGAATATTACAAACCTTCAATGTCAACTTCTGCTTGTTTCTTCTTTCTTGGTAGAGTAAGTTGTATTCAAATCTTTTGCACAACTAATACTAAATAACATTCATTAAAGTCTACTTGTTAACTGTAAAAAATTGCATAACAGAGATAAATTTTTTGCACTAGTACCTATAATAAATTCTAGAAATTTAGTAATGAATGTTCAAAATTATATTAATTGGAATTACAATTTTCAGCTTATCAAAACAAGATAATATCATTGAGCAGTTTAAATCATCTACAAGGAACTAATATCAGAAACAAGTAATTTTCTCAACAACTTGTAGCACAAGTGACATCATTTAAAGTCGAACAATGAAAGAACATCAATATCAGATATGTAATTGAAATCATGGCAGAGAATTGTATTTAACAATTATTTAAAGAAAAGGAGAAAAAGTAAAAAGCTTTCAGATAATGAGTTAAAAAAAAAATAAATTCCATCTTACACAACTCAAAAATTCTGTTTTTATAAATAAGATTTTATACATTTCGACAAAACATTACATTGTTTAGTTACAACGACAACATATTTAAAACAAATTTTTAAATCTATCTTTTTCATTATCTCAAAACTTCGCAACACACATTTTTAAAAAATTTCAAAAGAACAAAAAATAGGACGCTCAGTCCAATTGATTGTGCCCATTGTAGTATTATTTCCTGTTTGCTTTTTTGTAATGATATCCTTTATTGTCTCTATTTTACAAAAACAAAGAAGCAACACTGATATATTGCTCAACCGACGACGACGTAACTGATGATATATAATTTGTTAGGAAACGCGATGAAGGTTCATCTGCGCTGTGTTGCGTTTACAAAATTAATCAGCACAACCCGCAGAATCGTATTCTCTACAATACAACTAGAAAAATAGTTTTATTTGAGACGATGCAAATCATCCCTAAGTGTCTGACGTTTCTCGTCTCAACGGGATGACATTAATCAGTGAAATTAAAATTCGATGTGGGGTTCTCCAGTTCTTAAGAACATGAAAATACACTACCAACAGACTTTTCTTGTAATAATAATAATAATAATAATAATATTTTTACCATATAAATGATAGAAACATTCAAATGCTAATTATATGTACAGAGTATGATGTAGCATTTAGGATCTGTTTCATGGATGGATTCAGCACTTAAAAAATGATTCATATAAACTTGTGTTTACTTTCCTCTTGTTTCAGATTTATAGCGAGCTTGGTATCCCAGTAATAATAGTTTTGGAATTAAAATATTTTGTTAATGTATTGAAGATTACCAAGGAATTCAAGGATAAGATGACGGACAATAAGGCTTACATGTTTGTATCAAGATACAAGGTGTAAATATTAATACTACATATATTTTACTTAAAATTTTTATCTTCTATCAAAGTAAATGAATACAAACAGAACTCGCTGTAACTCAGAAACAAGATTGAATTGAACATGTACAAGTAGATGAAGGTATTCACAGCTGAAATACATATAAATTACTACTGTACAAAGCACCATGTATACATATACTTAACGTAAGTTAACATTTCATTTTTATTATAATCAGAGGTAGTGTCAGTTACAAAAGTATTCGAACTCTGTTTCAAGAATGTCATTTCTTTTAAGCTAATACAAAGTGTGTACTATAAAAATTGTTTTTTGTCCTACATAGTTTACATGTAAATGCTGTTCGAATACTTTCATGCACCAATGTATACTTACATGAACTCATTTTCATTGAAATTGCTTTTAAGTGTTGAATCTATTTCTGAAATGGGTCCCACATATTACATTGCACTCTTCATATACATGTACGTGTATGTGTATATACATACTATATACACATAATATTTCAACAAAATTACTGATCTTGATTTTTTACAACAGTCGACAAAATTTTGCACAGTTAATGCAATGAATACAAATTCTTCGCGATAACAACGTAACAACTTTTATAAATGGAGTATTGACGGAGAAACTTGCATTCATTGCACATTTGGTGCAACCAAAAAAAAAACATGGGCAATTAGAAAGAAATAAAGGAGAAAAAAATAGAAGAAAAAAAAGCGTGAAAGTATGCGCGTACCATAAATGAATTCGAGAAGCGCATTTGGTGTTGAGATCGAATGGTGCATACAAGACCATAAAAAAAACTTAATCCATTGTTGATTCAACGTTATGATCAAAGAATTAAAGAAAAAAAAATTAAAAGAACACAAAATGCCAATATACAACATGTATATACAGGGTGAAGCTAAACGTATAATTGGATAGAAAATGATTCTTCACATAAACATTAATTGAAAATATAGAATAAAGCAATTAATGAAACTATTAATACCACTAAAATCTATTACTATTATTATTAGTGGTGTACAAAAGTTTGTGTCATCTATGTATAGCTAAGGAAGTGCAATTATCTTTCAATGATTTTATTTACAGATTTCCTTCACTGCAGTATCCATGTTCTATTTAAAGGTGGAACAAAATGATATTGTCAGAAACTGTTCTGATTAAAAATACTCTGTTATTTCTAAAATATAAGTAAAGTAAATTATTCTAAAGAAATGAAAACCTTATATACTACTAATAAACTGTATTTTTCACATTTTTAAAGTATTAAAAATATAAATGTAAAGCTAACAAATTTTTAAATTGAATTTCTAGAAAACAAAAACTGTTATATTATTTTAATTAATTTTTATATAAGGAATCATTTCTTGCTTCACCTTGTACGTCCTATGATGTACGAAAGAAGCTAAAAAGAACAAGAACATAAAAACGTTTAACATTGACTGAAAGACGAGAGAAAATAATAATAATAATTATAATAATCATTCATAATAACAACAAATGACAACGTGCGTGTTACTTATTAGCGTGAACGTAATTCCCTGTCGCATATTTATCTCCTTGCGTTCGTATCACCATTTGCACTTTTCCTATTCTTTCTTTTTCTTTTTTTCCCACTATTCTACACTGTGTCCCTTTAAAACACAACACACTCTTTCTTTCATTGAAGACAGAACTCTTATTCGTCACATACATACATATGTATGTACATGCACAAAAAAAAAAGAAAAAAGAAATGGCAGAATATGTTTTACTGGCTAACAATAAAGTGTTTTTCTTTTTTTCGTGAATTAAGGGAGAATGAATTATGGATATAAAGTAACTTGTCATTGGTGTAAGATCGATCGGATAAAGTACCTATGCTGATGAAACATAATACAAAGGAATGTCGCACGATTTAATAATGGTTTCTTCTTTCTTTCCTTTCTTTTTTTTTATTAAGTAACCAACTAAGGGCAGTCGGATAGAAAAACGTTAACTAAATGAATTTTATAATTACAAAAGAAATATTGAACGGCGACTAGAATGGTCAGTGTACAGCATACATAAATTTTTAGTTACATAAGTAACAACTAAAGAAATAAGGAAAATTCTAGATAACCCTGATAATTCAAAATAGCAAATTAAAATATTAGATTGAAAAATTAACCATCAATACATTGATTACTATAGAGGTCATTGATGATTGGCGTTAAGAATTTATTAGCTGTACAAATTAATTCAGTGTTTTTTTTTAAATTGAAGCTTTGTTTTAAAAAAATCACGATAACTTTAATTATTCAAATAACCGTCGTTGTTACAGTTCTGCGCTACTTATTACTAATATGGTTATTAAAAAGGCGTAGTGCTAAAGGCACTGAATTAATTTGTATATCTAATAATTTAATCAAGTAATTAACAAATGAAAGAAGACATTTTGGAATAGTATTAAAATCCCAATCAAGAAACCGAAGCATTGAATTAAAAAATTATAATTAAGTGATTAATATATAGTATTAATAACAGACTTTAAAGATTTTAAATGGTATTACTATTATCCTATAACTTAAATAGTAAATTGTAAAGTTGAATGATGGTACACTGGTGATGAAATCAGGCTTTGCTAAGGAAAGTATTTGTAATATCCCGGGCTCCTGCTCCTTTCCGTAGACACGCCCGGAGAAAAGGACAATGTAACGAAGAGGTCTCATATACAGTACTTATATGTATGCGTAGCGATCCTCTACGTTTGCGCGGGAAAATTTGAATTAATACTTGCTTTTTTTATATACTATTCAGTAATGTATTAATACATAACAATTAAAACTCATATTATTCTATTAATAAATCACTTTAAATGTTTATATCGTGAAAATTAAGATTTTGAAAATTCTTACTTCCGCTATATGTACTGCAAATTTTCCCTCTGGAAGTCAGATTTGACCACGAGTGTACCTTGCATAATTATTACAGTCAACTTATTAAAAGGTCCTAATTTTTTTCAAAATATTTGTTCTGTGTTTGCGTGTGTGTGTACATTTTAGCATTTGTTCAAGATGATTCTATTTTCATCATAATTATTTAAAAAAAAGAAAAAAACCTGACTACACGAAACAAAAAAAAAATAAAGAAATCTTTTTAGATGAGCATTGAACAAATAGAGAAACAAATAGCAATAAATGAAAAACATTGAAAATTTTGTTTCTTTCCCTCATGATTTCTTGTTATCGTGATATTTTATATATTATCTCGGCGCATCTGTTGCTGAAACCTACAGATTTTCATTTTTTGTTTCTTTACTCTTTTTATTCGATATACAATTAGTCTCTGCGGCTATGCTAGCGGCTCGATCGTTTTACAAATTAAACGCAAATTACCTTGGATTCTTTTTTTCTCGCACTTTTCATGTCGTTACTTTTTCTATTTTTTTTTTTTTTAATACTCATCGACGTTTATCGAGACGTTCGATAAAAATCTTCTCCTTTCGAATTCTACGCACGTACGTCTACACGTATGCGACTAAAGAAAGGAAAAAAGAAAGAAAAACAAAAAGAAAAAGAATCACGAAAAAATTAGAGCGACTTATCATATCACAGTATCGTACGCAAAGCTTATATGAAATCGCAGATAGAACAGTATAAAGGCCAAATGGCGACACTATACGCTCTTTTTTTTCTTCTTCACGGTATTATAATAATTATCTGAGGAGGACAATATCTTTTTTTTTTTTGTTTATATCTCACTTTTTAAGAAGAAGCATTTGAAAACAGCATTCTCCGCACACTTTCTTCTCCTTTCTCTCTCACACATACTTTCTGATTCTTTCTCATTCTCTCCGCTACTCTTTCCTTTTTCTTGTCTTTTTACTTTTTTCGTTCACTTCTTCGTTTGTTACACACTCTATGGCAATGATTCTTTTACACCCATGATCCATGATAATCTTTTGCACGAATCTGAGGTTCTCAGTATTATTAGTAACAAAATAGTAAAGCGGTAGCCGTTTTATGGTTTTTTTACGTATTCTGACGATAAATCGGTGGTTTGTGTTTACGAATGGTGGATTTATACGATAGAACTCCTTTTATTTAAAATTTTATTTAACCGTCGAATGACGGACCGCGGAAAGAGCCCTAATTTCAATTTAATTTACATTTTCATTTTCTAAACTTTACTACTATTACTTTAAAAATTATTCTTCCAATATATGAAACTTTTTCGTTTATCCCAGACTCCGCTGTTCAAGGATTAATAGAATGATTAGGGTAATACAACATAAAAGATAATCTACCCATGGTTAATATTAAAATCGCATTTGATTACCGTTTTCGGAGATAGTGTTTTATACTTTTGTTCAAATGAAATTGCATTACTTTTGTTTAAGTTGAAAATGTGTTACATTATTCTTTTAATTAATGAAGATGTTTGTTAAAGATAAATTAATGCTGTTTAATACAAATATTAGATGTACAAATTAATTCAAAGTAATTTATTTTAAAGTAATGATAATTCCAGTTATTGAAGTAATCGTTGTTGTTATATCTTCGCGCCATTTTTCAAATACACAGAAGCGCGGAAAAATATTCAAATTTAAAATAATAATTAAGAAGATGTAATACTACAAATACCGAATTAATTTACACACCTAATACAATCTTAAGCCTTAATCTCTGGCATTTCCAGAGTGTTTTTCAATTCTGTCCACCAGTTCTGGTATTCAAGTAACAAATATCTAAATTCTAAAGTACTGATTCCATATATGTATCCAATTGTTATAAAAATCGTAAGACAAGGATTTAATTGAGCTTAGAAGGCATAAAGATTCAAAGTCGTGTGCCCTTACTAGCAGTCAACGTGTTAAATAAATTATTATTATTATAACTTTTGTTAATTACTGCTGATGAAAATTCTAGAACAAAACAGTAAAACCTTTATAATAAAACAAAATTTTTTATTGTTCGAATACTCTATTAGCCCTTCGTTGCATGAAATCCTTATATTTTTTTAAATATTTGTGATTTTAATTTTTGAAAATTTTTAATGTTATACATTTCTACAGCAGCGAAAGAACTGTATTTTTTTTTAAATTAGAAAAAGAAATTATGCAATAAAGAGTTAAACTGATAAATGAATTCGTGACCTTCCCATATGTTTTGCATCAAAATAATTGTTGACTTTTTAGTAAATCTTACAAAAATTGTCCCAAGCTCAGTATGTTAAAATAATTCTGTGGGAAAAAATGTGAAAGTCATGAATTTAATTGCCAATCTAGTAATTATTCGAAACTTTATACACGTTCAAAAAAATAAAGTTCTATTTTCAGTTTCTTCACTATTTCAATCTTCAAATTCGAGATCGATGCTTTTTATTAGGAAAGAAAAATTGTGTCTAAAAATTTTATTAAAGCACCACGAATTATCGTCCGAATACATATTATCACCGGCAAAGTACAGTATGCAAGTAATATTCGATGATAATTTCACTTTGTTTTTCTTTCATTTTGGCCACTTAGCTCTGCAGAAGCAATATCTCAATTATAAAATTCGCGATTATCACAATTACTTATTTATACTCCCTAATCACATAAATCATTAAAAAGAAAAAAAGATATGTATACATAAATAAACTTATATCATATTTCGAATCGCTGTAAAAAAATTCCATATTATTCAGTCAATTTCGACGCGTGAAAAAAACAAAAGAAAAAAAAGAGAGAAAACGAAATTAAGTGGGGAAAAAAGAAACTCGAATATTACTTTATACTGTTTCTTTTTTCTTTTAAATACCTATGAAAGGGAAAACTTTGGTAACATACTAAACGTTGGCAACAACATTCTTTCTCTCCATTGTTCATTAGTTTTCTTTTCGTTAGTTTCAGCTGGGCAGCACAGCCTTTATCATACACGCAAAATAACTATTTCTTTTTTTCTGTGTTTCTTAAATTCTTTTTATACGGCACAAGCACTCTGCGATAACTTTTGCTTTTCTTCTTCGTTACCAATTAGTTAGCGATACAATTAATAGTTAATTAATAGTTATTAATATACGTATGTACAGCACAGAAAAACTATTTCACACTGAATAACAAATTGTACAGTGATACAAGGCTAACACTGAGATCGTTGGATACTCGTTTTTTTCTTTTCTTTGCTAAGTATTGTTTTGCCCTTTTGAACGCCACCAATACGCCTGCGATAATATTTAAACATTTCTGGAAAGTTTCTTTAATTGAGTGCGAATTCGAGACATTCAGCATTGATATTGAAGAAAATTATAATTTAATGCCAAAAATGTTTAGATAACTCGTTATGCGATTACAGTACAATTATGTAATTGGTTAAACATACCCAATTACCTCTGCGATGTTTCATGGTGTATAAACAGTACAAACCGATTCAAATTATAATGGATTCGTTTTAACCCCTTTGCTACACTTTGGAATTTTATTCGTTTGTTTAATTGTTATTTTTCTGATTATAAGAATATTCAAAATTGATATTAGTTTGAGACCTGCTCTAATATTAACACTTTACCTGCTCTAACAATGGAGTCGAATTGATCGTGACACAGACCGCTAAGAAATACACAAAGGGACTGTTAAGCAATTAAATTTTTGAAGTATTAGAAAAATAATCTGCAAAGGAGTAGTTTAAAATTTAGAAAAATGAAGATGAAAAACGAAATGAAAAAAAAATTGAAAGTCAATTAAATCATAGATGGCTCATTAACAATCAGAGACTTATTTATTAGTTTTCGATTGGTAAAGTGTTAACAATTATTACCATAAAGATCTCGTTGTTTACGTAGGAAATCGCCTTCTTAATTTATAATGTCAGTAAATTAATTTATTCTTGTTTGGAAGTTAATTAATAATACATCGACTGTCACGAAGATTATTAATTACCGACGCTACCACTTTAATGTAATTAAATAAATTAATAAATGAAACAAGAAATTTTGAAAAATTTTGGCAAATTGTAATAAATTAAAAATGAATTTCTAATACGTTAACTGTTATGGGAATTGTTTGAATACTATTAAAATCACATTGGTAATTGTATATAAAAAACTAAAGCATTTAATACAAAAATTAGGATCAAAGAATTTTAAAAAATAAAGAGGAAACAACAATTACCGTTATACTAATAATTAAGGCAACAATTTGTGAAAACTTAAGCTTCATTGTGCCAATTTAAATGTTAAATTTATCAATATAAAGAAAACAAGATATTAAATATCACTGAAAAGACGCAACTATATACTTTATAAAATAGGAACCTGAAATATTATAATAGAAAATTAATTAGTAATATCTTAGTTAATACGTTGTGATCGTAGATCTATCTCCATAGCCACGCCAAAATTCTTAGATTCAACTTCATAAGTTCAGAAACCTACGGTAAATTTCGAAAAATCGTTCGACTTTACCAAGTTAAGCAATATTAATTATTAATCGTTGTAATGTAGTACAATTAAAGAAATATGATTTCCATAGAACCTTTGTATGTTCCGAAATTTCAGTTTCAATATTCAAAATAATTTGGAAATAATATTGTTCAAAGATGCATCCTCGGTCAATACGCCTCTGCCATATTAACCATGGAATTATTTCTACCATAACAGTTAACGTGTTAACTAAAAAAATACTGTTTCTATATTTGAAAATGATATTGTTTAAAAGCACACCCAAGCATTCCAAGCGGTCAAATTGTGTAGTTTTCTGTCTCAGCGAAAGGGTTACAAAAATAATAATAATAAGAAGAATAATAAATAAATATTTTATGCACGATTCAACGAATAGTAACGCTCTCTGTCAGTGTGCTCTCCTACTTGTATGTACATACGCGTTACGTATTCCCGAGTTCAACAATTCAAGATGGGATAATAACATCAACCATTTGGCTTCTTTTAAATTAACACATTGCGCGAGAGTCATAATTCAACGAAACAGAAATAACTATAATAAATGTGTGATGTTTGTGTATCGTCAAACTTATACAGCTTTAGTTAAATACCTACAAGAAGCTCAAAGTAGATTTATGTCAAATTCATTTAGTAATACGAAAATAAAATAAATGGCTACAGCTGGTGTAAAAATAGATTGAAATTATGAAATAAATTTTGCTCATTCCCAAACAAATATGCATTTACTTGCAAAACTAAATAAATTTGTAAACATGTAACTTGAATTCGTGGTTTAATACAAATACTAAATTTTCTTCTAAAATCTTACAATTTCCTTATTATTTAATACATGTCCCGTTCAAATAAATATTAATTGTATGAAATTTTAAATTCGTTATCTAATCAACGTATTTGTTACAACTTTGAATTAGGTTTTCTTTTCTAAACTAAATCTTTTAGGTTTAGAAATACTACTAAAATGTAAAGAAATTATTAGAAATTTCTCACCTTGCTATTAATCATATAATTGTATTGTATTTATTTAATTATCTGATGGGGTGGACCTTTTTAACTAATCAAACATCGTAACCACGAATACACGTGTACTTCATAAAATTTCAACAAAATTGATTCCACGATTATCATCTGTACTAAGAATTTTGTCACACTCTATACATATATTAAGGATTAAGAACAAAGAAAATGTTGTACGCAATGTATTAATTTATATTGTAGCGATGTTTCAACAGTTCAACCGAATCTATATCGTTAATAATATAGCTGAGAACAGAATGTGCAATAGCAATTTGATTTTTTTTTTCTAGATTACAAAGTTCACAAAATCCGTTTTGTGCCTATTGCGAGAAAAACATATATGTATGTATACTTTATGTTACAATACAGACTACGAGAGAGTTCATGGATAAATGCAATTAGCCTGTCGTTTGAACGAAAACAACGCTGTCTCTTTATTATTCACATTTTCAAACGCTTTAGAAATGAAAACAGAAAAAGAAAAGATTCGCTTTCTCAACTGTATACCCTTCTCGGATTTGTTAACCCTTTGCACTCTTTTATTCAGTTATTTCTGTTTCATTCGATGTTCATTATATAAATTAAGAATTTTTAAAAGAAACAATAACTTACTTTCTCACAAAGAGTAAGAAAAATAGTACTTAGAATAGGTACAAATTTCTGAACATCTTTGAACGGTACTCGAATCAGGATAGTATACAGAGTGTTTAAAAAAAAAGTTTAAAACTTAAATAGTAAATAGTACTACATTGAATGAAGATTGTTTAGTGAACGTATGTCGAAAATTCAATCATTTATATCTGCATATTTACACAGAAAATATCTTTACATTATAAAATTGCAAATTCAGTAATTTACTGATAGTTCATTTTATTTTTCACATGCATCATAATTATGTTGCATCCACAAGTAGATCAGTTTTATTTATACAAAGACAATTCTTTTTTCCCCTTTTGTATAATATCAAAAAACAATATTGAAGTATTTGTAGCTTTGGTAAATTAACAGTAAAAAAAAATATGTGTATTATTTTTAAATCAATTGTATCTTTACACTAAGAACAAAATTCTTATGATACTACTTGATTCTAAAAAAAATTGTAATTATACTGTTATAATAATCTTTTATATTAAATCAAAAATTATTGTTCTTCAATTGATCACCACTGGTCCATGCAGCATAAAACTTGTTAAAATATAGATATTTACTACAGAAATGCGCAATCTAAATGGCAATGATTAATTATTATTAGCCTTTCTAATAGATGTATGATATAATACTAAATGTATTTTTTGATGTAAGTTATATCCTTTTTTTGTTGGGTTTTCTTTACGTTTTCTTAATAAAGTCAGACCATCGATGAATCGCCTGATCTTAAAAAAGTTAACTGCAATATTAATAAAACATTGGCCTGCCCCCCCCCCCCCATTATACCCAAAAACTAGAAACTAAAATCAGTTATCATCTAAAGATAAGAATTGTTTACGGTTTTGAAGGGATTGATTTTTCAACATATGTTCATAAACATTTCCTCGTCAGTTGTTTAAACATTGTGTGCTCTGCAGGTCCTAAACCTCTTTTATTATAGAACACCCTGTATATTATCTATGCATATTTGTAGCGCAAGCGCAAAAGGTTAATGATTTCTATTAATACAATTTTCCTGCGTTCAGAAAAGAACTGTATATTACATTTTTGTTCTTTTCTTATCGATAAACCACGTGTTACAACTATAACATCGTTTCAGCATAGCTGCCACTCGACGCTCGCTAATAAACAAACGCTCTATGGTCCTATTTTCATCAAGTACTTCTGTGCTTAATCTCTGCGAAGTTAGTAATGTTGGCCATTCGAACCGGTCAACGGCACAGGCTGATACTGCATTCTACTAACGTTTTAAGGCGATGGAGCACCTGACTTTTAAATAGTTTCCTGCATGTCGGATCAAACATATACCCTGAAGAAATGTCACTTATCCAATTAAAGCAATGATAAAACGATCGTTACTATTACGTGATGTAATTAGAATAATAAAGAGGTCTTGCGATTAAAAATGAATTAGTCACATCTGGATGTTGTTTTTTTCTACATTCTTAGAGAACTATTTTTGTTGTTGTTTTTCTTATATAATATAGTATACAGCTTATTAAGGAATATTTTTGCGACTATCTTTTTTTTCCTTTACATATGTTAAAAGTATATAAAATGGGTAGTATAAAATGAACAAATAAATGTGTGCTTGAATGATTCACATCACGTTTTCTATTATTCCGTTAAAATATTAATAATGAAATTAAACGTGGTATTAAAGTTCACGATGTCATGTTTCTTGAAAACCTGTTCAGACCATACAGAATGACTTTTTCTTCAAGGTATATTCCAAAATGCATCGATAATTTTTTTTTTCTTTCTTAAATATGTTACATTACCATATTACTCATCTGAAAGCTGTACCCCCAGCTGTGCTGTTATTATATTGTTGAACAAAATAGAAAATATCAATGGAGCTCACATTCTTTCAATAAAATAAAATTTTGCAAAAAGAAAGCAATAACAAAAATTGCCAATTTGAAGTTGTTAATAACTATTAACTCCTCATTAATAATGATAATAATAATATTAATAATAATTATAATAATAGTGATATTAATAATAATAATAATAATGATAATCTAAATAGACAAATACACTTTCATTCCTTTATACGAAACTTATCTGCAGTAGTCTGTTATATTTTATCATCACTTTCAAAGGCGATAAGATTTCACACACTTTTCTAATCATTCATATCTTTTGCTGAAGATGCGTGAAATCTGCATTTGAATGAAAACACAATGTAAAGTTATCTGTTTCGCTATTTTGTTCGCTTATCGAAAAATAAAATATGTATGTATATGTTGGAGGTAGGCTTCCTATACAACGAATGGAATCGTCATGAAAGGAATTATGTTAAATCCATGGTGTTTTTGTATTTTTTTGTTTGTTTTTTGATTGATTACTCGTATAAGTTTGTTTTCATTTTCTTAGTGTAGACCAGTAACAACCACAAAGTGTATTACTGTTTTCGTTTTGCCCAATTTAGAAAACTAACATAAATTCGATTGGAAATTCGAGAAACAAAAAAGAAAAAAAGAAAAAAAAATTCAAACGTAACTTTCAAAATAAAATTGGACATCTGCTAGTAGAAGAATATCTACATAAACTACACACGCATTCGCACCATCATACTTTATGATCACAAGCAAGTATTTTATTATAATTATCATTACCAGTAATTAATAATTAATTATTCTTTAAATAAGCGAGTCTGTGTAAAAATTTAGCGTTTTTTTGTTTGTTTTGTTTTCGACACATTCGCACTTTTTTCTCACTGTTTCTCATCCAGTTTATGATCTTGAGCGCAACCTCTCTTTGCAAAAAAAAAAATCAGTTTATGATTCCTTCTTTTTTTTCTTGCCCTTTTTTCCGTTTTGTTTTTGTTTTAAATCTCTTAAACTATTATCTGTCGCGGCTGGAAGAAGCAACCACTTCAATAAAGTTGCAAGTCAATCACACTATTTTTTCCTTTTTTTTTTTTTTAAATATTTTACACTTGTTCAATGACACACTTACATTCACCATTTTCATTACACTTCATTACACATCTTTTATAGCTTTCTTTACTTTTCTTTTATGATGTCTTAAATAAAGTACATGTAATCTAGCAACCACTATTTTCCATTTTAACTTTTCTAAAGTTTTTTCTTCGAAGACTCACTGACTGCTGCAACAATCCTTGTTTTAAGACGCTGTTTTTAAAGATCATCTCGACTGGCAACTATACAACATAACTGTTAGTAGTTTAGCAATATTTCTGACGGACGATCTCAATTTGGCATAGTTAACGTAATGGGTTTCTTTCTTTCTGTCTTTTCCTCGACTATTTGTAAACTTTATTACAAAGATCTACGTATGTATTTGTTTACTTGAAAGGCATCAACATTAAACCACTGTCACAGCAGATGCAGTTCTTGAAAAACCTGCTTCGTGGTAAAATTATTTAAAGTTAATTTAAATTGCCTCTATATTTATTTTATTTTCTTCCAAAATGCTTCACTTTCATGTTGATTCGAAAGGTGCTTTCTTCAAAACATATACCGGATATTATATGAATATATGAATTTTCACACTTTTGTACAAGGAAATTTTGCTTGCGTACTTTTCAAGAGCAAAATATATTTTGCTCGTTAATAATTTCAGTCGAATATCGTAATAGACGTCAATACTGAGACTTTTAATGTTATTACAACCTTTCCAAAGGTATTTGTAACATTTCAGCGTATGTACAGTCAGAACGTACAATACGTAAGTCTTGTCTTCTTCTTCTTCTTCTGATGATTGACTATTATGTACATTATCTTTTGAGGCACATTTTGCGCCAGTTGGCTTTACAGAATTATCACTGATAATTTAATTTGAAAACTATAGCATAGCTTCTTTGCTATGATCGACACTAAAAGTTTCAGTAATTGTTTGATAGTGGTTCGATCATTTTGTTTCTATTCAGATACATATTTGGTCTTGCATTTTAGTAAGCAGACTCTTCGAGCTGTTTACACTTTATAACAGATAACTTGCGATAGAGGTAATTTTCCAGTACAAAAACATTGTGTTATTTACCCCATATTCTTAGTGCCCATTTCACTGACCACTATAGAACTGTATGCGACCACCTGCTGTCACTGGCATTTCTCTCATAACGGCATCCCATGCTATATATTAACCCAGAAACAAAAAGATATGTTAATTTCTACTTTGAAATAAAATAAATGTTACAATTATGTTATAGGATATTGGAAAGGAAACTTGGAAACATTTAAAACAGTGATTCTCAAACTTAGAGATCTTGGTGGTCACCATTTGATTGAAATTTTTGAAAAAATCTTAATTACTTTTAGATTGTAATTGAAATAAAAACTCCCATGGATATTTTGAATAATTTGTTCTGACTAATAACTTCAAAATTTGGGAATCACTTTTAAAGCATTAACGCACAGAGTTTAATGTTACTTTTCAAATTATTACAACACTGCTAATAAATATTTTAGTGATATATTTAAAAATTGTATACAATTTTAAAGGTGAAAATTGCTTACCTAAGCCAACAAACGAGACAATTTTATCATGATTGTACGTTTGTATATTAACGTCTTCTTCAGGTGCTACGTATAGCATAGAAAAATCCTCTTTTGGTTGATGATGGTATTTGTCCATTATTCCTGGGGGAGGTGCAGGTGGCGGCGGTAGACACGTGGGTGGAGGAAACCTTGAAGGATAACCCATACACGGCAATCGCTGCACCATTACCGAAGGCATAGGCTGTTGCGTTACATGAGTATTTGGAGGTTGCATGAAATTTGGCGCAAATTTATTGCATCTCATATGTTTTTCAAATATTGGAGGGTATCTATCGAAATTAGAAGGTGGTTTACTTATAAGCGGAGAAACTACAGAAGGAAAAACAGAACTGGCAGTTGACGTCTCTTCGGTTACTGATTCTTCGGATAATAATAGTTGTTCGTTAATTTCGAATCCAAACCTAAGCTCTGTTGGCAATTCACTGTTCTTAGAAACATCGGACGAACTTTCGTCCAATAATATGACCGCAGGTCTTGAAGTCTTTTGTTTATTAGATGGCTGAGATTCGGATTTTTGGTCTTTATCCACAGCTGCACCTTGTTTAGTCTTCTTTGATTCAGCATCTTCTTGCTGGTCTTGTTTGGAATTAACCGAATGGGTATTTCCTGATTTAATTGTTTCCTGTTTAATATTATTGTTCTGTTCTTTTATCGTTTTCGTTAACTTTTCGTTTTTGGTTATTTTTGTAACATCCGGATCAGTAGTTTGTATCTCTTGCGACAATTTTGGATTGTTCTGAGTACTGGATTTTTGTGACTCGACCTCGTCAGATGATCCCGTTCCGGGATTATTTTTAGTCTCAGAATGAGTACTGGAATTTTCCGTGGTATTTGACTTTTTAGTATTCTCATCGTGATGGGAATATCCAGTTTTTTTGAAGTGTTGATCTTCGTACAACGCCTGAGTTTGTACATTTTGATTGCTTTGAACATAGCCTCGGCGTGAGCGAGGATTGTTACACCTCATGTTCACAGTTGTATCTTTATTATTAACATTGTTACCACTAGAATTATTGTTGTCAGAATCGACATTACAATTCGTTATTGTATTATTGAGCTTTGATGGCACTGACACCTCATTTGGAATTGTGCTATGACTATTAGTATTTGCGTTCTTTTGCTCTTGCTGCGTTAAATTCTGACGCATTTTTTCAACATCTTGAACATATTTAATAACCTGAATGTTTTTATTAATAGCTTCTTCTTGAGCTTCTGCTTTTTTCCTTTCCGTTAAATTCTTCATCTTTACCAATGTCGGGGAAGGCGGTTTTTCAAAACTTAGGTTCAAAATGTGATTCGAATGAGTAAAGTTATGTTGCCTTGTTTTTCTATCCGAGTGTTGTAATTCATCTAAACTAGGATAATAATCTTGAGGAATCTTATCTGGCTCTGAGGGTGTTTTAGGTGGCACACTAGGCCAAGAAGACGTATTTAACATAGTTGGGACAATTGTAGACATATTCAACACTGAATTGTGTGTCATATTAATAGTTGCCATGCGAGCTATATCTGCGTAACTTGCCTGCGGCGTTCCGCCCGATGAGGTAGCTATTTTTGATAAATTGTGTTTGGACGTGTTTGATGTTACTGGCAATGAATGGACAGAATCAGAGTCACTACTATCTGATTTATCGCTGGAAAAAAAAAAAACAATAATTACTTTAATAGCATTTGATATATCTTCAATAACAACAAGAAATACTAATATCATTAATTTACAAGTTTCATATTTTTGTAAATGATACAAATGAAATAAAAACATTGCATTAATTACCTTGGTGGCATACTACTTGCTGATTTTCTTCTAAGTTCAGGAGAAAGTGGTGTTCTATATTCATTGGAGAATCCTCTGGAGTTTTGAAGATAAGATCCAGACGTTGCCAAATTCTGAGCTCTACTACCGCTAGAACTTCTCCTCTGCTTTTTACTCTTCTTCTTTTTCGTAACTACCAGGAATTCTGTTTCGTGTTCAGGTTCTGGATTGATTTTTTTATTGGAGTTTCGACGACTAGCATAATCATCTCCAGTATCATTGCAATATATAGACTGACCTTCTTCAGTTCCCCAGGATCGTCTATCACCACGACTGTCAATAGCTGCATCCCCTGTGCTTCTTTGTTTTGCACGTCGTAAAGCAACATTGATCGTGGCTATTAAATTAATATAAAAATAGCATTAATATTTTGTTTCTCAATATGGTTTAAGTAATAATTTTTATAGATGAAATTGGTATAAAATACTTACCATGTTGACTGGATATACTACTGGCACCACTGGAACTAACACTTTTTTCTGTTGTGAGGTCTTCAAGTTTAGTCTTAGATATCTCTTCAAGAGAATTCGATTTCTGCAATTTGGCAGGTAACTGTTCTCTTTTAGTATCTTTTTCTCTACTCCTTGGTTTTGCTCCAGAGCTAGTTTTCACTCTTACTGGATTACCTGGTTTTCCTTTTTTACTTTTAGATTCCTTATTTTCGATAAAATTAATTAAGCTGTCGATATCTTCGTTACGATGCCCTTCAACTTGTTCAGCATTATATATAATAACATTGGGTTCTTGTGACTGCTTTCTTCTAGACTTCTTTCGTTCTCCGTTATAATTTTGCACTGCATTTCCATTTTCATCTAAAGATTTCTTTTCTCCAGATGCTGTAGTATGTGACGTATACCTGGAACCTTCTGTGCAAAATTCATATACTTTAAATTGTTATAAACTAAAGTTTTAATATTAAAATAAATGTACAAGCTTTGATAATAATTGTTATTTAAATTTTGCTACATAAGTTTACGTAATTAATTATGCGATGTCACCTACCCATTGTAATATTCTGTGTTTGTAAGGATGCAGACATCATGGAGCATAAACTTGGAACTACTTTACCCTGACTAGTACTAGAACTGTTTGCAGTTCCGCCAATACCACATTTCACACTATTAAAAGTTTGAATAGAGAGGGCTCCGGTTACCTCTATACCGTTCACAGATATTTTTGATTTATCTTGTTTTCCACTATGTTCTCGGAAAGAAAAATCTATAGTAGTATCCACAGGAGTTTGAGCTATATCGAACGTAGGGCGTGATATATATTGAGATCTACGTGGTTCAATGATTTTCATTTCAGTTCCTTCATCATCTTCTGTGTCTAAAGAGTGAGGTCTCTGAACCCCACTTATAGTGGATCCCACATTCCTTTCGCTAATACTACCCACCTAAAATAGATATATAACAATATAAAACAGATAAAAACATGATAAAAACTCGTGAACAATTATACTAATAATATATGAACTTCTTTATTCACCTCAGTATCACCTAAATCGATCACCATGTAATCTGATTTATACTCTGGTGGTGGATTATCTGATTCAAGCATTTCATTTGTCCCGTGTTTTCCTTTGTTACCTCTTTTCTCGCGTACTTCAAGTTCGGTTTCGCACAAATCCTTTTTCGTGTCCTTTTTGTCTTTTTCTTCCTTTTTTGTATTGGTATATGATGGTTTGTCTAGAGATTTGGATTTTTCTTTATTGGTCCAATCATATGTTGTCCTTTCTTCACAGAAACCCTTCTTTATAAATTACAAAAATGCATACTTAATTACATACCATATTATTATATCCTGTCTATATATTAAACAATATAAAATTCATAAATGTATAATTTAGGGTTTTAAAATATATAATTGTATTTAAAAATTTTTATTTAAATTTCAAAATATGTACCTTTTTATCAAACAACAAATCTAAGTTAACCAACGAAGCAAGACTGTGCGATGCATTAACATTTGAGGGTAATGAACCACCTTCCCTTTGCCTCGCAGACACACTGGGTCCTGTATATTTTTTATTTTTTCTTCTACTTCCTCCGTAAGTATGGCTAGATCCAGACGTTAAGTAAGCAAAGCTACTATCAAATTCTGAAGTAATAGGTTGGGCCAAATTTTGTAAAGATCCTCCGTGTGTTAACCTTTCAGACACAGAATCTCGCTTATGTCTTCTACGATTTGATCCAGGTAAACAACGTGAATTAGTTATTATTCTACGACCTTCCTCAGTTTCATCAGCCTCTGCTTCTTGCAGTAGTTCCTACAATAAGTATAATCGAATAATTATATTAACTTTAATGTACAAAAATAGAAACAACATTATTAAAACATGATTGCTTACTTTGAAAAGGCTTGATTTTCCTTCACGATCTTTGGGACACTTATATGTTATAGCTTCATCCAGTAGTGCACGTAATTCACCTTCATTTAATGTTGATAAAGTAGCTGGTTCTTCCTAAAAGTTACAACAAAAAGAAAGGGTTTTAAATTGATTTTATTTAAAAAATTGAATCACGTATAACACATACACTGACACTATTTTGTACCATCAGGACAATTGAAAATTTTTATAAACAGATAACTAATAAACATGCTAAATCTATTTATACACTTTTATCTTCCAAAAATATATATTATTATAGACTGAAAAACTATTTCCATTGAAGAACAACTATTATATAAGCTATGATGAATTAACAATATTGAATATATATTTATCTAAAGTACATAAATGACATTAATTTAACAATGAAATATATAAAACATAAAATATTGTACTAAATTCAATTTCACTCTGTATATATTATAGTACTTAAATTGTAATATGTTTGCAAACACTTTGTTTTTTAACCTATACATGGTGGAGAAACATGTTTTGAAATCTAGATTCAAATATGGAAAGTATGCCAAGAGACCAATCCAAACTTCAGGAGTATACCATAAGTGAAAATGCATTTGAAGACATACTTAAAAAAATGAAAGATAACCATAATATTATCTGCGACCAGTTTAAATTATTTGAATGTATGATTCAATACTTTTTTATTACTTTGCTACTACCATTAATCAAATGTTTACAATAATTATAATTTAAAATACATAAAATTTGTTAATTGAATGATTAAGATAACCATTAATATAAAATTATCTACAATTATATTACTGTAATTAATTGTAACATAATAAATATTCAATGTTTGAAAACAATTTATGTTGTTATATTTTTATGTTATTTTCTATTATTCACAACACTATAGTACAAAGTAGACCACAAGGTAGATAAGCATGGATATAGATAGATTCAGAGTGAATTTAAGGTTTCACTTATTGGATTTTATGAAGAAATATAGAAACCACATAGAAAAAGGTGTATTAGTATAAATGATATACTCTAATGTTATAATTAATACTATATTCAGAGAGGTAAATATACCTACATCCATATATTATTTTTATCATGTTAATTACGCATACTTTAATTCTTATGAATCTTAAAGTATTAAATTCTCAACCTGCTTTAATTGTTTAATTCTAAAATTTTTCTGTACAATCCATATTTTTATTTTTATCATTATTTTCGGAAATAATAATCATATACATATATATATATATATATACATATACATATATATATATATATACACACATATAAATTAAATATAACATTATTGTATTAAAATGTGTACAATTGTTTACATAACCATAAATATTATAAGCCTATACACAAATTTAATATATCAACTTATAAAATATTACAAGAAACCATACATGTCATTCATTTTCATGGTAATTTAACTAACATTGCTCTGCAGTAACCTGACTGGCTTCATTTAAAGCAAAATATCTTATCAGAATGGCTGCCCATGTAAAAAATAATTGACTACTGCAGTCTTTCTTTTTTTTTCGTTCATCTGAAACAATACACAAACACTGATCGAGACAAAGCGTTTAGTAATATAATTATTGAAAGCTACATATGAAAGCTGAAAGTGATTGCTCCCAGAACATGCAGTTTTTACAAAGATAACAAAACTTATTGACCGTGAATCGTCGTACATACATTGAAGTACTTCATACGTTTTTCGTAGCTGAGTTAATAATAAACTCTTATCACTGTTTTAGCAAAAAAAAAAAGAAAAAATTATCATTCGTTTCGCAGTGTTGAGTAATATACCACGAAAAGAAAAAAAAATACATGATTTTGTACAAATAATACAAACCAATCGTCTTTGAAGATTCGGTAAAGCACTGTTAATGAATACTCGTAAGCCCTTGGAAATGGGAAAACGATAGCTAATAGCGAATTTTACCTTCGCTTGTAAATTAAAATAGGACACACATCAGGAATGAGTTTGGGCTTGTCCAGAGATCGATAGGGGGTCGCGATTAACTAATTGAGACACGAGATACCGGGGTGACTTACAGACGAAGGAAAAATCTGCTGGGCAGTGCCGGCACGGAATTTATATTTTTAGAGGGCACCTGGGTCGGCTGCAGTCGTCTTTGCTTCGTTGAACTGCAGTCCTGCAGTATATCACCGTTGCGTACAGATTTTGCGCGTTCGAGTATACGAGAAACGTAACCAACGATATGTTATCACTATTCGCAAGAAATACTATCGGCAGTATCAAAACTATGCTGCCGATTTAAATGCTATTGTGACGAGCGGGCGCGGCGCGCTCTTCTCAGCATGGCCGCCGCCATTACACTGAGTACACGACCATTCCAGGATCGTAACCAACCGAGGGTCCCTAATGTCCGCATTCGTTATCTTTTGTCAATCTATATTGCACTGTCATATGCCCGAAAGAATTATGTAAATTTATATATTTTTTTTTACTAATTACCATGTACTTAAAACAAAACAAAAAGAAAAAGAAAAAAAAATTGTATCAAAAATTCAAAGAATTCAACTGCATAGAAATTAGTTTATGCAAGTAAATATTTTTCGATTAGTAAATTATTATTCCTTTATAAAACTTGAGTTATAAATTTTTTTCTGCAACTTTTTTGATAACTATAATATAAATAATATAACTATAACATTAAATTATAGTAGTGTGAGGGTTATAATAAATTGATGTATGTATTGAAATATATACTGTGAATTTAAAAACAAAAAGAGTATTAACAAAACAAATGTTTTATAAACAATTATTTGGTCAGAATTTTTATATCGTACATAAATACTTTATAATTAAAATAATAATTGATTAACTATATTGTAACTAAATTAACTTTAAATGAAAATATAAAATTGAACGTTATTACAAAATTGTAATATTTAATAGAATATATAATAGGCTTTCAATTCATGAATTATTAATGTTTATTGAAAATATAAGAGTAATTGTATCTTCATTAGTTTCATTTTCATTATCAATGTACTATATATAAAATAATGTTGAAAACTAAAATAAATACATACAGAAATACATCCATTAATCATCCTCTTATGTTTATAACAAAATTCATGTGTTTAATAAATACGTCTTATCTAGCATTGTATGTACAATAACTTTCATAGTTAAATATACTGTTTACCTATAAACAACTAAGTAGTCCTATAATATTTGTCATTTTATTAATGTAAGTTTCAAGAACATATTATATTCATGAATGAGCTCTTTATATTTATAACTCACCTGCTTATTGTCTGAGGTAACACTGGTTGGTGCACTTTGATTTGTTGAGTCTAAAGCAGTATCAGCGTTCATTGAAGCACATTCTGTGTTTGAACTCTGGTTACTAACAGTTTCAACACCTACCACTGGATTTTCACTAACTCTTTCATTAGAGGTTTCACTATTATTTTCAGTAGTTTTATCAGGTGCTACTGGTTCTTGACGATGTTCTGGCCCTGGGGCCATTTTGATTGAAACTGACAGCGTTGTGTCCGCTGTACTCATAGTTTTATCATTTTTCTTTGGTGTTTTCAAGGTCTAATGACCTGATTTATTTGATCACAGAAAACTATTCCAGTTTCTCTCATTTCGTATCATGTTTAGTTTATTGATTTTGTTCATAATATATTAAACCATTACAACTATCACGTCCACATAAATAAAAACATCTTTTACTGATGTCACAGCAGGTTAAGATTGAACGATTCAACCAATCACAAGTACAACTTGTTAAATTCGATTTAAGAGAACATATGTTTAAATAACAACAATTATTGTGAGATTCAATTCAAAAAGATTCTTTCAATGTACTTAATTTTACACGCGCTCCATGCGCGCTACTAAGGTGACAAAAATGGCACCGTCCACCATCTAGTGTCGTGACTGTCGATCAATCAGAAAACTGTTGTCTTAACATATTTAGCGGGATTCCCGAACTAATATTTAACCGTCAATCTTATACAGAATCGTTATCTTTTACATGTAGATATTGAATAAAATAAAATAAATTCAGGAAAATATTATGTTTATTTTCCTTACTTCTGTTTTGTATTTTTAATATAAAGGCTAAAAAAAACACTGACGTTCGTATTCGAATCAGTTAGAATCTCAGTGATACATAAAGTGTGTTATGTACTTCAAAGTATTTTGCAGATCTCTGTTTTAGATCATTTTCTCGTGTTATTGAGGTTATTTTAAATCTTCTTATTTTCGATTACACCTATCGAAACGTGTATTATTCTTGTTGTTTCAATGACAAATATTTACTACATATATATGTATTTCTGTAATATGTTAATGAAAAGAAAAATACGAAACAATGAAAACACTAATCCCACTTATATATTGTCTCATTATTGATGTACTTATTTCAAATTATTTGTTACTTTTTCTACAAAATGTAGCATAAAAAATACATAGTTTGTAACTATTTTTTTCTTTCTCTTCCAGTATCAAACAAATAAATATTTCGTTACGATTGAAACTAAATTTAAATTATTTCGTTTACATTGAAATTATAACAGCAAGAAATAGAATGTTTTTTATGCAGTAATCATTAGAATTTCATTCCAGAAATGGAAAAATGCAACTTCACTTGACATATCAGATTACTTTTACACATGTCAGTAATCTTTCAAAAAAATAAAACATTTAAGAAAGTCCAATTTTGGAATTACAAAACGAGCTTTATAATCGTCGTAGTTCGAGGTACTCATAAATTCAAAATGGCCGCTGTCGATATTAAAATGCACACTTTTCTTACGTACGCTTCTTGTAAATTTCTTTTTACACAAAATGCACTTTACTGATAGCGTTGTTCCAACCATGTACGGTTGGTAGACGCGAAACAGTATTTGTCCAAAATGACGATAATATTTCTGGCATTGCTTGTACACACACACACACACACACACACACACACACTGAAAAGTATGTATAGTTTGTTCTTACTACGGTTCTGTTGCACAAAGGCTTCGGAAGACACTGAGATCACTTTTGAAACATTTCACTGACAAGTAGGAATATCCCACGGAGTTACAAATACCTGAACGGATCATCAAAGCGTATTCCAAAATCGTCGGCGAATTATCGATCGCTTGATGTTACTTTTGTACGTACAGTTTTTGACAGCAGCATAAAGAACTAAATACATCGACAGCTTTCTATCGATATGTTCAATTAAAACATGGACAGAAAATCCCGTTAACGGGATTTATTTTAAATATAATATTAATTGTATTCGAATAAAAAGAAAGTAGTCCACCCAAAACTTCATCACATAACGTCTGAATCCATCTGTACGGTTAATCAATTTTTGCACTAGAACATTTTCACTTGCTTTCACTATTGTTTAATATTATGCTTAGTTAATCACATCGAAAAGAAGTTACAGGAAAACTGACGTAAACCTGCATAGACAGTTTTCAATAAACGAACGCTTTTGCGCAGAGAAACGGCGGACCAGCCGTTTAGCCTCCGAAAATGTCGTCTGGCTTCAGGAGCGTAACTATACGACAAGCTACATACTACAATTACAATTTTCTAACTTATTTAAAACTGATTATAATAACATAAAAATATATTTTCTATGGCTAGTGTTTGTATTTCAGCTCATAATTTATAGTGTTGAAATCAATACTGATGTAAATTCAAGGAATTAAATTTAATAAACGAAATGTATCAATAATTATAACTACCACTCGTTTTATATATTAAAAGGTAGCATAATAATTCTATTTTGCAAGAAATATGTTTTGTAATTATACATAGTATGAATAAATGTAAATTTAAAAGGATGATGAAAATGTGAATAGTTACGATACTGTTAGTTGTGCAAATGCTAATGCGTCACTAAAATCGATATATCTCGAACTCGAACGCGATATAACTGTCGATTATACCGATTCATTGACGTTATATGTTGATATATACTCTATAAGGTAATTTAGATTAAATTGAAGACAGTACAGTGTGTATAAAAACAGTTGAATAGTCGGAAAGTTTGTAAGTTAAGAATTGAAAAATATTATTTGAGATGGTTAACTATAAATAACGGATAAATCCTTACGCTCGGTTATAGATAACAGGTTCCGGTACAATTACATTTCCAAAACAGTGGGGAAAGTTTTGAGGCGGTAAAATGACGGAATCTGAGAATATATTTTTGTTTGTGCCCAACATTATTGGTAAATAAATATTTGTAGTCTAATATTCGTATAAAAATATGTATTTAATTTAAAATCTGTTATGTATAATAAAATTATTTATTTTTTAAATTATAGTAAGACAAAAAAATAATACTGATAATGTATACAAAGACTTCATTTACATATGTTATTTGATCGAATATAAATTTATGTATTTTTTTTTATTAATGAATAGAATTAATTTATATAAAGATGTATGATATGACAATATCTTTTATGGTGAAATAACATACTTTACATCATAAATAATTTCTATAATCAATATAAATAGTTTCTACTCTTTTTACAACATATATTTTGAAAAATTAAAAATGTTGATCTCTGGTTATTTTGTGATATAAAATATGATTAAAAAGGGATTAAATACACAGCACTTTAAAGACTTCTTGTATTGATTTGCTCTAATTGACAGATTAACTTTTTAATGGAAAACTTTTTGTACATTTTATATAAGCAATGTTATTGTCTTCTACTTAATAAAATATTCCAATATTAAGAAAAGATATAAATGAAACCTATTACAGCAGTAAACAAATTTTTAAAATAGAACATATGAGTATTCAAATTTGTAGATATATATGTAAATATTTCAAATATTATAGTGTACTGTATTTAATAAGAATATCATAATAATGCGTGCACGTGTGTATTGACAGGCTATGGCAGAGTGATTTTGGCTATTATATCCTTTTACTTTATGACAACTAACCACATTATAGCATCATGGTGTTACATTATTAGTGCACTATTAGATGCAGTGGATGGCCATGCAGCAAGATATTTCAATCAAGGCACCAAATTTGGTGCAATGTTAGATCAGTTGACTGATCGTGTTGGTACTATGTGTCTTTTAGCTGTATTATGTATATTTTATCCTTCATACTCATTCTGGTTTCAATTAAGCATGGCTATTGACATTAGTTGCCACTGGTTATATTTGCATACGTAAGGATTAATTTTATCTGTTTACGTATATTTATTATATACTGTATACATATACATATATTATAATTATTAGATATATTTCTTCATTATAAGATTGTATGGTCCTGTTGTAGGTCTCTTTTGCAAGGAAAGACAAGTCATAAATTTATTGACATGTCTGAAAATCCAATTATGAAAGTATATTACACTAATCGTACAGTTCTGTTTTTTATGTGTGCTGGTAATGAAGCTTTTTATGCAGCTTTATATCTTCTGTATTTTACAGAAGGACCCATTTGTAAGTTATTAATTATGTGTATACTATTTATATTGAACATTAATGGTCAAAAATAATATACATTTTTATTTCAGTGGTTGGTATAAGCTTATTCAGACTGGTTATGTATCTTTCTGCCCCAGTAGCAATCGTTAAAGCTGCTATTTCTTTATTACATGGATATGTATCTTGTATTAATTTGAGTATAATTGATTTGAAGGAAAGACAACAACTAAAAGCAAAATAAGTTATTACACTATCTAGTATCTTCTAGTCACTCTAAATGTGATTAACCGATCTTCCTAATTTAACATTTATTATATGCAAATATATGTTTATATTGGTCAATCCAATTAAATGTACCACATTTAAAGCTAAAGTTGACCAACTATTTTGTTATCAAATAGGTATATAATACTACTCGATGTTTAATCTCTATTTTAATAACAATAAGCATGCTTCAATCATTACATGTTATCTTCCAATACAACTAATGTTTAAACGAAGGACTCCTATTAATAATAATTTCATTTTTATGTCTTATATTTTTGTACTTAGTAAAACATGATGTTTTTGAATAATATATATATGAATTAATAATTTTTTTTAGTAAATATGTTTTAACAGAAACAGTGTTAGGAAAACATCGATAAATGTCAGGTACTTTTAACCTTGATATATTTTAATATAACTTGGCAAAAATATATTTCATGTTCAATTATCATTGGTTTGATACTTCTGTTGCATCTTTTTGTCATATATTAATGTATCTATAATGTATAAATTTGATGTGGAGAATGTATAAAGTTGTAAGAAAATATTTAATAAATATTTTTGTCCCTTGTACAATATTGACATCTTTATTATACTATAATTATTAATACAAAACATTATAAGTATATTAATACAGTTAATTGTATTAATACAATCATTAAGATATATAAAATAAATCATATCAATCTTACATACATTAAAATTAACTATCATTAAATATTTATTGACACATATAAACATTTTTACTATGTATATGAATCAATTTCTTTACTGTTATAAAATTTTTTTATTTTCATTAGATTAAAAGCAGGTAACGTTGTGAAAATAAGAAAAAAAAAATCATCCAAACAATTTAAACCTTAATCATCCAAATCATACTTACACAACTGATATAAAAGAAATAAAAAGATAGCGAATAAAAAATAGTGTGGAAATTTCTGTACAATTGCATCAATCTTTGTAATCTACGATTTCTACAATAAAATTTTTGAAAATGAAACAGCATAAAGAATAATGCACAGATCGTTTGTTTAATGTGATATTTATAACACAACTATTATTGCTATCGAAACATTTTGCTAAATCATTATAAAAACAATGGATAAATTATCCAATGTGACACGTGTTTTCTGCAACAGTAACAAATTTTCTCCACATATACACCGTATATTTCTCTATTGTAATATTCATTAAGCTGATAAACCTAATTATACGGTAAATTTTTCGATATGCGACAATACTTAAATGACAAAATGATCAACTAACCTCAAAAATTTCGTTCTCATTCCCCCGTCATGACCAGTCATGTTTCGGCGCCATGTTAATACTTCAAACTATTCGCGCATGTTGGAAAGTTCACAAAATTTGTATGATTTTTCTTCTTCTCGTTAAACTGTTCTGAAACAGAACTTTCACTAACTAAGCTTATTAAGGTGAACAAAAACGTCTCACTCGAACAACGTATACTGTTTGCACTACGTTGAAGTATCGAAACAAAGTACAATATTTATAAAAACAGATGAGAATTCTTCACCGGCATACTACGGGATGATTCGCGATACGACAGCGCCAATGTCGTCAGCTGCCTGTAAAATGGCGGTTTTTTACTGGTATTTGAACTTGTGGCTAACTGCTATATCCTCTGCGAGATAATTGAAAATACCTTATTGGATAAATATTACATATATGTGGGTAGTCGAAAATTTCGAATCAGCTAAATTTGGAAATTATGCTCAAATTTAGGTTAGATTAGGTTAGGTCCGATAAGGAATTTTATTCGAATCCAGATTCGGATTGGAACCCTGATAGTTTGTAAATATAAATATATTTGGTTATTCAAAGATATTTTGAATGTCTCCAGCTGGATTCGGTGCAAATACTATAATTTTTTGAATTTTCTGTCTTGTTATTGCGGTGTACGCTGTTTACAAATAGTAAACATGGAGTCTTAAGATCATGTTACCGAAAGATTTGAAATTTCACAACCTCAAATAATACATGATGACTTTATGTTTTTCGTGCTTCAATTTGTGTATGATTTATTAAGTTTAGAATATCATGGATTTTAAAAATGAATTTATAAATCACGCTTTATAAATGTACATGTATCAATATTACGTTCTACTAAAATTTATAAACTTTTAATAATTTTGCATCTTGGCAACTTTTCATGTCATATAAATCAGTAAATTTATTATATGATAAACATTTAATATAGTACAAATTGTATTTCTTTATTGCAATGTAAAAAGGTATAACCGTATAAGCATAGTGAATCGGCCCCAGCAACAATTTTGGTCGATATTTATACCACATTATACAAAATTAAGTTTTGAGTGACATCCACCGAAAAAATTAAGAATGATCTTTTACTACTTAACTATTATCTGTAAAAGTTTCAAAAGTATCGGATTGGTACAACATGATTAAAAAAAATAAATCCAATATTAGGGTTGTTACCCTTATATCTCCTCTGCCAAGGAGTGTAGATGGTTAAAATTGCTCACAATTATTCTTTAGGCAAAAAGCACTATGTGGTATAATATAAATATAAATCGAAATTGTTGCTGGTGCAGATTCACTATGCTTATATGGCTAGAGTCTACCTGTTAGACCCTTCGTACAACTTTTGGCAGTGAATTTCATATTTTCCTCATTTCCAGGGAAGACAAATTTTTACAGCTGCTAAATTTTTGCAACGTTTATTTTTATTTTTTGATTCTCATAATGTTAAACACTCATTTGTTATTATTTTTACATGTAGTTTTAATCCTTCATTATAAAAATATTGTATTATGATTAACATATAATATGCAATCATACATAGTAAAAGGTATCATATAAAATGGCTCAGCAATAACACTGTATGATTAAATTGTTTGTTTTTCATAGAGTTACAAAACATAATTTATAAATTGACCACGAAAGATTATTTTAATATTTTTTATTTTAAAAGAATAAGAAAATAAACATTAAAAAAAATCGTAAAACACAGAACACTGAAATTATAAAATTTGCAGTGATATATTACTCACGCAACACAGTTATTAAATTTTCTTCAAGATTTAAATCTGCTCTTGATGGATATAACAGTTTCATGTTACCTTCCATATCTACTACTTTTACTTGTTCTACAACTAAACTGTGATAAGCGGAAATATTTTCTTGGTCTGAAGGACATCCGAAACCTTGTATGACTAATTCCTTTAAAAACTGGTCCAATATGTTTCTATTAAAATATAAAATCACATTATAATTGAATATATTTACATGATCACTGAGGTATTTAATAATTATTTTTAAAACAATATGGTTTTAAAATCAATCAATAACTAATTATCAGTGTTTGTTATTAGTAAATTAAAATTATACCTGCAAACGTGATATGATGTGGCACTGGTTATTTCTATTAGCATTGTATCAGTATTTACTGACATTTTTGTAACATCACTATTTGTTATTGGTGGAAATGAAATAACTTGTTCAGAAGCATCCAATAAACATGGAAACATAGGTTTACCTTCTAGGAGGTAAAGGTACTTGTGAATGCCAGAATATACATTACGCTTTTTTTCTTTTCTTAAATTATCAGCTTCTGTTTGTAATTGTTGAAACAATGAAGCACCAGTGTAAATTTTATTACGCATTAATGGTTTAATTTCTAATTCAGTTGGTAGTTTTGCTGTATATGTTAGGTCACCTAAATATCAAATAGTGTTATAATATATTTTTATATATTTTAAAAATATGTTTTTAATTTCTATCATATTTACCAGGAGTAATCAATTTTACATCATGTGTTGCGATAGTAGCTGCATTTCTTTTTTCACATATTCCATCGTGTAATTTAGTTTGAAGTTGAATGAATTTCTTAAAACTGTCTTCTGTAAATTTTATATTTCTGACAATGCAAGCTGCGATATAGGGCCTAACATTTTTCACATGTTTTGTAATTTTAATCAATGGTGTGTCATTTGTTACTTTTAATACTTTTAACTTATGCGTTAAAATATCTATTGTATTAGCACTATTTTCAGATTCTGATAATTTCTGGGACCTTTTTCCTTTTTTTATTTTGGAATTTGAATTAACAGAACTAGTACTCCTAGAACAATGTGATTTAATATATTCCAATATTTGTTTAGTATGGCATTGATCCACCAATTTTGATAATCTTTTATCCATTAACTTATTTCCTTTTAATTGCAGTTCTTTCAACTTGTTACAGTCAGCTATTTCACCTGGAACAGCTACATCAAAGAACCAATGATTAAATGAATTTTGCAAGAAATAATTTTGCACTTGTTGAAATAAAATTACCTGAAATTAAATTATCTACTACATTTAATATTTTCAGAGATGACAGTTGATTTATAGCTGCAGGAATTTCTTTAATTTGATTACCATTAACATAAATTTCAGAAAGGTGAACCAATTCTGGATAGCAAATATCAGGAAAGGCTTCGAACTGATTATTCGATAGGTTCAAAACACTCAACTTAGTATTACCAATCTGTGTAGGTAAGATTTTTAAAAGGTTTGCACTCAAATTCATTGTGGTCAGTTGTGGGAGCTTTCCAATTTCATCTGGCAAAGAAGTCAATTTATTTCTGGAGCAATCAAGAACTTTCAATTTCTCTAATTTCCCAATTGTGTCAGGTATTTTTGAAATTTCGTTTGAATGTAACACCAAGTTAGTTAAGTTTATCAACTGTCCTATTTCTTCTGGTACTTCTTGCAAACATGTCTGTGTAATGTTTAGGTAATTTAAATGTTGCAGGTTGAATAAAGATTTGTCGAAACCTCGTTTTTCAATTAATTCGGAAATTGCCGGACCTGACAACACTAACTCGTGTTTATTTTCTGCGGCAGCGGTTCTGATCACATGCCACGAATTATCCATCGTCATCGTTATGGTTATTAATTATAAATACAGCTAAATGTCTGTCAACACTATATAGAACAACGTCATTTAATATATTTCGAGGTTATTTGCCGGCCTCTGCAATTTCAAACGTGCGTTATTAGTTCATAACGACATCTATATATGCACATCTGTATGTGCGCAGATTCACGTGTAGTATTTGTGTATTACCTAGTTTTACAGTTTTAAATCTCTATTTTGATACGAATAATCCTTATAACATTGACAATGAAACCTTTTGTATTTTTTGAATTCAAATTAAAGTTTTTAGAAGAACAGCGTTATATTTGTTATTACGTGTTTCACTTATTGTTCTTTAACAAATTTCCATATCAAATTACCCTAGTAGACGGTTATTTTGCCATCCGAATCTAAGAGCAGCTGTTTGCTCTGCGGCAGATAGTAGCGATGAGACGGCGAGGAGTCGACCACGCGTTATAATAACTATTCAACAACAGAAAATGAAGAGTAGGGAGCATCCGTTTCAATTCCTTTATGATTACACAGTACTTTTCATATGTACCTCGTTCATTTTACGTGGTTAAAAATCGTAATGTTTTAAAATCGTATGAGTTCCTTAAGGGGACTTTCCCATCAAAAGACCCGGAACTTGTTTTTGACAGTGACTACAGATCCAACCAGACTAAACCAGTGATCAGTAATGCCAGAATGCCGTTCGGTTGCTCCCGTCGGCTAAACTTCCGAAAACTTCCATGCTCCGAATTGGCTCAAATTTTGGAAATAGATTCTTTTTTGATGAAAATGATAATTGCGAAAAGGATTTTTGGCGATTCGACAAAAAATTTGTTATCACTATCTTACCGGCATAGTATCTGCATCTATATATTGTCATCTACGTTTTCTACAAAGCCATCGCGACAGTTAAAAATCAATAGACATAACGGGGGGATTTAAAAATCAAACTTAACTGATATCAATGATTTTGGCATGCGTGGCCGTATAACCTTCCCCGGTACATACCCTTTTTTTCACTCACCTATGCGTTAATCATTATATTATACTTACATTTCTCTATTATTAACCAAGCTTTACACATACATGTATACACACATACTTACTTTTGATACAACGCTATATATATACATATATATATAGTATATATATTGGTAAGTACCAATACTAGGTAACCTTGTCACATTATACTTACCTTTGTAAAGAGAACCCTGAGAGGAACATCTAGAATTTTCTTATGCATAATCAACATCCGCTCTCATGCTCCTCAAGTAACGTCTGCCACTGATAAACTCATGTGCAGTATCAATAGCCGATAAGCTGTCTGCTGCGAACACTGAATTAACATCAGCGAAGATAACCGGCTCTAAGAACGCTGACGACCGATAAGCCCGTCAGCTACTTACCTCAGCATCCTTTTCAATACAAATAGAGGGCCCAGAGCCCAGTCCCAGAAGTTCTACCGGAGCCGTTCATCTTGTGCATATCAAGCCCTAAAAAGTGATCTACAGTAGTTCTCTACGAGTCTCTACCATCTTGTAACTATACGTAAGTCATTATATTATATCAAATATCCATTATTGTACTCTGTGCATTTTATTCCGACTATACATCTCCACCTCCAATCCTACGTACGGAATCTCGCACACCCTAAATTATTCGCGACTACTATCATTCTTTAAATTGATTCCGATTATTTGCGGTACTTTACAATAAAACCCGACGTACTTCAATTATTACCTTTATTACATCAACTGCTCGATTCTTATTCGATTTCTATACTCTTCCATCTGCCTGGCAGCGCTCAAAGGAGTCGCACCGTCATCTGTACCACCGTTATTGCGCTACATTCTACAATGAGTAAGAATCGCGTAACTAGATGATTTATAACTCATTCATTTTATTTACGTTTTATTCTATTACACGTTGCAGGCTTTGTAGTTTAAGCGCACTAAGCGTCC
Source organism: Osmia bicornis bicornis (assembly GCF_907164935.1). NCBI lineage: Eukaryota > Metazoa > Arthropoda > Insecta > Hymenoptera > Megachilidae > Osmia > Osmia bicornis. The sequence continues at coordinate 10,395,428 of NC_060221.1, forward strand.
TAATAAAAGGAAACGTCGCGGAGGAGCTAAGCACCGAGTTCGAGTCGCCTTTAAACGTCGCGTTCGTGAATTGATAGAGGAGTTAAACGCTCCGCTTCCGAGCTCGTCCGCCAATCCCGACGAGCCTTGTTACTCGCCGTTGTCCGAGGCCCCGACGATCCGTCTGGGTCCTGCGTCGCCAGAAGTTATCGATTTAACAACTGAATCGGAGGACGTAGCCGGAGATCCAGGTCCCGCTTCACAGGAACCGTCCCCCACCTCCGATCTCGATACCGACGAAGCTATTAAAGTGAATAATCATCGCGAGATTCCGGACGACATATTAAATCTTTATATTAATGAATACGCAAATATACAGAATAATCTCATACCTGCTCCACTATACCACTGGTGTAAACAAGCCTCAGAAGTGTATGGCAAATCCGAATAAAGCTCAACAATCTGTTACCTGGCGTACTTTCATTTCGCCTTTCCTTGCCCTTACCGAATCATAAACCCTGTAGGGACGTGTATTCGTCCAACAGGTCCCTTTGATGGTTCGGCGGACCCACCCGAAACAAGACGTAAATTAAAGTCGTTCATTTATCTAGTCTTCCTACTTACCTCCCGGAGATAACCCTTCCGACCGGTAAATTCCCGGCCGATAATTCACCTTCCTTCATACTTATCTCCTCCCTTCTTACGGCAACGTGCGTCCGAGCCGCTCCGGCTCCACGGCCATGACACTATTCTACTAGGTCTGTTGTCCGCTTCGCTACTAACACAATAATGAGCGCAACTCGTATTCAATAAGGACACTAATTTGTAGTGAAAAGCTTAAATGGTGATATCGATTTGTAATCAAATTTAGGAACTTTCTTGCGCGTGAATTTTCAAAGCGAAGCTCTCCTTGGTACGATCGGCAGTAAAATTGGTTCGAAGGAACGTTACGATTCCCCTACAGGCGGAATTTCGGCCCCCTTTCCTCTAATTCTCTCATCCAGCGAAATTTCGCGTCGATTGTACTGTGCGTTGCAGTTAAGTTGCTGTCCAATCAGGTACATACATACATAGCTTTGAAAATACATTTATTTAGAAATCATAATACAATACAGTGAGTATAATAAATATAATGTAATGTAATGTAATGTATTATAAGATTGTTTCGGCGCGATCGCTGATCAGAAGCCGGAATGCCGGAACCATTCAGCGCAGAGTGCGGAACGTACTATCTATTTTGCAGATAACAAATTTCTGCTTTTTTATTTGCGAATATCTCATTAAATGTAATGTTTGCGACTGGAGCAATTTTAGATTCCGAGGGAGCAAATGGGGAGCAATTTTTTAAGACATAAATTGTTAAGAAATATTAATATTCAGCGCCAACTTTACTTCGGTACGTGGCAGCAGCATCGATGAGTCGATAAAATAATATAATCTTGCCCATGGTAATATGCCAGAATTGAAAAACCAGGAGATTTAGTTCGAATCCCGATTCAATCCTGATTTTTAATACGTAACAATACATTTTTAATACATTAAATACTTTGCTTTGAAATACATTAAATTGCGAAGCACATAAAAAAAAGAGATGAACTGCTTTCTTTATTGATATCTAGCCCTTTATCGACCCCGATCGCCCGTCAATCCATAATCGATATAGAACCCTTACCCAATCAAGCCGTGACCCGACGGAAAGACCCAATCCTGACCTGTATCCCCTCCCCAAAATTCCCTGCGACGCGCGACGGGCTCGCCGTCGCGTCACCGCGACTGCGACGAGCGAGCAGTCAGATTTTGGTATTAGAAGTGATAGTATCGAGTGAGTACGAAAATACGAGTGCGTACGTGCGGTCAATGTATCGGTAAGTTCCGATTATTGCTAAAATTGTAAAAGGGTCCGATAACGGCCACCTTCCGCGCCCGAATCTTTGTACGCCGCGATATCGTTTCACCCCTTCTCTAACCCCTAATATCCTCTGTTCCCTTTGGATACTCGATCGCGTAATGCGAAAAACCTCCTCGAACCCTCTACCCCGAGATTCCCATCCCATATTCTTCCCAACCCTTGCGAACTCCCCCGCATAGTCTGTGACGGCCGGCTACGGTCCTTATTGTAGAAATTTTGTATAGGGTGAACTCCCAAAAAGGGTCAAAAATTTGGCGCCCAACGTGGGGCCAGGAAAGTCCAACGTTCCATAAACTCTCGCGATTGGAATTTCTCGAAACACCGTTACGAATTTGAAATTGTCGAAACTACGCAGAAGGTGCCCGTTACCGTTACTGATACCCTTGTTGCCGTTTTTTTTTGCCATTGCCAGTCGAACACGGTGTTGTGATTAACGTACCGATATAAAAGCTATCAGTGCCTCTCAACCGACACAAAAGCCGTTTCCAATCGAACGCTTGATTTTGAAAATTATTTTGAATCTGCTGCATGGCCACCGAGTTTGATAATCTGTGCCATAAAATTTTTTTTGTCTTGTTTCGCCGTTTTAAATTTTCGTGTCGCGTTTTGTCGATATTGAGTGTTCTTGTCGTGCCCTTTGCCGATTTCGAATACTCTTGTCGTGCTACTTGCCAAAAAAAATATATGGTTTCATTTAGAAAACAAAACTTGACCATCATATCTCTTAAACTAATAATGCAAAAGATTTTATTATATCTGTAGTCACTATTACTGTATCTCTTACAACTGTGCACCTCCTACATCCCTGCATCCCTTATACAGGGTCTCCCAGAACTCATTTTCACCCAGTGAAGGGGTGGCAGCTGGTGTGATTCTAAACAACTTTTTCCTTTGCCAAAATGTAGGTTAAGGCTTGGTTTTCGAGTTATTAACAAAAAACACCGATCAATCCGAGCGCGTAGAGCGCGCGGTCTGAGAGAGTGCAGTGTCGATTACGGGCCTGACGTAGGTCGTAAACGAACGGCTTGGCACCCCGTTGGGATAGCATAATAAAACATCTGAACTGGTAGAACATTTTTAGTCTGTAGTTGTTTAGAATGAATACGGATCCTAATCTCTTGTCGCCTGTCATAATGTAAAAAAGGAAATTCTAAGGATTCTAAACAACAAATAAAAATGTTTGAAATGGAATAATTAATAAACGTTTGAATTGGAGGCTACGTTAATGATGAAAAATTTGAAAACAATTTAAATGAAACTTACACATTCGTTCCTAAATTAACCTGCTACCCTGAAAGCAGATAATTGTCACTGGATCACTGTGTCGATTCCATCCATTCGACGAGGAAACACGTTCGGTAGAACAGTTGTTTTCATGGTCGGGCCAGTGAACTTCCCTCATTTATTGCACTTAGGTATGAATAATAGGCGAGGTATTTCCTCATCGAATGTTCAGAATCGACACAGTTACCTAGTGGAAATTATTTGCTGCCAGCGTAGCAGGTTAATTTAGAAACGAATGTGTAAGTTTCATTTAAATTGTTTTCAAATTTTTCATCATTAACGTAGCCTCCAATTCAAACGTTTATTAATTATTCCATTTCAATTATTTTTATTTGTTATTTAGAATGCTTAGAATTTCCTTTGCATTATGACAGGCGACAAGAGATTAGGTTACGTATTCATTTTAAACAACGATTAAAAATGTTCTACCAGTTCAGTTTTTTTATTGTGCTATGCCAACGGGGTGCCGAGCCGTTCGTTTGCGACTGCCCGGTTTTCGTAGCCGACATTGCCGTCCCTGAGCCCGCGTGCTGTACGCGCTCGGATTGGTCGGTGTTTTTTGTTAATAACACGAAAACGAAACAACATTTTGGCAAAGGAAAAAGTTGTTTAGAATCATCTTAGAAATCATCCCTCTTCGGCTGTCGAGGTAGTCGCGTGACACCCTGTACATCCGCGATGATCCCATTTGTAAAAATTTATGGAATTTGTTGTTTATTAACCATGTTACGAGCCGGAGGGGGCGGCTGCGTAGCCGGGGCTTAATTTCGGTAAATGGTAATTGTTAATGGCTTGACCAGTGTTGTTATTAACACTGGTAGCCTAAGGAAGTAGACGTGGAGACGAACCTACGTATGGCTAACGTAGGGAGCTCCAGGAGGTTGGCTATGGTGGACGAACCTACGTATGGCTAACGTAGGGAGCCTCAGGAGCGTGATATGCGGACGAACCTACGCATGGCTAACGTAGGGAGCTGCAGGAAATGTTAGTATTAGGTCTCGTAACTTGATTGATGTACCTCGAGCGGTAAAGGTACACCTTAATGGGTTTCTGGATAGTAAATATAATTGAGCAATAGTATATAAGTTAAACTAATATGAGTTTATTCTCTATTCCGGGACCTTACAATTGTTGCGTGTAATTGTCGCGGTATTCAATGAATTAAACTCTAAGTTGCAAGTTTTAAATGAGTTGAATAAATACAATTTAGTTTCGATTCCGCGAAGCAAGAATCTAATCCTTCTCGGTTTTCACGAACGCGAGCAAACGGGGGCGGACTACAACGATTATAATAATGCTTAACAGCAGACAGCGTACTGTATAGTTACTGTGAGTGCTTGAAAGGTTCTTGAATACCCGAAACTCGCAGAGTTTCCTCGTTGCAGAGATTATCCGAAAAAGAACGTACTGACGTGTATCGAACTGATTCTAGACTTCAACTAGACCCGAGGTGCCCTTGTCGCCACCCTTTTTATACTCAAAAATTAGAGTAAAAAGAGTGGTGGGGACTGACTCTACGTGATCCGTAGGACCGCGCCCTTGCGCCGTTGGTCTCGAATTTTCTAGAAGACGGTTGGTGTCGGGTGCACACATCCGATTCCATATAAGGAAATTTCTTGAGAAGGGTTTGTAACACCATATAAGGAAATTGCCGAGACGGATACGTAACAACCATCTGAATTCGGTCAATTTTTTTTCGGTTTATGGTTATTAGCTAAGCAACGAAAACGTAAAATCACCTTACACTATCCTACAAATACTACACGTTCCACTAAAAAGTGTGAAATAAAATAATTTTTAACAAAAAAAAAAATCCGACTTCAAAATGGATTAAAAAGTGTAAAATAATTTCTATTTCATTTATACCAATATTCCATAGCTATTAATAATATCTACTTAATTGTTAAATAGGATACCAAATACATTTCAAAGTTTTCGGAGGCGGCGTAAAATTAAAAACTTTTCTTCTATTAGGAAGATCCTAGTTCAAGCGTCGGCAACCTATGACAAATGACCCATTTGATAGTTTCAAGTAAACAATATTCAACGGGAATCAACACACCCATTGCGGATTAACTATACTCAGTGACTATAGATAGTAGAAGACTGGACATGCCTTTGTTCTCAAAGGCTCGTGAATTTGTACTGTAGGGACCTACTTGTAGCGCGCAGGCGCACGATCAGTATTACCAACCTAGAGAAAGACAGAAAAACACGTGTGTAGAAAAAGCGCATCAGAACAAGTCTGAGCGTCGCAATAAAAATAACAATTTGGATAAAAGAATAAACGGTGTGTTACAAAAAGAGTTTTGATATCTAACGGAACAACGTAAACCTTTTCCGGACTCCGTTCGATCAGATAATAAAACTATAGGCGTAGGCGTATGCTACATAATAAATTGGTGCCGAAACGCGGTTAAAAAAAGAACAATGCCGACGGACGGAGAACAAAGAGATGCAAAAGACTTTCCTATAGAAATTCAGACCAACGATTTTAGAAGTGCCAGATTGCCACAGTTTTGGAAAGAGGAACCAAAATTATGGTTCTCAATGTTAGAAAAAGAATTTGCAGCTTATTGTGTCACAGCAGATGCGGTAAAAGCGGCTGCGGTAGTCCGAAATCTCGACTCCACGACAATGAAAGTTGTAGCAGATATATTAGATGCTATGCCAACAGGCGACTCTTATAACGAGTTAAAAGAAGCGTTGATCACTCGGCTAGCGGCGTCTGAGGAAACTCAACTAAGACAGTTACTGACGGGTCTTGAGTTACAAGACAAAAGGCCATCCGAACTCCTAAGGGAAATGGTTTTTCTGGCTGGCAAAAAGGTAACCAACAATGTTTTAAAGACGCTCTGGTTACAAAGGTTACCAAAAAGGACCCAAGAGGTACTAGCTGTAGTGGAAGACGTCGAATTAGAAAAATTGGCAAAATTAGCTGATAAAACTATGGAACGCATTGGACAACCAGAAATAGCTATTGTATCGGAACCTGAGAGAATATCTAGAAGAGATCAACACGAACAGAAAGGCGAAATGGCGGAGTTGACTCAACGTTTGGCCAACCTTGAGGCATTGGTACGTGGCAATTTCAAATCTAAGAGAAAAGGTAAGTCACCACATTGGAGACGATATCGTTCTGGATCAAGAGGTCGAAATGCTAACGGGAAATGCTATTTCCATAATAAATTTGGTGAAAATTCATGGAGATGCCAGAAACCATGTAACTGGACGGGCCTAGACCAAAGGAAAAAGGAAAACTAATGTCACCGTCTCTCTTTGAGGCGAGACAGGGCGGTGCAATTAAACAAACACGCCTCATGGTTTCTGATCATATAACAGGTACCAAATTTTTAATAGACACTGGAGCAGATGTGTCGGTAATACCTAAAAGATTTGGAGACAAAAGAAGCATAGATTCCGAATTCTGCTTGTATGCAGCAAATGGTTCAACAATTTATACCTATGGCGAAAGCGACACTGACGCTTGATTTAGGTTTGCGTAGAGCATTTCCATGGAAGTTTATCGTGGCGAAAACTACCAAGGCCATATTGGGTGCAGATTTCCTGGGGCATTTCCATCTTCTAGTGGATATTAAGCACAAACGGTTAGTAGACGGTCAAACCTTATTACATTCAAAAGGAAAAATTACTGGTTCACAGCACATAACCATAACTACTGTGAGCAAAGATGGTTGTTACGGGGAATTATTTAAGGAGTTTACAAAGCTATCCAAAACATCCTACGAGACCAATGTGAAACACCAAGTACAACATTATATTGTGACACGAGGACCCCCAATTGCGGAGAGACCAAGACGTCTCACACCGGAGAAGCTGAAAGTAGCTAAGGTAGAATTCGATTTTTTATTAAAACAAGGAATCTGTCAGCCATCAAGGTGTGAATGGGCAAGTCCACTCCACATGGTGCGAAAAAAAAACAGGTGAGTGGAGGCTATGCGTAGATTACCGCAGATTGAATAGTAAAACACAGCCCGATAGATACCCCCTACCCCATATTCATGACATTACTCAACAGATAGAAGGTACAAAAATTTATACGGTACTGGATCTAACACGTGCATATTATCACTTACCAATAGCGGCTGAAGATCGACACAAGACGGCTGTAATCACGCCTTTCGGTCTATTTGAGTCCCTTAAAATGCCATTTGGACTCAGTAATGCCGCACAGTCATTCCAAAGATTCATGGATACGGTTCTGAGAGACTTACCTTTCGCTCGTTGCTACATAGATGATATCCTGGTCGCATCTAGTTCAGAAGAAGAACATAAGCAACATTTACGCACTCTTTTCAAGAGATTGCAAGAGTATGGTTTGACGGTAAATATAAAAAAATGTACTTTCGCAAAAGAAAGCGTTAGGTTTCTAGGCTACGAAGTGAGCCAACATGGTGTTGCGCCGTTGACGGAACGGGTCAAAGCAATCCAAGAGTACTCAAAACCTAACACAATAAATGATTTAAGAAGATTCCTGGGAATAATTAACTTCTATAGAAGGTTCATACCAAACGCTGCAGAAGCGCAAGCACCTCTACATGCCCAACTAACCGGAGCTAAAAAAAGGGATAAAAGACTTGTCAAATGGACAAAGGAAGCTGAACAAACCTTCGAGGAGTGTAAAAAACAAATAGCTCAAGCCTCGTTATTGAATTACACTAAGGATAATGCTAAATTAGCATTGACAACGGATGCTTCGAACGTGGCGATTGGAGCGGTTTTGGAACAGCTGGAAAATTGTCAATGGAAGCCATTAGGGTTCTGTTCAAGGAAGCTCGATAAAACGCAAAGTAAATACAGTGCGTACGACCGAGAGCTACTGGCCATTTACAAAAGCATAAAATTTTTTAAACACCTGTTGGAAGGAAGAGACATTGTAATACGCACAGACCATAAGCCATTAACTACGGCATTCGAACAAAGATCAGACAAAGCTACGGCACGTCAACTGAGACATTTGGATTTTATAGGACAGTTTTCTACCAGTATAGTACATATATCTGGTCAAGATAATATTATTGCAGACGCACTTTCTCGAATAGAGCAAGTAGATATGCCTGTGTTAGTTTCCACAGAAGAGCTCATTAAAGAACAAGCAAAAGATGAAGAGTTACCACAAATATTGCAGGAAAGTATACCTCAGTTAAATTTACACAAATTACAGGTGGAAGGAAATAATACTCAGTTGTATTGTGATGTAAAAGACGATAATATACGCCCTTACGTACCTAAGAGTTTACGTAGAAAAATATTTAATTCAGTTCACAATCTGGCACATCCTAGTAACAGATCCACAAAAAAATTAATAGCAAAAAGTTTTGTTTGGCCAAAAATGAACGCGGATATTAGAAACTGGTGCAGAGTATGTATTGCTTGTCAAAAAAGTAAAATACAAAGGCATAATAAAATAGTTCCTGAAAACATAGAAATCCCTAAGGGACGATTTGAGCATATACATGTGGACATCGTCGGGCCGCTACCTCAATCCAAGGGTTTCTCATATTGCCTGACGATGATTGACCGTTTTACTAGATGGCCAGAGGCGGTTCCCATTAAAGACATCACAGCGGATACAGTTGCATCAGCCTTCTACACGGCTTGGATTGCCAGATTTGGAGCACCTTTAACCGTTACCACGGATAGAGGTGCACAATTTGAGTCTCAGTTATTTGAATCATTGATGAAGCTTTTGGGATGTACGAGAACTCGTACCACAGCATATCACCCAGCTTCTAACGGCATTATCGAACGGTGGCACCGTTCGCTTAAATCTGCAATAATGTGTAACGGAACAAAAGACTGGGTAGAAATTTTACCAACAGTATTATTAGGACTAAGGACGAGTTCCAAACAGGATATAAAGGCCTCAGCTGCGGAGATGTTGTACGGCGTTACGTTAAGACTGCCAGGAGAGTTTTTCCTAAGCGAAGAAGTAAGCAACGAGCCGCAACCTTTCATTGAAAAATTTAGAGAACATATTAGGAAAATACGTTCAGCGCCGACCGCACATCATAAATTGGTTAAACCATTCGATCATAAGACTTTAAATACATGTTCACATGTCTTCGTCAGGGTAGACGCGAGCAGAAGGTCCTTGGAAGCACCATACGAAGGACCTTACACTGTAGTGTATAGAATTTCGGAACATGTATTTAAAATTGATTACAAAGGCGTACCAACAAATATATCCACAGAATGACTCAAACCAGCATTCATTGAGGTCTCACAGGAGGAACTTGATACAAATAGACAGGTACAGCTAAGGACATACAAAGGACCAAAGACTGTTAGACTTAAGTTGTAAAAATTTTTTTATATATTATTAGGATAAGTTTTTCTTAGTTAGTTTTGTTAGTTTATTCACAATTTTATTTACAATTGTCCACAAATTTATGTTAGCAGTGTTAAATACTTGAAGGGGGGTAATGTAGGGACCTACTTGTAGCGCGCAGGCGCACGATCAGTATCACAAACCTAGAGAAAGACAGAAAAACACGTGTGTAGAAAAAGCGCATCAGAACAAGTCTGAGCGTCGCAATAAAAATAACAATTTGGATAAAAGAATAAACGGTGTGTTACAAAAAGAGTTTTGATATCTAACGGAATAACGTAAACCTTTTCCCGACTCCGTTCGATCAGATAATAAAACTATAGGCGTAGGCGTACGCTACAGTGCCTCGAGAATGAGCGCCATCTGCTCTATCCTAATATAAAAATGTGAAACACTTTGCACTAGAGAAGTCTAACACGCGTTGATGGTAACGGAAGATTGCTTCGATAAAATTAAAATTAAAAATTAAATTAAACTTAAAAATTAAATTTACCTAATTTTCATGATTTTGAATCTCAGTATGTGTGTCTGGTCGCCTAACGGCGACCAGAATATCACTTTACCCTAACCTAACTTAATTCACTGATTAGGTAGAGTAGATTGGGTTAGGTTAGGCTATATTAAATTCCCAGGTGCCATCATAGCTACGATACATTGAAATCATGAATGCAGAAGTACACAAGGTATATATTGGTCATCGGTCGCCGTACTGTTGCCTGCAGAAAGAGTAGAAAAGCGGCGATTCCATACTAATGCGTATGTTGTCACGGACACACACGGATGGCCAGAATTCAATGTGTTAGTTTCAACAGTTTTTCGAAAATATCTCGAAAACTAAGGCCGAGCGGCGGTTATATGTATAGGAAAAAGTTGTTCAAAATGTTGAGTTTTACAATATATTTAAATTTGATCAAAATCGGTGAGGTGTAACCTAATCTCAATAATTACCTTTTATTATTAGTATTTATCAAAACATTTATTTATTTTTCGTTTTTATATAATTAAAATTTGTAACAGTTCGTTTATTTTTTTTTTGTATTACTCTGATTTAAAATAATAATTATATTCATATTCAATAGCTAAAAAGAATCTTGTATTTATTAATATTTATACTTAACAAAAATTTACTCCAAAAAAATATAGATCGATAATTGTCGCGTCAATAAAACTACCGCGTCGATAAAAGATCGACACAGCGCAGCGCGCGGAATAGATAGATAGAGATAGCAATAGCGCGTAAAAAGAGATAGAGATAGCAATAGCGCGTAAAAAGAGATAGTAACAGAGCGCAGAATAGAAAGAGATAGCAACTATGCGTAGATAGAGATAGCGATACGCGCGGAGTCACTACACGCGGGTCAAAGTCCAAACACTTCCGGTATCAAAAGTACATGTAGAAAAAACTGCTACGTCAGCAGTTCTCTGGTATAAATACGAGCGTGCCGCGCAGAGCCACTTCTCTTCGATTCTGATCGTAGTCCGACACGGGTCTACGGTACGATTATTACTTACAAGGGACATTACCCAATCGACACACGCCGATTTTGATGCCCTTTAAGTATGGTATAGAACTCAAAAAAATATTTGACACGTATTTTTTTTTATCGGCAATCGTCCATGCTGAAGGGGTGAAAATAGCCCTCAAATTTGGGGTTGCAAAACATATTTTCTTGAATATCTCAGGAACTATTAGATGTAGGCGAAAAATTCAAAATGGAATTTGTGTGTTTTTGAACAGCAAATTTTTCTATGTAGCCACCTTTTTGATAAATTTATTTGTTTAAAAAATATATTGAAAAATAATCTATGTTTTTTATTTTTTTCATCCCTTCAGCATGGACGATTGCCGATAAAAAAAAATACGTGTCAAATATTTTTTTCAGTTCTATATCATACTCAAAGGGCATCAAAATCGGCGTGTGTCGATTGGGTAATGTCCCTTGTTAGAAGTTCAGTAGCATAGATTGTTTTGTCGGCAAGGCGGCAAAGGTTCCGCGTCGGACCCGGAGCGCTCAACTACCGGTTCGCAGCGGTTCTCATACGTGAGCGAAAGCAGAAGCTCCTTGGATGCGGCCTACTAGTACACTGTAGTACACTGGCTCTAGACTCTAGAGCGACGACACCGCCTTGCAGTGTTCGCCACCAAGATTACGAGCGAGCCTATCAGTGACGGCTAAGTTGCCCAGAAATCGTACTGCGGCCGAACGATCTAGCTCCTATAGTGTCAGAACGGATCCTCGCCAATTTTCCGACAATCGATCATTTTATTTAAATTATATTATAAATTCAAATTATAGATTTAAAGTTTGATAATCGTATCTAGAGCCGCGTTCACTAATTAATTTATTTTTCTTTGTATTTTTATTTTAGGTCGAATCACTTTGTAACTAATAATCTGATTTTCTTTCATTGTATTTCATTCTTCAGCACAAACGCAATTGTTATTTTCCTTGTATTTTCTTATCCAGGGCGTACTCATTGTGCTCTACTAATATATTATTTTCTTTTTGTATTTCTGACACAGGGCGTAATTTCTGTACATTGATTACTTAATTACATTAATTCATTATATTATTTAATTCAATATTTTTTATATTACTTACCTTTTTTTATTATATTAAAAAAACAAACACAACATTACATTTCTTGAATAAATACAGTAAAACTTGGATATATGTAACAAACATTGGGACCCAGGCGTTGCATATATCCAGTCGAGGTGTCGAATCTCGGGTTACACGCGACGAGCAGCCAAGCGTGAACGTAGAAAAGGACAGACAGTGGTAGAAAGAGAGAGGTCCGATGATCAAAGGAAAGAGCCAAAACGTATCGGTGTGACTAATAATAATTCAACTATAAAACTTTTTTATTTTTGACTTTTTTTTACTGAAACTTTTACTAACGCATTGGTGAAATTTTTCTGATTAAAATGATACCAAACACGATATAGTTTCAATTATAATTACTTGCTAAAATTGATGTTAAAGGTTGGCGAAAAACAACAGAGATCGAAATCAAAACCAGTCGCAGTGTCGGCTCTGGTTTCAAAGGTTTCATTTATCCAGGCAAGGTGGCGATTCTGGGCATTTAATGTTGCATTTATCCAAGCGAGGTGTCGATTCTGGGCATTTGATGTTTCATTTATCCAAGCGAGGTGTCGATTCTGTGTCCGTACACATGTTTTGTATTCAGCCGACATGCCGATTCTGTGTCCGTACACATGTTTTCTGTTCAGCCGACATGCCGATTCTGAGTCCGTACACATCTTTTGTATTCAGCCGACATCATTTATATTCAGTCGTGATGTCAATTCTATATTGTTTATTCTATTACTATTGTTTATAAATATAATTCAAACTATATCGTGTTTAGTATCATTTTAATTAGAAAAATCTCACCAATGCGTTAGTAAAAATTTCATTAAGAAAAAGTTAAAAATAAAAAAGTTTTGTCGTTCAATTAGTATTAGTCACACCGATATTACGGTCAGATCATATTACACGGTTTCCTCGCCGAGCGGCTCGGTTCGGCCTAGGGGGATCCCCCCAAGTGGAGGGGATAGCGATGTTGCATATATCCAGAAAAAACTTTTGTTGCATATATCCAGGTTTTACTGTACACATATTTTGGGAAAATTTGCGAAAGGCCCCATCACCCTAGGACAACCAAACTTCGGATTTATACGAGAAATCGAATAAGACCATTTTCAGAACTGGCAAATAAACCATTCTCGAGATATACAGGGTGTTCTAAAAGTGCGGAAACCCCCTATTATCTTGATAAGAACGCATTTCCACCCAAAATGACTAACCCTAACCCTAACCCTAACCCTAACCTAGGTTAGGTTAGTCATTTTCCGTGAAAATGCGTTCTTATCGAAGTAATAGGGGGTTTCCGCACTTTTAGAATACCCTGTATATCTCGAGAACGGTTTATTTGCCAGTTCTGAAAATGGTCTCATTCGATTTCGCGTCCCTCAATTACTATAAATCCGAAGTTTGGTTGTCCTGGGGTGATGGGGCCTTTTGGAAGTATACCCCATATTTTTTTTGAGAAAGGAATTAACGTTGCATTTTACTCCTTTATCGCGTGCCACCCGAACCTATAATCCCTCCTTTATTATAAAAAAAAATTCGAGTCGCCTTCTCATAGGGAAGCGCTCTCCCTACGCGTCGGTGCAGTAGCGTGCTCGTGATAAATTCCGAGACGTTACACATGGATAAACAAATCTGTTGCTCGTCCGCAGTAAATACAGGATGCGGATACAATTGCATTAACATAAACGTCTTTACTTTGTTCGAAACTTTGTCCTTTATGTTTCGATCGAAATCTGACTCCGTCATTTTGTACGACTCTAATTTACGTTTTAATACTAATATTTGTTTATTTTTGCTCGCTAGCAGTTTACGCAATTTCTGCGTTGCTAATTTGAGCTGATTAATTTGTTTTTGCTTTCTTGTAGAAAGCAATTCGCGTGAATACTTACGACTGTTACGCATAGGCGCAGGCTGTTCATTATTTTCACGCAAATCATATAATACCGGTACGGCATCCTTCTTCAACTTTATTTGCACTATCTTGTCTTCTTCGGCAAAATGTCTTGTACAAATGTACCGCCGTTTTAACTGTCCATCACTTAACTCCGCGAAATCATCGTTACCACTATTCACGATCCACTCTATTAATCGATTATTGTCTTTAACTGGAAATGGAAACTGGAAATGGAGGTGGGTACAGACATGCAACAGAACACAGTAACGTAACTCCGTCGTGTATCAAGTGTGGACGCGACACCGTAACAGCGTATCAGCGTAACATCGTAACATCGCAACGTCCCATCAGTTGTCGGTTTTTCGCCGTCACATTAAAGAAATGTTACGCATTCACGATACACCCCATCTATGCAAGTTTGGACGTGCATACGAACCTGCATGCGTCCATACAGAAGAACATCGCATTTAGTCAATATTGTAATCTGTGAAGAATGGAGTGGACCGAAGAGATTGTGCTGCAATTAATCGAAAATTATCGAAAACATAAAATATTGTGGGATCCTCAGCATCCCAAGTATTATCATAAAATTAAAAAAAGTGATGCGTGGGATAAAATAGCACAAGAGCTAAGCATCATAAGAGATGAGTGCAAGAAAAAAATGAATGCATTGCTATCAGCACTCAGGCGCGAAAAAGCAAAAATCAAAAAAAGCCACGGCACAGGAAAAGGTAAGTGTTAATAAATATGTGGCACAGGAAAAGGTAAGCGTTAATAAATATGTAGAGTTGGTTATTTCATAGTACAGAAAAACATAATAAACAGAATGAAGAATTGTATCAGAAAATTAAGTGGTATAATAAGTTAAGCAGTATTTTTTTATTGTAGGGCGTTCGGATGTGTACGAGAGTAGTTGGTTTGCTTTCAACAGTTTACTGTTTCTCTGGGACAAAAACAAAGTTTGTGATACACGCAGTACTGTAAGTATATATATATATATATATTGCAAGATATATGTCATTACATTGTTCATGAATAATTGTCTTGCCACAAAATGCTGCCTTCATTTTGAAAGAAACCCGCCAATTCCTCTCGAATTTGTGTAGCATCTGTAGATGGTCTTCTGGGAATCCTGCTTAGAGAAAGTAAAGAATACATAGGCACACTAGCTATACTTCTATACGTTCCTGGTACAAATTGTCCCTCTCGTTCGGTATCAAATATTTCATGTGACGTGTACAGTTGGCAAGAAGTCGAGCTTTTTCGTAAAAAATTATGCAAATGGGCTACTGTCAGTACAATAAGCGTAGCTTTTTCGGGTTCCAACAATAGAGGTTTACGGAGTACCTGAAATATTGCTGAGGCAATACCAAAGACATTCTCCACAACTCTTCGTGCGCGCGATAGTCGGCAATTAAAAATCCTTTGAAATGATTCCTTCTGATGTATACCCGAAAACGGTTTCATTAATGTGCTAGTTAGACCAAATGCCTCATCTCCAATGAAGAAATAAGGAACTTCGCGGTGTCTACCATCCAAAGGTTCTGCTTGCGGCAAATTTAACTCATTGTTCTGCAGTTTATTATACAGGGAACAATTTTTAAATATTCCACCATCTGAAATTCTCCCCTGACCTCCAGCATCGACATACAAAAAGTTGTAATCTGCATCCACTAATGCAAAAAGAACGATGCTAAATGTCGATGTATAATTAAAAAACTCGCTTCCCGAACTAATAGGTGCTCGCAAAACGACGTGTTTTCCGTCTAATGCTCCGAGGCAATGTGGAAAGTTCCATCTATTGTTATACACTTTCGCCACTTCTAACCATGCTTCTGATGTGATCTGCAAAAATTGCGTGTTTCTAATTTCATTTCAGATTGAAAAAGAATCAGACGAATGCAGTGATGTAGACAATGACACTATCGATAACCTAGATGCAATAGACGCCAGTCAGGAAGATGACGAGGCTGTGAGGACTCCGCTGCCTGCCGATAGTATTAATAACCAAGCGCTTGTTACACCTCTGATACAACGGTGTGCAACCCGAAAAAGAAAGTGTGCAGTTGACCAAAGTTGGATGCAGCTTTTGCAATACTGTTAAATGCATCAAAGGCAAAGGAAGTAACCGAATGCGAAATTTTTGGGAATCTTGTTGCTCGGAAACTTTCCAAATATTCTAATGTCGCGCAAACTGCTGTGCAAGAAGCAATCATGAATATTTTATTTAAGGCGGACGGGAGGTACTATGATCAACCTTCAGCTGCAGGTCCTTCTCTTGCCTTTCAGAATCATTCCAACCCAATCGCTCCCTACAGTTTCCATTATTCTGTACCCCAGCAAGATACCCGACTTGTGGACAATCCAGTACCTCAACGTTCTTATTCATCGCAATCCCATATTTCCCAATTACCACTGACTTCTCCAACACCTTCTAATTATTCAAGTATAACTGAGTATTCAACTTGCGGCCCTCAGTCGCAGAATACCCAGTATTTATCACTTCACGGTCCATCAAGTTTTCATCGTTCTATCAATTCTACTTGTGCCAGCGCCAGCGCTTCTTCACAGTCCTCATCGATATTCACCGGAGCTTTGGACATGCCGGATATGGACGAACAACAAGATATCAAACCATAATCTCATCTTATTCACATATTATAAATATTTGTTTTAATAAATAAAGTTCCAATTCCCATACCTGTATATTATCTTTTAATCCTTCTATGAGAGCTTCACACACTTCTGGAACTATGGTGCTTATCGATTGTTTAGATATTTTGAAAAGGTACTGCAGACTAGTGAAAGAATCCCCAGTCGCCAGAAAACGAATGGTTACTGCTAACCTTTCTTGAACAGAAATCGCCTTTCTCCAATGCGTATCGTTTCGTTTTATTTTGGGACCAATTAACTTTATCAACCACTCAAAGTCTGTTTACAAATTCTTGTAAAATTTTTATATAAGCCACTCACTGATTGAAAGCTTAGATCTAACAGTAAATGGTGACCGCCATATGTACTTCTACTTGTATATAATTGCGTCTGCCACCAACGCCTTGATCTACGTTTTTTCCTTTTTACTAAAAAATGCATAACTATGTAGGCTGCAGCCGCAATGTCCACTTATGCTTGGAAGACGAACATAAACTGATGGGACGGCATAGTGCTACGCGCTGATGATACGCCACGAGGTTCTGTGTACGTTCACAACGTAACATCGTCGCGCAACGACAAATGTTGCACAGTGTGTTGCGCGACGGAGATACGTTACTATCTTCTGAAAGCATGCACGTATACGCCATGCGTGAGAGAGACACTCGATTTCGTAGATTTCGTTTTTCGTCTCGATAATTGCACAAATGAAATTTTCGCGGATACAGCACCCACGGGTAGATTTCACCACAGGGTGGTCTGGTCCGTTTCAACGCTAATAAACACCATACGTTGAGAAAAATGGTATTTTCGACACTGTAAGATTGAGACAGACGCTGTTGTAAGCAATCAACATGGCTGCCGAATGCTGTGTTCGGCTGCATTTTAGCAAATATTGGACGATTTAATGGTTTTTCAACCCATAACACACCAGACCACCCTTCCTTGAACTAGCACAATATCACTGAAATTCGATTTTTCACAATTTATCACTTCCGGAAGTCGTAAAACGAAATTTACGATTTGCACGCATCAGGCGTCAAATAGACGTAAGAATAGTTCACTGATTTTCCGTCAGAGGCATTGATGGTATATTTGACCACGTTATCATCAGGGTCGATAAAAACAGAAATCAGTTGATAAATGTAAATTCTAATTTGACATCACAAACGGCTACGTGAATATAGCCGCAAGTAAGGCATAGTTGCCACAACGTATTAGACTTCTGTCACGCTATTCACACCTGTTACAATTTAAAATTTAAACTATCAGCACAATGAATCGGCTCTAGCCGAGAAATAAGTCTGTGAGAATGAAACAATACATATATTAATGTGTGTAACCATAATTCTTTTTTATTCATATCTATAATCATCTTTTTTTATCAATGAAATTACAGAGATATGCCAGAGAAATGAATTATAAAACTTGCACATTTTGCAATATTTCGCATATTCTATATGCAAAAAGATACAGAAGGCGATGTAAATGTGCTGTTTGTATTCCTATTTATGTATATATCATTTACTGACAAGATTTCGATTCCTACCGGACATACAAAAGGACAGCGCGAACGAAAGAAAGGTACTATAAAACTTACAGGAATGAAAACTACAGGACATTAATAATTTCAAGAAGGTGAATCGGAGGGAGTGAGGATGCAACAGTTTTACAGTAATTCTAAACGCATCTATAAATAGAAAACAAAGAATCGGCGGCCGATGCTCGCCGGTGACAGTTGATCGCATGGACAGCGTTATGCGTGCGAGTGCGAGTGAGACAGTAAGATGACGATGCCAATGGTTTGGCGAGACGGACTGTGTTTTGTCGTACGGAACGACATCGGTTTTGTCTTTCACGATTTTTCGGTTTCTCGTCCTGAATATTCTCGCGCGCGGATTCGGCACGATTATTCGCCGGAGATCCGCTACTAATGATGTAAAGAAGGGAATACGATATCGGAGTTATGGGATTATAATTCACGAAACAGTTCTTTATATTTAATTATAAAAAATTTATTCTAACAGCATGGAATTATGTTCTAAAATGTGCACAGGATGTCTGGTGCCCACTTTAGAAAGGAAAACTAACGGCCTGGGCTTTTCAATATGTTTATGACTCAGGCCCTTAGACCTGGTACGGCTAGAAACCTATTAACTACGCTGACAGAGTCAGACCTTTATCTTATGGCCAGTGTCGCTCAATTAAAAGAATTCATTTTTTATACTTAAACTATATTTCAACATAGGAAATAAAGAGACATGTAATACATTTTTAATTTCAATTTATTTGTTGTAAAAATTGAGGACAACATTTTGTCATCCACGTTGCCCGCCTCGGTGGCCGCCGCGGTGTCCACCATACAGCAACCTCTTGATCATTTTTTTGATCTGAAATATAATAATGAATTTTAATATAATTATATCAGCATATACAGAGCGTCTCAACCCAAGTGTGACAGAGGCCATGGACACGCAAAACAACCCCACGACGGGAAGGAGTGCTGACGGCCCACCACCAGCGGCATCCCAGGCCAAAGCGGTAGTAGGCAGACCCCCAATCATAATAGTAGAAGGTGCACAACAGCAGGTACCTTACCGTATATTAAAGGACACTCTAGGTTTTAGTAATTTTAAGATTAAGCGTATATCGGACAAAAAACAACACGTGCAATTAGAAAAATTAAGCGAGTATAGCAAAACAATAGAGTCTTTCAGACAGAGAAACATAAAATTCTATACATACACGCCGAAGGCCCTCAAACCACAAAACGTACTATTAAAAGGCCTCGATCCGAGTTTCTCCCCAGAGGAAATCCAAAACGAGCTGGTGCAGATGAACCTAAAAAATGTTCAAATCACAAAAATCGCGAACTTTATTACCGCGAAATCAAAACGGGAAAATAGGCAGCTGCCTTTCTTCCTAGTGCAGATTTCGCCAGATTCCGACCTAAGCGCGGTCACAAAAGTTAAAATACTCATGCACCAGGTTATCTCATAGGAGAGACTCATTAAACGAGACCCAACCACATGCATGCGCTGCCAGCGGGCAGGACACACAGCAGGTAACTTCAACCTAGAATACCGCTGCGTAAAGTGTGCCGACAACCACGAACCCGGGCAATGCAAATTAAAAAAAGACGAAAAAGTAGACCCGGCCCACCTATTCTGCGTCAGGTGAAAGAGCCACGGTCACCCGGCCTCGTATAAGGGGTGCCCCAAATATAAAGAGTTCTTAACACGCGTTAGGGAAATAGCGGCCAAAAGAGCGGAAACAGTAACCCAAAGGTAAAATCGGGCTAGGGACAGAATCGCGAACAGCGGGTTAAAGGCCAACGTAAGTTACGCGAACGCCACCAAAACAAAGCTTAGTTTACAGCCGAGTATGGACAAAATACGCGCGAACCCAACCATATCACAAAGCCCAGGTAGCGCACCAGTCACCTCACAGTAACACCATACGCACCATCCCCTAGATGTCCTATTCAATGACCTCAAATCATTCATGATGGCACAAATCAATAGAGTTGAAAATAGAATAGATGCAAACGCCCAAAGAATAGAGGAATTGCACCATGCCTACTTTGGCACCAACTTCTACCACCCGGAAACGGATATACCAAGCAGTTACAATGACTAACCATAATAATTTAAAAGTAATCTCAGCAAATGTTAATTCAATAGCCTCAAATGAACGGAGACACAACCTGCTAGAGCTCTTAAAGAAAGAAAAACCGGACATACTTCTCTTAAACGAAACCAAACTGAAACCACAGCACAAGCCCAAATTCAAAAACTAAATTCTTATTCGCAACGACCGAAACAGCAGTAACGGAGGAGGAGTAGCAATCCTAATTAGAAGCGACATACAACACGAACAAATACACACCCCGCAGAGCCTCTCCATCATCAAGTATATAGCACTGAAAATCAAGCTAAGGAGCAATAATTATCTTCAAATAATAGCAGCCTATGCGGCGGGAGCTCAAGCGGACGAATTCATCGCGGAACTCGACGCCCTCTTCAGATCCCTAGATCTAGACAATCCCAACAATTTCTACGTTATGGTGGGAGACCTAAACGCGAAACACGCAGAGTGGAATAACGCAACCCCAAACGGACGAGGACGAGCACTGAATAACTGGCTCAATAGCAATAGTATAACCTACAGAACCAGAATTCTAAAAACCGAAATCCCAACGTTCCCTCGCAGCAACGCCCATATTGACATCGGAATAGCGGACACCAGAATACATATTTTAAACGAAGACCAGTCTAGCAGTATTCCCACGGTAGACTTCGACAGCGATCACCTAGCAATCTGCGTCGAATTCACTCTCCCGTCAGCCGGAGATCAAATCCCCTTTTCAACCCCAGTGCGACCGCTCAATTACGCAAAAACTGACTGGAAGAAATTTCAAACCGATCTATCAAAAAAGTGGAAAACCACGGTACCGCAGAACCAAAATATATCAAACCAAGAAATCGACAGCCTACTCCAAGCCTTAAACGACGCCATCCTCCAGGCAATAAAACAATATGTGCCGAAGTTACCGGATTATAACTCCACCGAAATATACGTGAATCCAGAAATCAGAAGGCTCCAAAAAACTAAAAGCTCCTTACTTACAATCCTCCTTAATGAATATAGAAACCCTACTCCTTTCTCAAACCAAAAAATCGAAACAACCAAGAAACTCATCAAACACTACAAAAGCAGAATAAAACAAGAATTGCAAACATCAGTAAGCACATTCTGGGAAAATAAAATCAAAAACATACCACACAACATAAAAAAAATGTTCCCACAAGTAAACTCCATCTTCAGGAAAAAGGAAACACTGGATATACCCAATTTAACAGTAGACAAAAACAAAATGCAAACACTCCGTAAAGCAAAAATAAACCCAACAAAGCACTCAAAGGATAAAAATGGCAACTTCACAATAACGGACACCAAACACAAGCTAAACATACTAGCCGCTAGCTTCGCGGTGGCAAACTCAATCAACGACGAAATGGGCAAGCAGAGGCTGACTGAAATAATCGAAAGGGAATACGACACCTTCATGGAAAAATTAAAAACCGAGACAGCAAACAACACTCACCTGGTTACATTCTCAGACACCAACCCGGCAGACAGCCCAACATCAGAGATATACAGCACATACTTCACAGTCCCCGCATATACACTCCGGCTATTCCGGAAACTCAATAACAAAAAATCATCAGGGCCAGACCAAATCCCGAACATTGTATTAAAAAACCTCCCAGGAAACATAATCAACAGCTATAACGCGATCTTCAACCACTGCCTAAACAATAGTTACTTCCCGGAGAACTGGAAACTGGCAAAAGTGATCCCCATCAAAAAGAAGGGGAAAAACCCCATCGGACCCAAATAACTACCGACCCATCAGCCTTCTACCGAACATATCCAAAATATTCGAAATTTTAATAAAAGAGGCATTCGAAAATTTCCTGGAGACAAATAACATAATTCCAGATACTCAATTCGGGTTCAGACACAAGCACAGTACAATACACGCATTACACAAATTAATCTCGGACATACAACACGCGCTCCACAATGGTAACAACGTAGCCGCCTGCCTGATCGATATCGAAAAGGCCTTCGACACGGTATGGATAAAAGGGCTAATATATAAATTGAATAAAAAGAAATGTCCACCTCACCTAATAAAAATGATAGCAAACACACTCCATAACAAAAAGTTCTATACGGAGTGCAGCGGGCACAGATCAGACATCACCTTAGACCTCTCAAATGGGCTCCAGCAGGGCACAGTAACAGCGCCAGTGCTCTTCAATTTTTATAATGCAGAGCTTCCTCTCTTATTTAACATCCCAACGACCACAGACACAGAAACACTACAATTTGCAGACGATCTAATTGTATATGTTCAAGGGAAAAACGTCAAAAAGCTGGAGGAAAAGCTCCAAGCATTGTATAACAAAATCCAGGATTACTACCAAACATGGAAACTGAGAATAAACCCAGGCAAGAGCGAAACCATCTTGTTCAGGCGTAAGATCAAGTCTCAATGCCGCACCTTCAGGAATTCATACAAACATTTCCAATTAAAAGCAGGCAGTACAAAAATACCGCACAGAAAAATGGTTAAATACCTCGGAATAAACCTTGACGAGCTCCTATACATGAACGAGCACGTAAATATCCAACTTGAGAAAGGAAAGAAAGCCTTTCAGACTAACAGCAAGCTGTTCTACTCATCAAAGCTAAACTCTCGAGTTAAAACAATATGCTACCTCTTGCTAATCAGGCCCATCATCACATATGGATGCCCAGTGTGGTATAATATCAGCCCTGCAGCAATGGAGAAGATAAGGGCGTTTGAAAGAAAATGCCTACGAGCATGCACAGGGCTCTACAGAAGCGAAAAATCAGATTACAAACACTACGTTAGTTCAAAGGATCTATACAATGCCGCAAACATTCCAACAATAGACAACTATATAGTACAGCTCACCAGAGACTACTTTGCCAAAATAAGACATGTAAAATCAAATCATCTCATCAATAGCTCCCTTTACCCACAGGAAGAATACCTCAGCAAAACATTAGAAACAGGACATATCCCTCCAGAGGCATTCCTCCTCCTGGACAAAACAGGAAGAATAACCGACCCCTTCAACGTACCCCTCATCTACCATATCCCACGCAATATAAAAGACAAACGAATACGATACGAACCGCACATTAATAGCAGACACTCCGCCCAACGACTGGTGCACAACCAAGCAATGCCTAATACGAACGCAAACAACATAAACTCGTTGGATAAAAAGAAATACTGGTGGTTAGACGACTACCACCCAAGTACTAGCCGTAACTAAGACCGGAACCAAAAAAAAAAAAAAAAAAAGAACCTGTAAATATGTATGTAAATATTGTAAATAGCTAGGAAACAAAATCATGTATATATTTATTATTTATTAAGGTATGAGTGTAGTGTGATTGACAGGAATGAAAGACGAAGCGAATGAGTGAGAGTTTGGGATAGCATGGACCAAAGTGCTTAGTTTATAAGCTTAGTTTATAAGACCAGTGAGACAGAGACCCGAAATCTGTTCCTCGACCCCGCTTTTTGGCCCCGAAAGGGGATCTTTTGTGGCAAGAAACCTCCCAACTATACCCGCAAAATATCGAGAAGAAGAATCCAAAACGTTTGTAGAAATCCGAAATATATGAGAAACCGAATACGAGTTCAAAAAAATAGGATAGATGGAGAGCGTCGCACAAGCGATCATGTCACCAACCACTTAAGGAATGATGTGATACGTAGATTATTCACTACTCGACAATGTAAATGTTTGTAAACATTGTTATGAATAAAAATCTTAAAAAAAAAAAAAAGGTCTCCGACTGCGGAGCCGCTGGAAACTTTTTTTGTTGCAGGTTCGCGTCCCATAAAGGTCCAATTTTTTTTATCATAAAATCATTTTTTATTAAATTATTAATTACATAAAAATACACAATAATCATTTAGTAATGTATGAAAAATAGTTTAAAAATATTTTATCATTAAGTATACATAAAAATAAGTTGTGCACTACCGATTTTTTGATTATGTATTGTTCTAATTACGGATAGCTCCCAATATTTTGTTAATTGAAAAGCCGCGTGGTTACAGGTTTATGATGGATATAGGAAGCAATGTATATTTTACCTTAATTGTAGTGCTGTTATCAGTAGTGCACAACTTATTTTTATGTATACTTAATGATAAAATATTTTAAAACTATTTTTCATACATTACTAAATGATTATTGTGTATTTTTATGTAATTAATAATTTAATAAAAAATGATTTTATGATAAAAAAAAATTGGACCTTTATGGGACGCGAACCTGCAACAAAAAAAGTTTCCAGCGGCTCCGCAGTCGGAGACCTTACCGACTCACACACCGACTACGTTGAAAAGCTTTCTAATATTTCAGAAGATAAGTTGCGTAATTTTCATCATTTACAATAACTTCACTCTCTCCATTCAGATCTTGCTTCATCCAACGCAAAAATATTAAAAATCACACAATGCACTAATTATATAAAGGAAATGTCAAAACTGAAGGTATTTCTCAAGTTATCGCACAAAATATGCCGAAAATGACGGTTTTTGATTTTTGTAAGTACGTTGCACCACACCTAAAAATCCGAAAAAAATTGGAGATAATAGTCATGCTAATATTTAACTACTGTGAAAGTAAAAATCTAGTCGCTCGAAAACTTCTACCCGAAATCTCAATTTTTTGACTTTTTTTTGCATTTTTGATTTTTCACGCCTAGGATTTGCAACCGAAAAATCTGAAAAAATTCACAATCATAAAGAAACATGCCTAGAATATTCTAGAATTTTTGCAGATTTTTTGCATAATGTTAAATAGGAGAAATATGGCAAAAACTACTTTTTCTTTCTTACCCTGTAACTACCCTCCCGGTTGAGGTATAGGGTTGAAACTTGGTGTACCATGGTTTTTTGGAATAAGCTATCGAATGGTGCATTGCGAAGTAAAATCGGCTCAAGGGCACTTTTGACCATCTTATCCTACTATACCCTTTCGAGTCTCCTCTATCGTCATTGCAACATTTCGATTCCGACCACAGTCGCAATCTCGGAGGAATTAATGTACATATGTACATACAGTGATTCTTCCGAGATTGCCACTGTCGCAATATGGGAATGAGACCACAGTCGCAATGCCTCGGCTACAACAAAGCTGTTATGCTATCCTTCTCTTTTACTACAAAGGCGAGCCGCGGCGACAGAGTCTTGCCGCCCAGTCATAGAATTTCGAGTCCTCTCTACCGTCATTGCGACCTTTCGATTCCAATCAAAGTCGCAATCTCGGAGGAATTACTGTAATTATATAACATTCGTACACAGATGTACTGTCCGTTCACGACAAGTTGGCGAGGCAGATTGTTTACTTTCTCACTCTGTTCCACCTCTCCTACTCCCGTGCGCTATGTCGTTAATGGCTGCGGCCAGTGACAAAGGACGACGACGAGCATATCTGGACAAAATGAAATAGAATGATAACTTTGCAGCATTGACATAGCCTCCCAATTGCCGAGCTCTAGCGGCAATAGATAGAAAGCAAGAAATTGTATCTTTTTATAGCTGACACTTTAATTGGGAGGTTACGCCAATGCTGTGAAATCATTCTATTTCACTCTGTCCCGATATGTTCGTCGTCAACCTTTGTCACCGGCCTCAGCCAATAAGGAACATGCGTGTGGTAGCTAGAGAGGTGGAATAGAGTGAGAGCATGACCTTGACTCGCCAACTTGTCGTGAACGGACAATATACTAATATTAAAATAATCGTCAAAAGAAATAAGAGGGAGTGTAACACGCAATTAGTAAATTGGAGCATGTTTCGTTCATGTGATTCTACATGCCTTCGGAAACGCATAGTGCGAGAATGAGAGGGCATGCTATATTCTATCCTTGTTCAAAAAATAACATCGCTGCTCGGCCGATCACTTTATGATTTGCCGGTACCTCGGATCTCTCACTCGTTTCTCGCGTTCTCTATCGTCCCGTTTCGAGAACAAAGTCAAGCCGAATAGCATACCTGCTTCGAAATAAGTAACTGTTCGGTCCCGAGCCACTTGCTTATTTCGAGGCAATTCTATACCTCATTTAAAATTGGACCAAATGACTTGAGATTTTTTGAGAAGCTATAAAAATTAATTTACTAAGATATGTGCTTTTGTTGCTTTAAAAAGTTACAATTTGTTGAAATCGTGAAAAAAATAGTGAAGGGTAATTTTTGAACTTTCTTATGTGAGCCCATCATTTCCCAGGCTCAGTAGTGGAGGGTCGGGTGCGGCGTCATAGAGATACGGTGTACACTGACCCCGCTCCAGCGGACTGGGGAATAGCGGAGAAAGTGATCAGTACGGATAGGTTGAAGTGGGCCATCGGCTCCTTTAAGAGATTTAAGAGCCCGGGCACTGACGGGATCTTCCCGGCACTCCTTCAGGAGGGCGGAGAGAACTTGTACAGGCGCCTGGGCCAGATCTTCAAATCCTGCCTAGCGAAGGGCTACGTACCCTAAGCCTGGAGATACTCCAAGGTAGTGTTCATCTCGAAACCAGGGAGGGACAATTACGACCTTGCCAAGTCATACAGACCCATCAGCCTTACCTCTTTCTTGCTTAAAACGCTGGAGAGGCTGGTTGATAGGTACATCAGAGACGAGGTCTTGGCCAGCAAACCGCTGCACCCCTCTCAACACGCCTATCAAAACGGCAAATCCACCGAGACGGCACTTTATAACCTGGTAGGTCTCATTGAAGGCGCACTGTCGAACGGGGAATCCGCCCTCTGCATCTTCCTCGACATCGAGGGGGCGTTTGACAACACCCCTCACGATGCTATACAGGAAGCCGCGAGGAGATACAATATTAAGGATTCAGTCGTAAGATGGATCCACAACATGCTGACGAATAGAACTACCACAGCGAGCCTGGGAGAGGAGACGGTGAGGGCTGACGTCGCGAGGGGCTGCCCGCAGGGAGGAGTCCTGTCCTCCTGTGGACCCTCGTGATTGACGAACTCATACGTATACTCACTACGGAAGGCTTTGAGGTTCAGGGCTACGCCGACGACCTTTCTATTACGGTCAGAGGCAGACACCCGTTGGATCTAGCGAGGAGATTGCAAAAGGCTATCATACTCGTAGAATCTTGGTGTCGATCACACTCGCTCTCGGTCAACCCGAACAAAACGGAGTTGATCCTATTCACAAAGAGACGACACTTTTATTTTAAGGCTCCTCATCTTTTTGGAACGCAACTACAACTCACAGATGAGGTAAAATATCTAGGTGTAATACTAGATAAAAAACTCACCTGGAAGAACCATGTGAACATGCAGACCCAGAAAGCAATCAGCACCTACTGGGCCTGCCGCAGAATGTTTGGCCCTACATAGGGACTCAAACCAAGGATGGTCAGGTGAATATACCAGGCCATCCTTGAACCCATCATAACATACGCCTCGATTGTGTGGTGGACCTCCATGAAGAGGGGAGCACACAGAAGGACTATAGAAAGAATATACCGAATAGCGCTGCTAGGGATAACAGGTGTGCTCCCCACCACGCCCACTATGGCAAGGGTGCGCTGCTCGATATCAAGCCACCCCATCTAAAAGTGATGGCAACGGCTTAAAGAGCGGCCATCCGCCTCCATCAAGCTGAAGAATGGTCCCTGGCGAGCGGCGGGCACACCGAGATCCTCTGGGACCTGGGATCGGAGTTAATTCTGACCCCCGGTGGAGACCGCTGCAAGACGGAGTACCTCTTCAGACGAGAATATGATTTAATCCTCCCAGAGAGGGAGAAATGGCTGGAGGACCCAAACGGCATTCTGACTCCGGAGGGACTGGTCTGGTTCACAGATGGCTCCAAGACCAGATCTGGCACCGGAGCTGGGATTGCGGGGGAGAGCCCAAGGGTCGAAATGACCCACAAGCTGGGCCACCACGTTACGGTCTTCCAAGCAGAAGTGTTTGCCATCTGGGCTTACGCCAAATATAATTTGGAAAGGGGTCACTCAGGCAAACACATTTATATCTGCAGTGACAGCCTTGCTGCGCTTAGAGCCCTCCA
Source organism: Osmia bicornis bicornis (assembly GCF_907164935.1). Lineage (NCBI taxonomy): Eukaryota > Metazoa > Arthropoda > Insecta > Hymenoptera > Megachilidae > Osmia > Osmia bicornis. The sequence continues at coordinate 10,423,757 of NC_060221.1, forward strand.
CAGAGTGGAGATTGGGTCGAAGCTAGTCAGGGACTGTGCACTGACTCTGAGGCAGCTATCTCTGAACAACAGGGTCAAGCTGCTATGGGTACCAGGTCACGCTGGGATCTCAGGCAACGAGAGGACTAGCGAACTGCCGCGACTGGGGGGATAAGCTCCCAGCCATACCATGAGTACCCTATCAGTGTCTCACCCTATGCGTTGAAGGGCCTGGCTGAAGAATGGTTGAACCAGATATTCACCAGGCTCTGGCAAAACGCTAACGGTATGAGACACACGAGGGCCCTACTTGAGGGACCGTCTCAGAAGCTGGATGACACATTAATTCACCTGGACAGGGTGCAACTGCGCATGCTCGTGGGCCTAGTGACAGGACACTGGTACATGAGGAAACACCTCGCACGCATGGGACTCGCAGAGGAGTCGACATGCCCGAGATGTGAGGAGGAGGATGAAACACCTCTCCACGCACTTCTAAGATGCAGGGAACTAAGGGCCCTAAGAGGATCAATCCTGGGGACCTCGGAACCCTCATCATTAAGCATTTCGGCTGGCTGGTCTGGCCGCTTCTAAATTTCGCAATAGAAGCCCAGCTGCCAAGGCACAGCCAGTAAGGAGGCTGCCTAGCGGCACGGGTACAATGGTCCCCAAGGACTGAGTGCCCGGCTAGCCTCAGCTTATCAATAATAATAATATGTGAGCCCATAATGAAAATCTGAAATGTCTTTCGTAGATTTAAATAAGTTATGTGTATGCTGAAAATTTTATCGAAATCGATCAATGCACTTAGAAGTTACAAGTAATTAAAATTTCCTAATTTTAAGAACAGAACTAGTCACGTTCTTAAATGAAAAGTCGCGATTTTCGGAAATTTTAATTACTTGTAACTTGATCATCTATTGATCTATTAATTGATATGTTCATTGATCAATTTGGTCTAAAGGCACTTGTAGTTATTTTTGTAATTAATTTATTATTGTCACGAAAGTGTTGCCGGCCGCCTAATACATCAGTAATATTCATTTCTAATTGAATCAGAATACGTAAATTGACGGTGGAAAGCACCGAAGCGATAGCGCACATGGATGAAAGCAGATATATGCTTGTGTGTGAAGTGCGAATACTACTTGCCATACATATGGAAACAGATGTGGCAACACTGCTGTCGTACTATACGTATGTACGTCTTTTCACCTTACCGTAATCGATAAGGTAGTTGTGCCAGTGAGGTATGGTAACAGAAGAACTGCCAAAACAGGTACGGCTGTTATACCGACTGTGGGAACCTCTCTTCATACTGGGGCACCGACGAGATACTGTTAAGGGGGTAGACACGGGTAATGCAGCGAGGTGACATTACCGGCAAAAATGGGCCTAAAAAGGGGTTTACGGGAATACACTTTTCGTCCTTATATGAGAAGATTTGGGGCTGGGTGAGGGCTCATTCGAAAGAGGAAGGTCCAATGCAGCGCGGTCTGGTCATGGTTCAACAAAATTGTGTTGATATCTAATAATATGAGTGTCCAAAGTAGAGGAAAAATCGACAAAATACATCCGCAGATTCCAAGTATTTTTTAGGTCACTAAAACAGTTCTGTGACTCAAACCGTGACCAGACCGCGCTGCATTGAACCTTCCTCTGTCGAATGAACCCTTATTTAGATCAAAATCTTCTCATATAAGGACGAAAAGTGTATTCCCGTAAAAGCATTCCCAAAGACGAGTTCCGCCATTATCTGGATACTACAGAGCAAGTTACGTGACAAATTTAGTTCAGCTAGTAGTTATAAGGTGGCGTCTAAGTAGAAAGGCTGCCGATCTGGAATCGAAGCCAGAATCAAGCGTCAGCTTGATTACGTCACTCGAACTGTGCTGCGAAGGCAAGCGAAAAAGGCAACATCGCCCGAACGCTGAGTGAGACGCACTACAGTCATGCTGTCCTTCTCTCATTCTGCATGTTGAGATTGTCCCTTTTCTCTAAGATTTGACTGCCGTCCGCCTGGATTTTTCACAGCGCCCCATAACAAACCTCGCCTCATTCAAACTATATCGTGTTTGGTATCATTTTAATCAGAAAAATTTCACCAATGCGCTAGTAAAAATTTCATTTAAAAAAAGTCAAAAATAAAAAAGTTTTATAATTGAATTAGTATTAGTCACACAGATATGTTTCGGCTCTTTCCTTAGATCATTGGACCTCTCGCTCTCTCCTCCACTGTCTGTCCCTTTCTACGTTCACGCTTGGCTGGCCATCGCATATAATCCGAGATTCGACACCTCGGCTGAATACATATATGAATTGTTGCACATATTCAACTTTTACTGTATAGACGCGAGGTCCCTCCATTTATTAGTTCTAATAGTACCATAATACTTTTTTATGCAGAATATTTCAAGGAGTTGACACAAGTAAAAAAAAAATGCAATCCATTTAAATAAAAAGTGGATTTGCATTTTTTGAGTGCATCGTTGCATTCACGAAGAAAATGAAATCACAGAAAAATATACATTATCATACCATGACGTATCCTGTATACTTTTATTAATTAAAAAACATTTATTTAAAAAAGTTAATAACTTCTTCTAAAAATAATTCTCAGATTGCCCGTTCCTTCGGAGCAGGCATATATTTTTCAGCAGCGAGGAGTGCTACGGTGTGCTATGTAAAATCCACGCGTTTGGTCAGTCAGAATTTATCGGAGCGTGACAATTCTATCATTTGGGTTGAAAGAAAGATAGCATGATCACCGTACATCTCACTCTAAACGCGCGCCAATGTTTCGCTTTCGTTCTTCAGGCGTATCGTGGCAATGCCTCTGGCGAGATGAGCGTTTGAATGTGTTTGTAAAAATACTTGAGGCGCTGTTGCCTTCCTAGATCGTGTTGCGCGCACGCTAGCTGAGAATTAAACCTTTCAAGTTCGTAACAAAACACGCAAGTGGCTCCACCAGGCCCAACGAAAAAACTACTGTAATACCGACGTCCCGAATCGGTGACGTCACGTACTGGGCCTACCCCCTTAAAGACTGCCAGTTCCTGTGTTAAAGTTCGGCACGCCAAGTGGGCCCAGTGGGACTGGGGTACGATCGGTAAATAGGAATGATGGATAATGTAGAATAGTGATATTACCCATTGTGCCACCGAAAAAAACTGTTATACCACCAACGAGATGATTTAGCTTTGCCACGGTACAATAATTATCTCGTCGGTGCTGCTTGGAAAACAATTATATTTTACCTTATAATTGTATTACATTCTTATTATAATATAATAATACAATTATTGTAATAATGGATATTAAATAAATATATGAAAAATAAGAATATTTCATATGTAACATTCTGAAAAAAGACAACTGAATAAAAAATAATTCGAAAATTACTGTTATATTTATAAAACCACTCTAATCGTTATTTCATGATTGATACTACATGAATATATGAAAAATAAGAATATTTGGTACGTAACATTGTGAAAAAAAATAGAAGAATTGAATAAAAAATAATTCGAAAATTACTGTTATATTTATGAAATAATGATTCTTAAACCAAAAATATCATTTAACTGTTAACAGAGTTTCGTCCCTTAGCGTACTGTTAACAGGTGGGGGCATTTTTACCTTTTTCACAGGTAGTAGAAGTACGTATTTTTAATAGAGAATGGCACATTAAGCGCTTAGTGTATTTCGCGACATCGTGGAAACAAGAACGCCTTTTTGAAAACGAAGTGTAGAAGTGTAGACAAGTGGGAAGTATAGAGTGTACTGATAGTAGAGCAGTACGAATCCTTAACAAATAAGGAAATAATTTTATTGCATTAACTTTTTTTCGAGTGTGCAGTAGAAGTGTAGAGCGTAGTGACAGTGGAGTAGAAAATAATTTCATTTCATTATTTAAAATTGACAGGAAAATGACGATGAAATTGACTCATAGCTCGACCTGTATTTATAAAAATTGTGGTATGAGAAGTAGGGACAATATATTAAATGTCAAATTTTATCGTTTACCTGTCACTAAGAGAGATAAATTAATAACGTGGTTAGTAAATAGTGGTTGCGATCATCTGGCAAAGGAATCAGATGCAGAATTAAAGAAATTCCGAATATGTAGCCGACATTTTTCGGAAACTGCAATTTGTCCAAGTGGTAGATTAAAAGCGAGTGCGGAACCAATAATATATGATGTGAAATCCAACGATGATACCCTGGATTCCGTCGGTCAGGAAATATATATTTTAACACAAAAGTTAGGACGTCATGATGTTGCAATTCCAGCTTTGACAAACGAAAATAAGATACTAAAGCGGGCGAATAAAATAAAGAATAAGACGATTGTACGTTTACAAAATAAGCTAAAAATAATGACGGGAGGTTGTTTATCTGATAAAACTCTTCTAAATGCCATACAACGTCGAGTACAAGGCTTTCTACTTACATTTATAACGATGCAATTATTTCACTCGCCGCGATCTTCTTATACCGAAGAAGCGCAGCAATTAGTTAAAAAAATGCATTATACTTCACCAAGTTTGTACGCAAAAATGCGTGAAGAATTTAATTTTATATTACCTAGTAGGTGCATTATTAGCAGCTGGTTTAGCAGTGTAGATTTATGGCCGGGAATTTGTAATATTTTGTTTCGGAAATTGTAAACAAAAGTTGATTGCATGGATAATAATGAACGCAACTGTGTTTTGCATGGATAATAGTGAGCGCCCGGCGGAGGAATCCCCGGTGGAGGCGTGCCCGGCGGAAGAACCCCCGGCGGAGGAACCCCCGGCGGTGGCAAGACCGGCTGTGGCCGATATTAAGGTACCATTATTGTTAAATATGTACAACTGTTAGTGACAAGTGTATAGTGTATGTATGTACTATGTACTTTTCCACATATTCCTTGAAATAGATTTCGTGTGTATGTGTGTTTATGTGTGCAAATTACGAATGTTATAAATGTATTTCATAATAAACCTTTTTATGAATTTTAGAAAACTAAAGAGCAGCAACGGAGGAAGAAAATTCAGAGCTTGAAAAAAATGAAAAAACGATTGAGAAAAATGCCGTCATCAGCCTCAGAATATTCAGGGGGGTATGTATCCCCCCCTCCCACGCAACACTACGCATCACCACCGCGGCCCGCGATATACGCAGTTCCCCCGCCAATGATGCATGTCCCTCAAACGCCAGCAATGTACCACGGCCGGCCAGCCGTAATATATGTCCTCCCGCCAGCCGCAATGTATGCCCTCCCGCCCCAACCAACAATCTATGTCCGCCAACCGGCGCCTTATCAATATTATTAAATGACAAATTTTATTACAATACATTTCTTTTCTTTTCGACACCTGTTACTGATTATATTATTATTATTATTATGACTATATCCTACAGAACCTATGTAATATTTTTTTTATTCATCATTTTTTCTAAATGAGTATTCTTTTACCTTAAAAACACATACCCTAAACTTAGAACTAGAGTTCGTCATTTATTAAAAAAATAATTTCCAATGAACTAAAGAGGGTTATTAAGTTACCTCCTTTAAAATATTTTACGTCTTAAAAAGTATCTCCGAAAGGTTTGTAAAACGAACTTAACTCGAATCACCGAAGAAATAATAATAGCATCGACCAGATAAAATATCATCTCATGTCTCATGATACAGTTCAGCACCGAACCTCGTCGTTGGTAAACTCACTGATTCTGGTTCTGTTTCTTACTGCGGCCGCAATATATTCTAGAGGGCGTAAGAAAACGTCAACTTGTAGGAATAAGTGATTCCTTAGGAGTTAGGATTCCTACTTTATCAATTGATGGAAAACAAGCTCACTACCGCTTTTCATATAGAGTTTTATTAATTGTCAATTATTATAAATTTGTAACTACGCTGTACATTTAACTGGTCCTAATGCACTTGACACGGCTTAGAACGCTCAACAACGCATTTAAATTCTCTGATGAGAACACCCACGAACGGAATACAAAGTTTCTCAAAACACAAAGCTACCGCTTCAAACGTCCCCACGAGAATGGAAAAACTTCCATCCGGAACGGGAAAACGACGCTTTTCCCGGAAGTAGATGTCGCGGTAAATTTATCGGAAGTGTACGCTTCGGCGAGACGGTCGACCATCAGCAGAGGTCGCCACACTACCCCCTTCCGAGTCTCTCGACCCGTTAGGGAGAGCAGACGACACCCTCGAATAGGTCCTTAAGGGTTGCGTTGACTCTTCTAATATTTCTATAAATGCCGGTTTCAACCGTTCCACCGAAACGACCTGGTCCTTTCCTCGTAACTCGATAAGGAAGGTGCGATCGGATATTCTCCGCAATACGCGACATGGGCCCTCGTATGGCTGTTCCAGGGGCCTTCTAACAGCGTCAACGCGCACAAATACATGACTGCACGAATATAAATCTTTAGATACAAAGTGCGATTTGCGTGCGTGATGCACCGTGGGTTTTGGTCGTACTTGTCTCATGGCGTCACGGAATTTACTAATATTAAAACTGTCAAGAGGTTGAACGTCCATAAAAAATTCGCCAAGTAATCTAAGGGGTGCACCATACAATAATTCAGCTGCCGATGCACCTATGTCCTCTTTAAAACTACATCGCAGTCCCAATAACACCGTGGGAAGCACCGCGACCCAGTCCTGTGACTCGTGACACATTATTGCCGCTTTTAGGGACCTATGCCACCGCTCTACCATGCCATTCGACGCTGGATGGTAAGCAGTGGTGCGGATTCTTTTACACCCTACAAGAACCGTTAACGCAGAAAATAGTTGAGCTTCAAATTGAGCTCCCCTGTCGGTTGTGATAGTGGCCGGGGCTCCAAACCTCGCCACCCATGCGGCGTAGAATTCTGAGGCGACGATTTCCGCAGAAATATCTTTGACTGGCACAGCCTTAGGCCACCGGGAAAACCTGTCTATCATCGTTACACAGTATTTATAACCCTTCGCTATGGGCAGAGGTCCTATAATGTCTAAATGTACATGGTCGAATCTACCCTCTGGAACAACCATCTTTTGAGGAACATTGACAGTATGTCTGGCAACCTTACTTCTTTGGCAATTAATACAAGTTCTGGCCCACCGAACTACATCTCTATTCATTTTTGGCCAAACAAATCTACTGCCAATCATCCTCTTCGTAGCTCTACCACTCGGATGCACAAGATTGTGGACGGTATCAAAGATGCGCCTTCTTAACACTGCTGGTATATAAGGCCTGATATTGTCGGTGGATATATCACAATAAACTATAGTTTCGGAACCATCTAATTTAAGCTGTTTCAGGTCTAATGAAGAACCACCCTGCAGAATACGTGTAAGCTCTGTATCTAATTCCTGCTGTTGGGCTATTTCTTGTGTACTCACCACGACTGGCATACTGACAACGTCCAGCCGTGATAGAGCATCAGCCACTGAATTATTTACTCCCGAAATGTGAACTATCCTAGTAGTGAACTGTCCTATATAATCAAGTTGACGTAATTGTCTAGGTGAGGCTTTATCAGATTTCTGTGCAAAAACGTAAGTCAGTGGTTTATGGTCCGTCTGTATGGTAAAGTCACGTCCTTCTAACATGTGTCTAAAATATTTGGTTTCTTTAAAAATTGCTGTTAATTCTCTGTCATACGTACTGTACCTTGACTCTTGGGGTGTAAACTTCTTTGAAAAAAAAACCTAGTGGTTCCCACATTCCTTTAACTTCTTGTTGCAAAACCGCTCCCATAGCAATATCGGAAGCGTCTGTAGCTAACATTAAAGATGCGTTATCGCGTGGATGTACCAGCAGTGCTGCATCCGCCAATGAGCCTTTACACTTATCGAAGGCTTCCTCAGCCTCAGGCGTCCATTGAATAACTCGCTTATCGCGTTTCCTTGCTCCTTCTAAGTATTTATGAAGTGGAGCCTGTATCGCAGCTGCATCCTTAATGAACCTTCGATAAAAATTTAGAATACCCAAAAATCTGCGCAAATCGGCTATTGTCTTTGGCTTATTATAATTTTTAATGGCTTCAACTTTTTCCGGTACAGGCCTGGCTCCCATGGAGTCTATCAGGTACCCCAGGTACTGTACGGAATGTGCCCCAAAAACGCATTTCGACAAATTAATCGATAACCCGTAAGCCTTTAATCTTTCAAAAACACACCTCAGATGCTCCTCGTGTTCAAGCTCATTGGCAGAGGCGATCAAAATATCGTCCACAAAACAGAAAACGAAGTTCAAACCTCTGAGTACATCGTTCATGAATCTTTGAAAACTCTGTGCTGCGTTCTTTAACCCAAACGTCATCACATTAAACTCGTATGGCCCGAATGGCGTGATGATGGCGGTTTTCGCTCGATCCTCTGGATTGATTGGTATCTGGTGATAAGCCCACGTTAAATCTAAAGTAGTAAAAACTGTCGTTCCGTCAAGTCTATGTGCGAAATCCTGCACGTGAGGAATTGGATATTTGTCAGGGACTGTAATGCTGTTTAGACGCCGGTAGTCATCACATAGTCTCCAGCCACCATTCTTTTTTTGGACCATATGTAATGGACTTGCCCACTGACTACTAGAAGGCTGGCAAATCCCTGCTGCAATAAGGTGATCAACTTCGGCTTTTGCTGCCTTTAATTTTTCCGGGGGCAACCTTCGCGCCCTTTCCGCGACCGGTGAGCCCCTGGTTACTATGTGGTGACGTACCTGATGGGCGGGAACTTCCTGTTTTTGTACTGTCCGAGTAATAGCAATAAATTCCTGTAACAGTCGTCTGTACGGGTTGTTTATGTCAACAGTCGTCAGTGAAGTTTGAGTCGCCGTCTGTAAAAAACCAGTAGTTTGTATTTTAGTTAATTCGTCGATCAGTCTCTTATTTCGTAAATCAACCAGAAGACCGAAACGCTTGAGAAAATCAGCACCGATAATAGGCTGTTGAACCTTCGCGACAATGAACTCCCACGTGTACGGACGACGCAATCCGAGGTTCAGAGTCAACCTCCGCGATCCGAATGTACTTATCGGAGTGCCATTCGCCGCATAAATCTTGGAGTCAGTAATGGCGGGTTCTCCTCTTACCGATCTGTGCGGCAATACGGAGATATCCGCCCCTGTATCAATTAAAAAATATAAATTACTATTCCTATCCTTAATAGTGAGACGGCAGTTCTCGTCGCGACCATCCGACGCCATCTCGATCCGGGGTTGCGCAATCAGTTTCCCTGCGTGGCAGGGTTAGCCGAAGCTCCAGTAGGTGGTGGACCTGGCCATCCACAAGGAATGACGCATCGATGGGCCCTCTCAGCGAACCTCCGGTGGTAGAAACAGTAGTTGTTCCCTTCGCGTGAAGTTGACCGACTTCCAGATCGCCCCCTTCCAGGGCTACCGCGTGGCCGCCATCTTGGCTGGGACCTATAGGGTTGGCGGGACTGTCGCGTAGTGAGCGTCTCCACCATCGAGACTAGCTTCTCCACCTTAGTCTCCAGCGCCTCTATCCTGGTGGACGGTGGTGGAATCACAGGGGTTGATGCTTCAATGGCCGCCACCCTCGGCACAGACATCTCTGCAATCTTATCAGCTAGGAGCGCTAGCCGTTGCAGATCCGCCGTATCGCTAATAGCGAGAACAGTTCTCATGCTCTCCGGTAATTGCTCCAAAAAGAGCGTACGCAGAACGTTTTCTCCGACTTGCCCACCAGCCAGATTTCTAAGTCTCTGCAAACAATGCGAGGGTTTCTCGTCCACCACTTCACTTCCTCGCAGCAGCTTCCTCAATTTGGTTTCGTGGGACTCATCAAATGCTTCGATGATCCGTTTCTTTATCTCCTCGTATTTACCACGCGCCGGTGGAGAGGCCAATACGTCCATGACGAAGGGCAGTACGGTGTGGTCCAAATTCGTCACCACGTAACGGTACTTCGTATCGTCGCTGGTTATTCGCGCCAGATCAAAGGTCATCTCCACTGTGATGAACCATGCAGCCGGATTCTCCTTCCAAAACGGCGGTAGCCGTCGTAAGGTAGCTGAGTTGATGGATGCCTCAGGAGCGGGCTCATTTACTGTTTCCTTTCGGTCCGCCATCTTGTCTTGCTGTCCGTCCTCTCGCGTGGGTGAATGTTCTAGCGGCATTCACTGTTTTTTTTTTTTTGCTTTGATTTCACGCGCTTAATAGCGGTTGCACTACGACGATCACGTCGGGGTCACCAATTGTAGGAATAAGTGATTCCTTAGGAGTTAGGATTCCTACTTTATCAATTGATGGAAAACAAGCTCACTACCGCTTTTCATATAGAGTTTTATTAATTGTCAATTATTATAAATTTGTAACTACGCTGTACATTTAACTGGTCCTAATGCACTTGACACGGCTTAGAACGCTCAACAACGCATTTAAATTCTCTGATGAGAACACCCACGAACGGAATACAAAGTTTCTCAAAACACAAAGCTACCGCTTCAAACGTCCCCACGAGAATGGAAAAACTTCCATCCGGAACGGGAAAACGACGCTTTTCCCGGAAGTAGATGTCGCGGTAAATTTATCGGAAGTGTACGCTTCGGCGAGACGGTCGACCATCAGCAGAGGTCGCCACAAACTTTTTTCGCCGCCGCGAACTCCCATAAGGCTGGCAGTCTTTAACAGTATCTCGTCGATGTCTATAGTCACTGCTATACTGCAGTTCACGAGAGAAATGCGAGCGTCGAGGCCGAACTTCGAATTCCGCGTCGGTAAAACAGTCAACGTTTCATCGAAAATTAGGCCGAACAGAAACTGATTTCAGCGCCACCTCAGTTATTGCATCCAACTAACGGCATGCTATTCTACGTCACTTTTCGCATACACCTAAATGACACACGGATGCTACGATAGCTATATTATGTATGTCGCCGCCAAAGTATAAAATACGATATTGCATACATCACCTAGGAAATGTATGAATGACATAACTCCTTCACCCAATATGTTATATATACATTTCTTGTAATATAACATAACCAAGGGAAGAATATTCCTACAAATCGAACGCCTAAAGTTAGTTTTTTTTTAAATAATATGTTCCGATATTGTACTCCGAATTTCTACAAATCTTGCCCTTTCCGACAGAATAGGAGAATACTAATGTATGCACTATTGGAGCATAGGTTTATTAGCGAGGGCGTCAAGGCAATTAGTCCAAATTGTATCATGTTTGGTATCATTTTAATCAAAAAAACGTCACAAATATCTTGGTAAAAGTTTTATAAAAAAAAAATGAAAAATAACAAACTTCAGTCGTTGCATTAGTATTGCCTCACTGATATATCCGATCCCAGATGTGTCCAGATCATATTAAGCCGGGTATTCACCGGTATCAAACGCCCGTATCGTATCACCGTTCCGAACCCTTTTGGATAGGCAGGCGTTGCCTCGTTGCATGCCACGGCGTGATACGGCTCGGACAATAGTTCTTCGTTTCTTGAAATAAACTCCTATAGGCGAGAAGTTTCGATTTGCTGCATGCTGTTTCTTTAGTGTAATTATCCAAACCATATCGTGTTTGGTATCATTTTAATCAGAAAAACGTCACAAATATCTTGGTAGCAGTTTTTACGGAAAAATCTCTGGAAAATTAACATTGTCGTTTTTCAATAATCATACAGGTGATTATTAACATTGCTCTTTTATGTACAGCATATCACCGAAGATAATTGATCTGTTTAAATATATTTAGACGATAAAATTTATCTAAATTAAATTAGATTAAGTTCATAAATAATTTCATCGATTTTGAAATGAATCCAATAATATTGCAAGGTTTCAAATAAATTGAAACCCAAGTGACGGCACGAAACGCTATGTCAAGTGCAAACGCATGAACCTTTCCTTCGATGGAACGGCAAAGAATCGACAAATTTTTCGGATGGGTCCGTTGCCTCCGTTCCTTTGGAACGGCACGCAGCAAAACGAAACTCCTCGCCTGTAGTGGCCCAGTCCTATTGCCTAACCGTTCCTATCAAGAAACGAAGAAATGTTGTCCGAGCCGCAGCACGCCGTTGCATGCAACGAGGCAACGCCTGCCCATTCAAAAGGGTTCGGAACGGTGATACGATACGGGCGTTTGATACCGGTGGATACCCGGCTTTACACTACTCGGCGAGCGAACTTCCTGGCATCTCAAGGAGTATACCCCCCAGTAGTGGGGATGAGTTTTTCGTTTTCATTGAATCTTTACTATTCACTAAAATGCCGGGGCCTATTGATTTTTGAATATATTATAGAAATCGATATTTTAAACAACTTTTTCCTGTACATATAAATGATAGTCCAAAAATCATCGAAATCGGGGAGGACGTATTTGTTCTGCAGTTTTACCAAAAAAAACAATAATAATAGCAACAAAAAATAATGATAGAAATACATAATGATCTCATGACATATGGATTGAAAATCGCTATCGTAGTCGATAGAACGACGCGTGAAAAAGAAATTCACGCGTCAAAGTTCACTAGCCCGACCATGAAATCAGCTGTTCTGCACACGTGTTTCTTCGTCGAGTGACGAAGACCGACACAATAACCCAGGATTGACCCAGGTACGAATTATCTGCTTTCAACATAGCAGGTAAATTTACGAACGAATGGGTAAGTTTCATTGAAATTGTTTTAAAATTTTTATTCATTATTTCATTTCAAACATTTTTATTTGTTATTTAGAATGTTTAAAAATTCCTTTTTTACACAATGACAGGCGACAAGAGATTAGATTCCGTTTTTATTTTAAACAACAACTAAAAATGTTCAACCATTGCAATTATTTTATTGTGCTATGCTAACGAGGTGCCGAGCCGTTCGTTCGCGACCTACGTCAAGCCCCGCTTCGTAGCCGACGCTGCCGTCCCTGAGCCCGCGCGTTATACGCGCTCGGATTGGTCAGTGTTTTTGCTTAATAATTCAAAAAGGAAGCTTCGGACCACTTTTTTGCAAAGGAAAAAGTTGTTCAGAATCACCCCACCTACCACCATCTCAGACCGTGAAAAAGCTTTATGGAACACCCTGTAGTTCTCCAGGTATAAATGGGGTCATTACGAGGTCTGCTGGTATTGCTTTCAGACTAGCGGTATAGATAACCGACCATATTAGTGGAGCGCACGACTCCCCTACCTGAAACAGGGGTACACCGCGTCCTTTTCCAGCTCATTGTGACGCCAAATTTCATTTCTCGTCACTGATGGTAACGTCAAAAAGTGATCGATTTAGCATGTAATGACTGAAAATCGATTTTTTCAACAACTTTTTCGTATACATATAAAGAGCGGTCTCATTTAGTTTCCGAGATATTCGCAGAAAGCTGCCGATACAGATGCATTGAATTCTATCTATAGTTGTTCATTTGTGACAGCATACATACTCGTCAGATTGGTTGCCACTTACCTTCCCTTTAGAAACAAGGGTCGAGCAGGAGTAAAGGTTCCGTTCACAACTACATATACCAGACTCCAAGAAATGTCTATTCAAATTCAATTACAAGTGAATGTTATTGATGTAATAAGTTAGGTTAGGGTATATATCTATATACATCCGGCCGCCGTAAGGCGGTCGGCAACGCTTTTATTTAAATAATATATAATACGCATTTTTAATAGCTTTTGTTCATTTCTTAGAATTTATTTTTATACTTCTTTTGATAATTAATTTATTATTATTTCAGAAAAACATTGCCGGCCGCTATACGGCAGCCGAATTTAAATATACAGCCTTTCCTAACCCATCACATCAATGATATTCATTTCTAATTGAATTGGAATATACATTTCTTGAAGTATGGTGTTGCGTACTTCGCGTGGTCTGAAGGGACTGAAATAACACGCCTGCGTAACGATCACACTTAAAGTTATATTTAACACAGAAAAAGAGTATTTACAATGGTCACAACACGTGATGCGTGGTCAGCGTCTGTACAACTATTTACACTTATTGAACTAATCTTAATCACAATGAAATACACGCGTGGACTGAAACGATCGAAATCGCGTGGGCTGAAAAACTATGAAACTTGTTCGAAATGCGTAGACTGAGATGCACGTGCTTTCGTGTCAAACGATCGAACAAGAAGGACAAGAATCGATCATGGCGTCGATCGTGCCGGTTCAGCGTAGAGAGGGGACCGCGTGGACAAAGTGGGCCCGAGAGGTGCTGCCGCTATCGGTAACGACGCACCAACGAAGTATTTTCGTTGCCAATTTCGCCGTTCGGCGTAGAATTGGGGAATTTCGCCAACATTTCCCCCCGGCCATCAGCGACTGGTCGATGATGTGGTCTGCGTGTCCGAGCTGTCTTGCGAGGGTTAACGAAGAATGGCCAGCTTGGCGATGGGCCGTGTGAGCGTCGTGGTGGCCGTCTTGAGCTCGACGACTCTGGTCAATCCGTCCTTGCCTGGTAGGAGTTTGAGAACCCGTGCCATGGGCCATTTCCCTGGGGGCAAGCGTTCATCAGTGATAAGAACAAGAGTGCCTACCTTGATCTCATTTGATGGATGGTGCCACTTCGAGATTGCCTGGAGTCGTTGAAGGTACTGCGAGGACCAGAGTCTCCAAAATTGGTGGAGGCGCTGTTGTAAAAATTGCCATCTTGACAAGCGATTGACTGCGACTTCTAGAAGCGTGGGCTCTGGCACTGCGTTGATCTGCGTTCCAATCAGGAAATGTCCTGGTGAGAGGGCTGCGATGTCGTCTGGATCGTCGCTGAGTGGTTCCAGTGGCCGCGAGTTGAGGATCGCTTCTATCTGCGTGAGCAATGTTACTGATTCCTCGTACGTCAGTAGAGCGTCCCCAACCGTCCTCATGAGATGAAATTTGAGTGACTTTACAACCGCTTCCCATTTTCCACCCATGTGAGGGGCGGCAGGAGGGTTGAAATGCCACTGAGTTCTGTCCTCAGCGAGCAGTGCTGCGATGTTCTGATTTTCCTGCGTGCTCTGCGTGAACTGCTTCTTTAATTGCGTGTATGCTCCTTGGAAGTTGGTGCCGCAGTCTGAATAGAGAGCGGCTGCGATGCCTCGTCTTGAGGTAAATCTGCGATATGCTGCGATGAAAGCGTCTGTCGAGTAGTCCGAAACAACTTCCAAGTGCACGGCGGAGGTTGCGAAGCACACGAAGACGCAAATCCACCCTTTCTGCGTCTTGGCTCCTCTTCCCTTCCAAGTTTTCAGCGTGAGCGATCCTGCGTAGTCCACCCCTGTGTGGGTGAACGGGCGTGATGGAGTGACCCGACAAAGAGGTAGTTGGCCTATCAGTTGATGGGCACGGATCCCCCTCTGCCGAGCACACTTCACACACCGCAGGATAAGCGTTTTCACTGGAGCTCGTCCACCGATGATCCAGTAGCGTTGTCTGAGAAAGGCAAGAGTGGATTGCGTACCTCCGTGCATGGTCTGACGATGAGCGTGGTCGATGAGAAGCGTTGAGAGTCTCGAATCACGAGGCAAAATTACCGGGAGTTTGCCATCGTGCGAGAGTTCTGAATGTTGGAGGTGTCCGCCTACCCTGGCGATTCCCTGATGGTCGAGGTAAGCGGTGAGCCTCGTGAAAGGATGCGTAGACGGAAGTGTTGTTCCGTTTGCGAGTGCAGCGAGTTCGTCCTTGAAGAAAGTAGACTGCGTGGCCTGAATCCAGTACATGCATCTTGTCATTTGAACAGCTTGTCCACGAATTTAAGGCAGAGGGCGCTGATTCTGAGTAATCTGTTAAAAGAAGAATATTTATAGATTAACTCCCATGAATATTCTTTTACTGCGTTTGCCATGTGGAGTGAGACGACAGCACGAGCTTCTGGGGCGCCCAACTCGTCTGCGTCGACACTGGTCTGCGTAGGCCATGCGTTCTGCGTTTGCGTGAGCCACGGTGGTCCCGTCCACCAAAGCGAGTGCTGCTGTAGCTGGTCTGTCGTCATGCCTCTTGACGCGCAGTCAGCTGGATTCGATGATCCTGGTACATGCCTCCAGTGAAAGTTCTGCGTGATCTCCTGGATTTGGATTACCCTGTTGCGTACGTAATCCTTCCATTTGGAGGGGTGCGTTTTGATCTATGCCAACGTAACTTCTGAGTCCGTCCACATAAATGTCTGAGAAACGGGCATGTTCAAAGTAGCGTGAACATGCCGCATCAGTTTTGAAAGTAGCAGCGCTGCTGTGAGTTCCAACCTCGGGATGGTCAGACGTTTGAGTGGTGTCACTCGCGTTTTCGAGCAGATCAGAGAAGTGTGGGCACCCGTGGACGGTGCGTGGACAACGAGATAGACGACGGCTGCCATTGCGAGGACAGAAGCATCAGAGAAACCATGTAGCTCAACTGTTGACGTGGTCAGTGTGTTGAACCATCGTGGAATGGATAGCCTGGCCAGGCGCGTTAAATCTTCTCTGATGCTAAGCCAGCGATTTGTGATTGTAAGAGGCAGCAGGTCGTCCCAGCCGAGTTCCTGTAACCAGAGCTCTTGTATTAGAATTTTGACTCTAATAACTACAGGCGCAACAAAACCGAGAGGATCAAATAGTTGTGCTACTTCTGAGAGGACGAGGCGTTTCGTGAACTGCGTGCGTTGAGTAGCTGATATGGTTGCGAAATTGAATGCGTCTTCATGCGGTGTCCATTTGATTTCGAGAACTTGCTGGTAGAGTGCCATTTTGCCAACGGAAATCCACCCGCTTGGCAAAGTTGCGTCAGCTGATTTGCAACGTCCTGTAGATGGTCTGCGGTATCTGCGCCACCAAAAATGTCATCGACGTACCTGCCATTTTTGATGGGTTCCACGGTAAGGGGATATTTCGACCCTTCGTCGTCAGTGAGTTGCAAGAGTGTTCTCACGGCCAGATACGGTGCAGCTTTCGTTCCGTACGTGACCGTGGTCAGCTGGTACTGCGTTTCCTGTTGCGTTTCATCAAGCCAGAGTATCTGCTGCAAGCTCCAGTCCTCCGGATGCACCTTGATTTGGCGGTACATCTTCGTGATGTCGGTTGCAAACAGATGTTTGAATCTGCGTATCCAGATGAGCAGATTTGCGATGTTCAGCATAAGGTTCGGACCGGTGTGAAGAAGATCATTTAATGCATGTCCTGAAAAAGTTGGGCTGGAGCCATTGAACACTACTCGCAAAGCGGTGGTCGTGCTGCCCAACTTGAGAACGCCATGGTGCGGAAGAAAGTACTGAAACGGACTGATTATTGAGTCATTGTTCAGTCTTACCATGTAACCAAGCTGCTCATATTCGAGTATGAACTTGGTGTACAGCTGTTTGTACTGAGCATCCTTGCTGAATCGTCTGAGTGTCCTCTGAAGACAGTTGTGCGCCGTCTGGTATGAATTGCCAAGTGCTCGTGGATGGATTTTGAGCGGTAATCGCACGATGTACCTTCCTGAGGAGTCTCGCGAATGCGTGGTCTGGAAATGATCTTCGCACTCTTGCTCTTCTGATGTGAGCAAGGGTGCCGTGTCCTGCGGTGGCTCTTCCTGCGTCCAGAATCGGCTGAGTAACTTACCCAACTGGCGATCGGTGTTACTGACCGTCACCTGATGAGAGGTCCTGCGAATGGTCTGAATGCCCTCGAGGGGCCCGATTACGAGCCAACCGAAGATCGAAAGTTGTGCGATCAATGGTGTTGAAGCGTTCCGCATAATGTTTGGCTTGATGACTTGTCCGTATGCATCGACTCCGAGAATGATGTCCACCGGTCTGGAGACGAGAAATTGAGGATCTGCTAGATTCAATTTCTCCAGATGCGATGGCAGCGTTGAACGAGCTGGCGGTTCAGATGGTAAGCAAGTGGTCACCTTCGTCAGCACATGTGCTTGAATGGTGACTGAGAGTGGTCTGTAATTGGAATGGAGGGTAATATTGAACACTCCATTCGTCTACGAGGTCCTTGCTCCACCAACTCCGTGGACATCCAATGAGGAGCGTTGTCTTCTGAGTCTGAGCTGCGTTACTAATGACTCTGAAATCAACGAGACTTTAGAGCCTGAATCAATCAGAATTCTTACTTGCTGCACTGCGAGGTCAGTGTGCACTCTTGCGAGTGCCGTTGTTAGAAGCGTTGTCCGTGGTCTGCGTGTACTGGTTACGTGGGCTGCGATGGCTGCGGGTGCGTTGACGACTGCACCTTCACTTCAATAAGTGGTCGTTGAAGTGGTTGGCGTGGTCTGCGTAGCGGCTGCTGGAGCCGGTGTGGGCGTGGTCTGCGCTGCTGCTGCTGGAGCAAGGCCAGGTACTAATACCTTGCTAATATCAGCACCATGAAGCATGGTGTGATGTATTTCGTCACAAATCTTGCACCTTTGTGACGTGCGACAACTGCGTAAATTGTGGTGGCCAAGGCAATTCACGCAGAGTGCGTGTGCCTTGACCACGTTGGCGCGGTCGTGCGGGGTCAGCGCCCTGAAGACCAGGCATGCGGATAGAAAATGGTCCTTTTGGCAGAACGCACATGGATACAGTGCGAACTGCGTGGTTCTTGCGTGGCCTGCGGATGCTGCGTGGGCTGGAGCAGCTGGTCGAGCGGCTCCTGCATGGACGGCTGCTCTTGCTGGAGCGGAGCGTTGCTGTGAAGGCTGCGTGGTCCTTGCGGGTGTTGTCGGCGTGGGCTGAGTAGCGCGTGCGGTGCTGAGCTGCTCTAATTGCTCGAGTGTTCTTGCGCGGGCGAGTAGGAACGTGGTCAGTTCCTCCAGCGTAGGATAGTCCTTCTTCGTGGCCAGCGAGGACTCCCAGTGCTCGCGCGTGTCTGCGTCGAGCAGTCTCACGAGGATGGTGAGGAGAAAGCAGTTATGGGCGTCCTCTAAACCAAACGAGCGTAGCGCCTGCTGCGTCTCCTGAATGATATTTACCATCTTCAGGAGAGAGGCCGCTTTCCGCAGCTTCATCGGCTTAAGGTTGGCGAGCCGATCCATGTGAGACTGCACATTTAGCCGCTTGTTGTCGTAGCGGCCATCAAACAGCTGCCACGCCTGATCGAGAGCGCCATCTGTGGTCGGAAGGTGGCTGATTAAATTCGCCGCGTTGCCCGTAACTGCGCCCTTCAAGTACAGGAACTTGTCGTGTGCCGAGAGGTCCGCGCGTTCACTAATTACAGACGCGAAATGGGTCTTGAACTCAGCCCATTTGCTGTAATCTCCCTCGAATTTCGGGAGAGCGATCTCGGGGAGACGTGATCGCCTTGCCGAGGACTGCGTGGGCGCGTCGGTCGTCGAGACCGTCGTGGTCTGCGAGGGCTGAGTGTGCTGCTTGATTTTTTGTTCAAGCTGCGCCAACAGCTTGCGAGCTGACAGCACGACTCCAGCTTCGTTGGAGGAAACCTTTTCCTTGAAGTAGGCGTGGTCGAGTTGCGTGGGCGGCCAGACCTTTGAGAGGGCTGCGTGTTCGTGCTGGAAATCGGCATGAATTTCCAGAATCGTGCTGCGCATGAGCTCCGGTTCTTCGGGCGCGACTTCTGCGGGCGCTTTGCTGAGGGTGATCTGAAGGTCCTCCACCATGGCCAGGAGGGTGTCTAATCGCTCCTATATGCAGTTATGAACGGAGCCTTTACGTTCGCCGACCCTCGTTTCTAAACAGAAGACAAATGACCAGCGGATGACAACCAACACTTATACATGTGCTGTCGTAGGCCCACATCTATAGGCAGAATTCAATATGTTATATCGAAAGTTTTTCGTAAATATCTCGGAAAGTAAGCGAGACCGTCGCTTATATGTTCCGGAAAAAATGGTTCAAAGTATTGGTTGCTATAAAATATATCTAAAAATATTTTGCATTCAAACCGTTATATAATTTTTTATCTGAAAGCATATATTTCATATACAGTAAAAGGTGGTATATGCAAGAGGGATTGTATCTTCGAAATACGTGGTTTCCAAATATTGCTTTGGTTCTTCAATGATAAGTGATAGAACCTCATATGCATAATTACAGCAAAGTACACTTTTATATCTCTGGTATTTTTTGAGCTATAACTAATTGAATATGTTCAGTTTTGTTGTAATTGACGTTCCAACAACCTATTACACTATGGCTTTACATTTTAAAATAATGCTAAAATATTTTTGACCAGCTTTACGAGGCCAATGAAATAATAAAACTGTTGTACTTTTACCAATGTGTTAGCGACGGCTTATTTTTAAGGGTCGTCGAGGGCAATTAACCCGACTCTAGTTTGCTTTCGTACGCTTTATGATGGACACTTGGACTGCGTGAGGTTTTGAAAGAGGGTGAGTGAGACTAAACAGGCCTGGTGATCGAGGATGGCTGATGACCACGTTGGGTCTCTCAGCTATTAGGAATCGAAGGATTGCTTGTTTGAATGGAAACTGTTTACAACAGACAAGCGGCCCAAAGGAAAGTTCTTTCAGAATCGCTTGCAAAAACTGCTCAAGGCCGCAGGGTGAAATTACGATAGGTCTGGGCGTTGTGCTTTCGGAGTTAGAAAAATTGAAGTAGGCAAACGGTTGAGGGAGGCCATATGTATTTTGTCAACGCGTTTCCCCTTCAAGGGAAAGTACCCAATCGAGCGGAGTGTCGTAAACAAAAGAGTATACATACTGCCGAAGACGTCCTCTTTTGGGACAGCAGGATATCATTGTGTACGGTCGTCGTGTACGATTGTGCGAATAAAAGTTGAACATTTTATACGCCCACTATTATTTAGTCACCCGCTCGGTTAGTCTTACAATAATGTACTTTATTATTGTTTGTAGAATACAATAATGTACTTCATATAGTTTGAATTATATTTATTTATTTATTTATTCAGAATATGCTGCGAAACTATTGACTAGAAATTGGGTGCTTTATGATGTTAGGAAAAGCGCGTGATTTACATGAAACCGAATAGTTTCTTCCTATTGAAAATTAAAGTTGTAGCCATAGTTAAATTGAAGTACAAGGAAATCTGTTGAAAGACAGGATTTATTCGAGTAGATGTAGGATACAGTTTTCTTGTTCATTTATTCGTACAAAACATTCTATGACGAGCGCCATGTTTATACTCTTCCCGTTCGATAGGCGTCCAGGTATTATCGCCGAACTCTCCATATCGAACGGGCGTTTAGAAGACTAACTTTACTAGGGCGTCCAGGAGATTCTCTGTACTCTCTCGACCGACAGGCGTCCGGGTATTATTGCCGTACTCTCCGTGCCGGTCGAGCGTCCAGGAACAGGTCTCTCGTACTCTCCCTTCTTCCGGTAGGCGTCCAGGTATTGTCGCCGAACTCTCCTACCGGGATCTCTCTCTCTCTCTCTTCTCCGGCAGGCGTCCAAGTATTGTCGCCGTACTCTCCTGCCGGAGTACCTAACCTGCTGACCAAGAGCGGCCGATGGTCTTACCTCGTCCTTTCTCTCTGTTTAACAGCAGGCGAAATAGACCGAGGCAGTCGCGAGCCCTTAATTTACGTATATCCGCTCGTTGCTATCCGCGGTCGCCGAAATCAACGATCTCGTCGTCAGGAATGAATTTGGCGTTTTCCGCGCTCGCGTTCCGCGTCTCCGCTCGCGCTTCGCGACTTTGCTCGCGCCTCACGTCTTTGCCTCCCCCGATGCTCTATCATCGACTTTCTCGAAATTGTCTGGACGTTTCCAGACTGCGTCGCTTTCGCGAAGCTTCTTTTTACTGGTGTTACAAAGTGATTTACAAACTAACAATAATAATAGAATAAACAACATAGAATCGACTCCTCGGCTGCATGTAAATGATGTGTACGGACGCAGAATCGACACCTCGGCTGGATAAATGTAACCTTTGAAAACACAGAGCCGACACCTCGGTTGCTTTTGATTTCGATCTCTTTGGCTTTTCGCCAACTTGTAACATCAATTTTAGCAAGTAATGAAAATTCAAACTATATTGTAAGAGTCAGGTTAGAATAAAAAGTGAGCGTTTAAAACTAAAACTTAGTCTGCTTTATTCGACTGCTCAAGGCGATGGTCGCTACAAGAATGTCTTTGCTTTTTGCCTGAGGAAGTTGCCTTCGCCAGGATGACCGTTTGTTTATGACACCCCTGCCCTCAAGGAACTTTCCCTTGAGGGGGTAGCGCATTGACGAAACGCATATGGCCTGTCTCGGCCGCTCGTTTACTGTGATTTCCTTACATTCGGCCATACTGACTATGGTCTGTCCTCAGACTTTACATTTAATTTGTCGTTGAATCTAAACCTTAATTGCCAACGTAACACAATACCGTTGTACTGTTTACGATCAACTGTGGACACCGTCGTATCCCTTATCGACTCGGAGCGCACTTTGCACCCTTTTACTCAACATCACCCTACCTGAGATACACGTTGTGCCCGTCTGGTTCGATGTTAACTTTATTAAAGGTACCGTTGCACCTGTACTTGTGTCTGAAGACACGTCGTGTCGTGACGCACGTTGCGTCCTTTCCCTTTTGGGTTGAAGAAAACCCGTTGGTTTCCCATCCTTGTGAAATGAGGGCCTTCACCCTCACGTCAGAGCCGTTGCTCCGATTCGGTGGTGGTCGGACTTTACCTGGTCGCCGGGTAAACTGTCCCCTTTTCACCTCGTTCCCTCGCGTTCGAGGCCGTGCAAACCTAGGCCTTACGCCTTGGGCTTTTCCTTTCCTTTTTCTTTACTTTTCCACGGGTCATCAGACGTCATGGTCGTCCCCTTGAATCGTAATCCACGGTTTGATTCTGTCCGCTGCAACGACTGTTCGTAGTCGTTTTACCCCTTCTCTTAGGTCTTCCACCTCGTAGCGGTCGTTTGGCAGTACCGCTCGAATACGGAACGGCCCCTTGAATTTCGGTAGTAGCTTTCTACTACTTCCTGTTGATGGGTCACTGGTAATCTGTACCAGCACCAACTCGTCCACAGTATACCTGCGAGCCTCCTTCCTCGTCCGGTCATACCGCTCTTTCTGTGCCTTTTGTTCCTTGGAGATATGTTTACTTATATCCCTCCTTAAGGCAGTCAAATCTAACCGGTCCATTTCTTCTTGTACTGCGCTCAATATTACTCCTTCCGCTATTGTCCTTGTGTCACAGCCGATCAGTGCCTTCATCGGTGTGGTGTTAATACTTTTATTGTGCATAGTGTTTATGGCACTCTGCACTTTCTTGACCTGCGTGTCCCAGTCCTGGGGGTCTTGGCCTGCTGCACTTGTTGCGAGAGCGTTAACAATCGTTTTGTTATATCGCTCGCATTGTCCATTTGCTCTTGGCGTTGCCACTGCATTTAATACGTGCTTAATGCCGTATACCTGGCACAATGTGGCGAATCTGCACGATGTGAAGCTCGTTCCACGATCGCTAATTATTCTCGTCGGCACACCGAATAAATACATAAGGTTCAGTAAGACCTTTTCGGTGTGACGCGTCTTCGTATCCTTTACTGGCTCCACGATAGTGAATTTTGTAAAGGCGTCTACCATTACCAGCAAGTATTTATTGCCCCTTCGGCTCGTCTCAGACGGTCCCACGTGATCAATATGTAACGTGTGGAACGGAGTCGGTATTTTTTCTATCGGATTCAACTTGCATTGTTTCTTACCCGCGGTGTGCTTATAATACGCACAGCTCAAACACGCCTTTACGTACTTGTCAACGAAGCGCCGCATACCTGCGAACCAGTAGTTTCGTTGAATCCGTTCTAAGGTCTTTTCTGCACTTAGGTGTCCGGCATCGTCGTGACACAGTCTGCATACCTGTAGCCTCGCGTTCTTCGGAACAACCCAAGCCGTTTTATTGTCTGGCAGGCGACGGTATAACTTATCTTTCTTCAATACATATTCCGTGAAGTAATGTTTTGTCCCCGCCGATCTGTCTTTGTTGGCGAGGACCGTCCGGATGCGTGCTAATTGTTCGTCTTGAATTTGTGCCGCCGTAATCCAATCGGCCTCCGTGACGTCAATGTACGCAACCTCGAGGGTGGTCGGCTGAGAGTTTCGGCTGAGTGCGTCCACATGTGCCATTCTCGACCCTGGCCGATACAGAATTTCAAAAGTAAATTCCTGAACCTCTAACCACCACCGACCTATGCGTGGCAATAAATCTTTTTTTGAGAAGGTCGTCCTTAGCGCGTTGCAGTCCGTTACGACCTTAAATTCTATCCCAAGCAAGTAAACCCTGAAATGGCGTAACGCGAAAACAACTGCCATTGTCTCCAATTCGTATGAATGATAGCATCGCTGATCCGCTGTCGTCTGTTTACTGAAGTATGCAATTACTGCCATATTTCCATCTTCTTGGTGCTGCAGAATCATCGCTCCAACACCTAATGAACTAGCGTCCGTGTGCAGTTCAGTTGGTCTCGTCGGATCAAAAATGCGTAGTACCGGTCGCGTAATTAACTTTTCCTTTACTTGTTGAAAAGCTTCTTCTTGTGACTCTTCCCATTGCCACGGTACATTTTTCCGCGTTAAACGTGTCAACGGCTCCACAAGCGTTGCGAAATTCTTTATGAATTTTCGGAAATAGCTAGCCAGTCCCAGAAATTGGCGTACCTGTTTTACATTTCCGGGCTGTGGCATTTCTTTTACGGCGTCTATCTTCCGTTGACCCGGCCTCACTCCTTTCTCACTTATTTCCCGTCCCAGATAGTCAATGGTCTCCTTGAAAAAAGAACATTTCTCCAACTTAAGCATTAAGCCATGTGTTCGAAAAGCTGTCAAGACTTCCCGAAGCCTAACGATACCCTCTTCAATGGTCTTCGACGGAATTATCACGTCGTCCAGGTAAGGAAATGCCGTCCTTCCTTTCAAAGGGCCAAGGACTTTGTTGATTAACCGTTGGAAAACTGCTGGCGCGTTCGTTAACCCAAAGGGCATCCTTAAGAACTCGTAGTGTCCCTCCGGTGTAATAAACGCAGTCTTTGCTATTGAATTTCGGCGACTGGAACTTGATAATAGCCCGATGCTAAATCCAGGCCCGTGAAATAGCGATTTCCTCCTAACCTATCTATCTGGTCATCGATAAGTGGTAACGGGTACCTGTCTTTTATGGTTATCGCGTTTAATCTACGATAATCTACGCACATTCTGACGTCTTTTCTTCTTCACTAACGTAATCGGACTTGCATACGGTGACTCCGATTCCCTAATTATCTCGTTTTCTAGCAGGTCTGTAATCATGTCGCGAACGATTTTCTTCTCCGGTTCTGCAAGACGGTATGGATGATATGCAATCGGTTCTTCCGTAAAGCATTTGATCTCTATCGCCGTCGTATTCGTTTTTCCGAGATCCCTCATCGACGACGATACGCAATCGCGGAATTCTTCAATTAACGCGACGCATAATTTTCGTCCTTTTTTCCCGATGTTACCCAAATTTAAATTAAAACTCGTTTCCATAACAAAAATATCCATCGCTGAAATTATCTGGGGTTTCTTGCAATTTCTCACATTGTTAAACGTCAAATGCTTTCCCCGTTTTAACATTATGACATGATCTTGTTGAAGAAAGTCTCTTCCAAGTATTACCTCATGCGCTGTATACTCGTCGGGAATAACAAATGAATTTACATTCGCAATTACATTTTGGACCTTCACCGTAATTGGAGCAATTTGATCAATTACTACTGATTGTCCGGCAAATCCTCTAAATACTGTTTCTGGTGTCGGTTCTGATTTTATCAGAAACTTCTTGATAACGGACGAATGGACTACAGTGCATGCACTTCCCGTGTCCACTAAACTTTCTACTTTATGCCCATTAATGCGAACATAAATTTGATAAATATTAGGAGTACTTGCGATATTTTGTACAATATTTACCTCTTTCTGCCGACACTCTTCCTTTTTATGACCCAACCGTTTACAAAGGCTGCACTCCACCTTTGGTTTTCGGCAATCCTTTGCTACGTGGCCCATTTTCCCACAATTAAAGCAGGTAACTGCCCTCGTTTTTGCAGGAACGCTTTCCGTCGCCTTCTGCGACGCCTGTCGATTTGTTGCTCGATCCTGCTTCGCTTTCTTCTCCTCTTTTCCTGGCATATCGCCCATTGCGCGCATAGCCGCGTACAGCTCCTTTGGATCGGCGTGCTTTGCTGATCTTATGGTTCGGGCTATGATTTCGTCTGGTATCCCATAAATTACCATGTCGACAATCTTCTCGTCATTCAGCGCGACATCCAGGCGTCGAATGAGATTAATTTTCTGGAAGCAGTAGTCTCCCAGCGATTGCCCCGGTTTTGCCTCGTACAAGTCGGCTTCGCGCAACAGCTTTGAGAAAGGCATGGCCCTTCGAAATTGTGCCACCAAATGCACTTTAATCGCGGCCCAGGTGGTAACCACTCGCATGCGGGTATCGTACCACTGTCGAGCGTGCCCTCGCAGCCTGGTTGCGATCAACCGCATTACACTTCGATCGTCCCAGTCGAAGCGGTGCGCCAGATCATCAACATGCCTCACCCAGTTTTCAATTGATAAATCTTCCTTCAAGGGATCGTAAACTGGGATGAGGTTCTCGTCACCGGGACGCGCGTGTATCGGCGACCTCCTGCTCGACGCAGTGCTTCTCGTCACCAGACTTTCCTCCGTTCGTTCCTGGCGGGTTGTTTCACGTACACTTCGTGGCCTTGACTCCACTGCTCGCGGACTGCGCGACCTCGTTTCGCGGCTTCGCGGGCTTCGCGATTTCGATTCGTGTCTTCGCGAACTTCGCGATCGTCGACGGCTGTCCCGAGACGTCCTCCGTTTCGCGCTTCGCGACCGTGCACGTGATTCCCGCCGTCGCGACGCGTATGATGGCGCGCGTGATTTCGATCGGCGTAGAAATTCCGTCATTAAATTTTCTAGCCCTTCGAGGCGCTCCTCCAACGATCTCTTCTCAGTGCCGTCGGCTCCGTCACGCTCGCGACTTTGAGATGCACAACTCATTTTCGCTAATGTTTTTACCCTAGAATTGAATGAATATTCAATGTTATTTAAACTACACTTATAAAATACACTTATTCACTATTTGCACAATTTAGTGTTTGTTTCACTCGTTTAGTTTGTACACTGCACTGTCCTTGCACTACACGGTGTACGCGAGTGTCGCAAATTGTGCAACAAACACCGCCAAATCTATACTGATTCGACCACGGTAGATCGCGATAGATCCGATAGATCGCGGTAAATCACGGTAATCCCACTTCTGATATGTAAGAGTCAGGTTAGAATAAAAAGTGAGCGTTTAAAACTAAAACTTATTGTTAGTCTGCTTTATTCGACTGCTCAAGGCGATGGTCGCTACAAGAATGTCTTTGCCTGAGAAAGTTGCCTTCGCCAGGATGACCGTTTGTTTATGACACCCCTGCCCTCAAGGAACTTTCCCTTGAGGGGGTAGCGCATTGACGAAACGCATATGGCCTGTCTCGGCCGCTCGTTTACTGTGATTTCCTTACAATATCGTGTTCGCTATAATTTTAATCAGAAAAATCTCTCTAATGCGCTAGTAAAAGTTTCAATAAGAAAAAGTCAAAAATAAAAAAGTTTTATAATTGAATTCGTATTATATTAGTAACACCGATACGTTTCCGCCCCTCGCTTTGAATCCTTGGACCTCTCGCTCCCTCACTATCTGTCCCTTTCTACGTTCACGCTTGGCTTGTGCCGCATGTAAACACAGAATCGACACCTAGGCTGGAATGCAACCACTGTGTCCCAATCTCGGTTGCATTTATTCAGTCGTGATATCGATTCTGTGTTTACATGCGGAGAGAGCCAAGCGTGAACGTAGAAAGGGACAGATAGTGGAGTAGAGAGAGGTCCAGGGATTCAAAGCGAGGAGCCGAAACGTATCGGTGTTACTAATACGAATTCAATTATAAAACTTTTTTATTTTTGACTTTTTCTCATTGAAACTTTTACTAGCGCATTGGAGAGATTTTTCTAATTAAAATGATACCAAACGTGATACAAGTTGGACTGTATTTACTTGTTACATTGACGATAAAAAGTTTCGGACTAACAAGGGAACATCGGGGACTGATACACTCCGATTTTGATAAAACTTTGCATAAATATTTATTAGACCTGTTTATGAAAATAACTGTAATTCGTTGGTGCCCGTTTTTCACTTTGAGGGAGATATCAACCCTTTTATCCGAACCGCCCTTTCTATATACGTGCTTATAAATCGTAAACAATAGAAGATATCAAAAAATAGTTGAAATAAAAGTTATACCGTTTCTTGAGGTCTATAAAGCTGCGTGTAAAATTTTTTTTTTAAATCATCCTATTTGCAAAATTGAATTCCCCCTCCCCCTCCGTTTTGAAAAACTTTACTTTTTTTTCTATCAATAAAAGCGCCTATTTATTATGAATTCAACAATGTATTATAGTGTATAGTTGTTTTAATTATTCCGATGGAATTTTTGATTTAAGTTTTTTGATTTGTCTGTACTGACCACTAACTCAACTTATACTTGCAACGTTGATAAGATCTTTGATAAGAACCATTTTTCCATTCGTTTTACATGTCATTTTCATAATTGCAAGATTAATTTCATCTTCATATGATGAAGTACATTTATTTTGTAGACTTTCTACAATATAAAGAGTACTTCCGATGTAGTAGTACAATTGAAAAGACGGTTAATCTACATATAAAAATAAGCTGAAAATGTAAAGAGTTTTTGATACAGTAACACTCTCATTCCATACTGTGTTCGTTAAATCCGCTTCTATACATACTCGTATTTCGCTTATTCTGACTTTAATTTTTATTATAATATAATATTATTGTACATGTATATAACAACCAATATTATTCGACATAGCTTTTACAGTAGTAAAATTTTTCAAAAAAGTGTTTGAAACAAATATTTTTTACACCAAGCACAAGGAAGTATAGCTAATTCTCCGCATATATCGCACCGATGAATGTTGTCAACCTGTTTTGTATAACAATAATCGACTGGATTTTCATAGCGTGCCGGACGTTCTTCTATATATTCACTTTTGTACCACGAATGCTTAAACAAATTTTGGAATCTAGGTGAAGACAACTGATATGTACAAGAGATTGGAGTTTTATGATATTATTTGGTTGATGTAAAATAACGTCATGATTCAATAAAATGACCTGATCGGAAAAAGTTTTTATAAAATTTTTCCATATTCGAAAACCAAGAACATCAAGAGGCTGTAGTCTTCCTGTCGTCTTTTTCGGTATCGTCAGAAAAAGTACTTCTTTTCCTTCAGGAACAAGGTCTTGCAAAACATTTGCACAGTGTCCACTCCATGAATCTAGTAGGAGAACGCTTCGGGATCCCACGTTTGTTAAAAATATTTCAGTAAACCAAGTTTTAAAGTGCTCTGAAGTTAATTTGCCAGATTTTGAAACAGAAACATGAACATTTGGAGCATTGAATAAACTTTCTTTTACTCTTGGTCCGAACTGTCCGCTTGATTCCTTTAAAATTATGTAAAGCGGTGAAAGCAATTTTCCATTTGCAGATACAGTAGGTTGTATGGTGTAACTATGAGTGGTTGATGACATGGACTGTACGACAGCTTCAATGGTTTTTGATCTCTTGGCAGCTAGCGTTCGACCAAAATGAAGTTCTAAATTAAAACCACTTTCGTCCGAATTAAATACATTTTCTACACTATAACTATTAATATTCGGTTGCACAACTTGAATAAAATTATCGATAACTGTATGTATTTCTAGAGAATTTTCACGTTCCCGGTAAGATACAAATTTTGTTATTTTACGCGAAACTACTCCATGCAGTTTTTTAAATTTAAATATCTACCACTTTTCTGCTTTAAATGTTGGCAAATCAATGTTTTCTTTTGTTTCTAATGCCCATTTTCGAATATCAATATCATGGACTATGGATCCTCTTTCAAGAGCATCACGAAACATCGAAAGAGTAAAATCCGAATTTTTGAACGTATTTTGGGAATAACATGTTTATCTTTTTAAAAAATATCATACGCCTACAATAAATGGCTTATTATTGCGATTTTATATAAACGCAAATATCTTGTAAAACGTATACAGGTTCTATCAACGTCGCAAGTACCTACTATAAGTCGAGTTAGCGGTCAATACACACAAATCAAACAACTTAAATCAAAAATTCCATCGGAATAATTAAAACAACTATACACTATAATACATTGTTGAATTCATAATAAATAGGCGCTTTTATTGATTGAAAAAAAAGTAAAGTTTTTCAAAACGGAGGGGGAGGGGGAATTCAATTTTGCAAAAAGGATGATTTAAAAAAAAAATTTTACACGCAGCTTTATAGACCTCAAGAAACGGTATAACTTTTATTTCAACTATTTTTTGATATATTTTGTTGTTTACGATTTATAAGCACGTATATAGAAAGGGCGGTTCGGATAAAAGGGTTGATATCTCCCTCAAAGTGAAAAACGGGCACCAACGAATTACAGTTATCTTCATAAACAGGTCTAATAAATATTTATGCAAAGTTTCATTAAAATCGAAGTGTATCAGTCCCCGATGTTCCCTTGTAAGAGAAGAGTAACGAATGAAAAAGACAGAAACTACGATCGTGATAATCAATCGGCAGTCCCTCTTTCACTTGTTGTCCTTTTCTACGTTTGAAACTGTCAGCAAACTTCAAACAAGATAGGAACTGTGATCACCCGATCGGTGAGCGCCAACGGAGGAAATGCCTGCAATGTGTACAATGCTTTTATTGCAGTCAACTTTTAAAAACGTAGGCGAAACATCGATCGTTTGCTAGACGGTCAAGAGGATTACAACGTCAGGGCTAATCGCTTCCAAATGTTGGGAAAAGTCAAGGCCTGAGGGAAATACAGTGGGTCACAAAATTATTCGCTCACCAACCGAATACCTCATTGGATCAAATGACTTGAGGCTTTTTGAAAAGCTATAAAAATTAATTTATTAAGATATGTACTTGTGCTGTTTTAAAAAATTATAGTTTGTCGAAATCGCGGGAAAAAATAACGAAGGGTAATTTTTCAACTTTTTTATATGAATCTATAATGAAAATTTAAAATATGTCTTTCGTACATTCAAATAATTCACATTGACTTGACGACCTCGCTAATAAGCCTCATTTTTTTTTTTTTTTATAGAAGAGGAAATACGTTTACGTACGCCCAAGACATTCCCTTTCGCACTCGGCTAAGGGAAAGCTCGGGCAGTGTGGGACTCATACCACCCGGAAGGGGTGATATACTACCCACTAAAACCTTTTCCCCTGCACTATCTTATTACTACCTTATTCTATCGGGAAGGGCGACAGTCTATTATTTTCAATAATATTCACGAAGTGACATCTCAGCCGCTGTATGTCATGGGAATAGTTTTCTAAGCAAGGGTTTCCACCCAAAACTATAGTAGTGATGTATGCTGCCGCGTATACACTACAACTGTAACAATCCGGTTGCGCCTGAACTCTTTCAAAAAGTATATCCTTTTTGCGAATATAAGGAAATCGTAACGCAATATATTTTTTTTCTTCCTCTACGAGCTTCTCATATGCACTGCCAGGTAAACTATCGTATACATGGAGTTTGCGGCCGTTGAAATAGATACTTCGCCAGTGATCAGAACAGTTACCTCCAATTATTTGTACGCTTTTGTCACTGCGGCAGGGATTGATACATTTTGTAAACTGTAAGTATAGGACACTTTGCGTTTCAAAGGGAGTAGTTTCTCTGACCACACGTAAAAATCGATCTAACGATTCATCGTTTAATTTACTTTGCACAGGTAGTACATTTTTCTTTACGTCAGTTACGGAACAAACAGCACTCTCTAGTATATAGTATCGTACAGCATCATCTATGCAGCTTTCTTCCTGGACTGAATGACTGACAATGACACAGTCGCTAGTTACTGCTTCCACGGTCATATTTGATGCTTCAACACTGTTCTGTATCATGTTTTCATATGTACGCTTTTTTGCGGTTTTTCTACTAGATTTTTGAATAGATGCGTCTTCTTTTGCCCGTAGGATGTATTCTGGATTTCTAATAGGCATGTGTCTATTGTGGCGGCTGTCTAGTATTTCCGGAAGCATGCATTCTTCGTAGAAACGCGTTAGGAAAGGTTCCATATGATTTGTCCAAAACGCGTCGTCTCTATTTACGTGGATTATATGTATGCTTTTAGGTGTCCAGATAGCGAAAATACAGTACTTCCGTTGCGTTATATGCAACTGACCTTGTACTTGGTAGAAATACTGGTGCTTGCTATTCATTTCTTGTATATCTCTCTTATCGAAGATGTTTCGTAAGTGACGTATTGTTTCTATTGCGTCTATCGCTGTCAAATTCTCAGCAGATTGTGGGCATTTCAGTTCCAGTAAACCGTCATCTTCGATAAGTCCATCAGGAGATGCACCCAAGTATGGAATGTCGCGATCAATGAACAATCCACAAGTTCGAATTCTTGTTTTCATTGCGTTCGCTACGTCTTTTTTTGCAATGTGTTCTTTATCGCGGCCGTATTTCATAGCAGCGGTATCGACAGATGGAGGATATAAAATGTTTTTTACCATTGCTGCGTAGGACGTTGTTTGTCTCATGCGACACACTGCTCCAAAATTCGAAGCAGTTAGCATTTCCTCCTTCAAAGTTCTCCATAAATCTGAATCGTTTTGCTCTCTTGTGTTCGTTTCTATTATTGTACGATTTTTTGCATTGTCACCAAGCTTTTCAAAATGTTCCTTGCGAAGTTGAAGCAGCATATCACTCGGAAGATCTGGTCTTTGCGAGTTTGGACCATAATATTTATCCGTTCCTTGCACTGGCTTCAATTTCCTTCTCTTGCCATGGGTCATTCGCAATTCTTTCGTTTTCGCAACTTTTCTCTGTCGCCGTTTCTCCAATCTCTTTACTAGTGGTGGAACGGTTTTACACATGTTCTTATGCATTTCTGTAAGTACTTGTTGCGTATTGTATTGCGTAACAGCTCCTGGAACTCGAGCATTGTAGGAACCTCTTGCACCAAAATTAATACATTTTCCACCAATCTCTTTGCAGATAATTGAATTAAATGTTTCTGCGGGATTGTTTGTCACATTCATTAACAAACTATCCGAATAGCAGCTGAGGAATCGTATGGCTTTCTCGACTTCGATATACAGATCGTACAATTTCAAAGATGGAACGTAATTTTTCTCAGCTATGTTTTCGTCTCGCATACACGTATGGCTGCGGCTATTGCACTCTTTGTGCTCACCAAATATATGGCTAGGAATACTTAAAATGTCCTTCTGAAGTTCTCTAGCTTTGATATGCTGAGGCCCTGTTTCTTGTTTTCGCGCATTGATTGTTAAAACGACAGCTCTACGTATATTTAAGCTATTTTTTTTAATTATATTTCGGTACGCAACAAAGCCACGATCTCTGTGACCCTTCGTTTGCGTTTTTTCAGCAACGTGTCTCAACTTTTTACATAAATTACGAAGTAAGTGATTGGTACACTCAATTTTTTTACAATAGTATGATAGACGTTACTATCACCGTCGGCAGCAACCGTTCTATATATCAAGCCATGCATTTCAATGCTGCATTTGAAACCTTCACCAATAGCATCACTTTCCATGCTACTAGAACTAGCATAACGATCATAGTTTTTATAACATTTGTGATGTTTTGGGGATGTAGCTTTTCGTTCCGCTATATCACATATAGTGCAATATTTATTTCGTATGCCGATAAACAGAACTTTTCCTGTGCGGAAACCTACAATGGCACCAACACCGGAAAGTGAATTATAATTCGTACCATACGATCTCTTCATCTAGCTACCATCCGCTATGACAGTTATGTATGGGATACCGTTGACGACTTCATTGTTTTCAAAAGCTAATCGTCTTTCTTCTTCACCTGCTGCCTGCATGGTATGCATTGCGCTTTTCATAAACTGATCTACAAGTTTTTCACGGTACCTCCGGTACGTCGTTTCAGCCACGCAGGGCATGTTCAGGGCGGCGCATAATTCTTCTAATTGTGCATCGCCTATTCCGACTGTAACAGTCGCGGTTGTCGTGGCCTCATTTACATTCATTATATCTGAATTCATAGGTTCCGATCAAACAGTATCTTCGTAATTGCACATTTGGCACTTGAAGAAAAACTGTGTCAGACACCCTAGCTGGCGGCTACCGATCATTTTCCAATCGCGAAAATGACATTCAATACCTCGCGCATGATTGTCGAACGTTCTATGTATTTCATTCCAAAAGAACTGAACGTCAACAATGCGGCGGCCATCTGGCACATTTTCCGAAATACGTCCCATATCTTCGTGTCCGACGTCTACGACGAGATTGTCGTCGCTGTCGTCCAGGACGTTTTGTACTACAACAGTGGGTCTCACTCTTGTAGAATCGCATTGTACAACGACAGTTTCGTCGTTTTCGCGAAGGACGTTTTGTGATATGCGCCCACAATCTTTATTTGCGAAAAGGACATTTTTCGATTTTGAGATGCGCCCTGCATCATCTTTATTTTCATTTGCGAATAGGACGTTTTTCGATTTTGAGATGCACCCCGCATCTTTATTTTCGAAATATTTGTCTTCGAAAACTGCATCAGCTTGAATCATTGTTGTCGACGATTCCCATTCTTTCCGTCGCGTCGCCTGCAAAGTAAAACGAATGTAGGACAATTCACACAAGTTACTGAAATGTACATATAAATTGTTAGCACTTACAGTTTTCTATAAGCTTTTTTGAGGGAGAGTCTTCTCCTGGTATTTTTTTATTTCCCATTTTTGGTTGTTTATATCACAAATGCTTGGAAATTTTATTAATAATATATATGTATGGCTTCTATGCGAAGACGTCTTATATATGTATATGTATGTCTTCTATGCGAAGATGTCTTATATATATATGTATGTTTTCTATGCGAAGATGCCTTATTGTTAGAAAGAAATAAATAACAACGACAGCCATGGCAACGCTCTAAAAAGAAACGAAACGCCAACACGCTCTCGTTTTCCAATTTCACTGGCGTCGTTGAACTTGCAGCGTGCAGAAGGTTTGGGAGAAAAATGGAAAAAGGCGACAGTAAGTGTTTCTTGTTTTCTTTACTACGCGAGTGTCATTGACAATTATAATAAGGTGACCATTTGTAACAAAAATATTTTTTGCTTTGTCTCATATACAGTGGGTTTATGTGAGCCTATAATGAAAATTTAAAATATGTCTTTCGTAGATTAAAATGAGTTATATGACGATTATTCCAACAATTATTGCAAGAATTCTTGCAGAAACCGTTGCAATAGTCGTCTGTTTCATTGTCTCTTGGACACGCGTCTAGAAAAGGTAATTTTCTAACTTTTTCATTTCAGCCTGTGATGAAAATTTAAAATATGACACTTGTAAAAAATATGTTATGAGGATGCTAAAAATTTAATCGAGATCGGTCAATTTCAGAGAATTGCGACTTCTTACATGAAAAGTCAGGATTTTCAGAAATAAATTACTTGTAACTTCTCAGTGCATTGACCGATCTTGATGAAATTTTTAGCATACACATGACATATTTTTTACAAATGTCATATTTTAAACTTTCATTACAGGCTGAAATAAAAAAGATAGAAAATTGCCTTTTCTAGACGCGTGTCCAAGGGACAATGAAACAGACAACTATTGCAAGGGTTTCTGAAATAATTCTTGTATTAGAATAATCGTCTGTTATATTTGTTGCAGTGAAGTTGGCCACACATACATTCACTAACAAATTCACGCTTTTGTCTTTCGGAGTATCACCCATGTTTAGTTTCTATTTTTATATTATTATATATGTATCCATTTCTATTTCATTATATATTTTTTTTTAGATACTACAGAGTACAAAGAGGAAGATGAGCAACCTCAGCCGGAAATGCTGCTGCAGCAAGTACAACAACTGCGGTTGCGGACGCAGCTGCAGGAACCGCGGCAACCGCAGCCGCAGTCGCAGGAACTGCGGCAACCGCAGCCGGACCTGTTGCTGCAGTTGCAGCAGCAAATACTGGATATAAAAAATAAAATCGAAATGTTGAAACATGATGGATATATCGTAAGTCGTTTTTTTTACGTTCATGTTTGTACCATTTTTGATATTCTTTATTTATATATAATAACATAATTTTTTTTCCACAACAGACGGCACAGGCACAGCGGTCGCCGCTCGTTAACTTGTACGAGCCTGATGAGCCACAGGAACATATAGTAAGTCGTTTTTTTACGTTCCTGTTTCTACGTTACTTCCTTCTTCTATCCACTGCTTATGAATAATAACATAATATTTATTTTTCCAGTCAATCAGGTCCATAGAGCGACTACGAATTCGCCACAGGCGCAGAAGATTAAACAGGCTGCGGCGCCAGAATATACAAGTAGAAGCTCGCGGTCGCGGTCGCCGTCGAGGTCGCGGTCGCCGTCGAGGTCGCGGTCGCAATAGCACAGGACCGACAATTAATTTTAATTATTATTAATTTGTTTCATTTTTTATTTTTTTAAATATATAATATTTAACAAAAATTACGTTATTATCATTTATTCCCATATTCCTTTTCCTGTAGGAAATAAACGGGATTTGTGCCCAAAATACTATAATTTTTATTATTCGCCTTTTCACGTATACCCACCCACAATCGCTCTAGTTCTCTTTCTGCCTATCATTATCTCACATCAATCACTCTCCTCTCGTTCACACTCTTTCTTGGGACATATTATTTTGTAGGAATTCGGGGTACAATATCGGGACATATAAAAAAAATAACTTTAGACATAAGATTTGTACGAATATTCTTCCCTTGGTTATGTTATATTACAAGAAATGTATATATAACATTTGACTGAAGGAGTTAGGTCATTCATATATTTCATAGGTCATGTGTACAGTATCGTATTTTATATTTTAATATAGTTATCGTAGCATCCGTGTCATTTCGGTGTATGCGAAAAGTAACGTAGCATTGCATGCCGTTAGTTGGATGCGATAACTGAGGTGGCGCTGAAATCAGTTTCTGTTCGGCCTAATTTTCGATGAAACGTTGACTGTTTTACCAACGCGGAATTCGGAGCTCGGCCTCGACGCTCGCATCACCTTAAAAATTATTTTATTTCACACTTTTTAGTGAAACGAGCAGTATTTGTAGGATGCAGTAAGATGGTTTACCGTTCATATTGGATAATTACAACAACAATTGTCGGAGCGTCCACTACTAAATATTTATAAAACGTGCCGTCTAAAACTTTCATTAGTCAATGTTTATAAAACGTGCCCGATATGGGCCAACCGAAATTTCGTTCTGAGAAAAAGATAACGTCGAAACGTTTGAGAATAAGGGGCGTCGTTCTCCCTCAATAAAACAGTCGTCAACGGATCACGGTCGCGATCGGTCGAACAGTTTTTTCATTTTTCTACCACGTAGTCGGATTTTAGTAGTGCTTTGCCGCGATTAGTTTTCTACCATGCAATCGGTGTTCAGAGTGCTTTTCCGCAATTACGTTAGTTTTCTACCAAAACCACCAACGCGCCCAGGGCCTTGCCAGTCCCTGAACACAAACCCAAGGTCCTGCCAGCCACAATCAATCACAACAAACGCCCGGGGCCTTGCCGGGTCCACTGATTACAAATCCAAGGCCCCGCCGGCAACCAAAAATCGTCTCCCTGCGCAGGGGATCCAACGGAACCTGGTTACATCTCTTCATACACGGACGTCTCCTCGCGCGGAAGTCTCCAACGGTGTCCTTGCGACTGGATGATCTATCCGCGCAGGAGACTCCTATGGGAGCTGCTTCCCGAAACACCACAACACGCGATTAACTAATTGCTAGAGAACGTCGAACGTTCGTATACACGATATCATCCATATCACACGCGACACACTCACACACACAAATCAAACTTCAAGGGTTTTTTACGCCTTCAGGCTTTTTTCCTTTATTCAAACAACTTCAAGGGTTTTTTACGCCTTCGGGCTTTTTCCCTTGCATTCACAAAATAAACTTTTATTTTAACTCCATACTAATCTCGATTGATTATTTATCAAACTGGCGTCGACAGATCCTAAACATCCTTTCGAAACGTTCGGTAATTACAGTCCTCTCTCAAATCATCACCCTTACCGTTCTCGAGTGTTTAGTAAACTCAAGATCTAAAATCAAAGGGGGAAACGGATTTATAAGAGCTAACATCGAGAGGACGAGCTTTTGTTCGAACCTTGGACGAAGCAAGATCTAATTTCTAACTTCTAAAGATTATACTTAACGAAAAGATTGGAACTGTTCATGTTGAAGAGTTTCGATCGTACAACAATAGTTATTAACAATAATGTTAGAATTCCATAAATGTTTGCAAGTGGGATCATCGTAGAAATATCTCCTATTAGATGTGAAAGGTGTTACGGACAATGTGTTCAACGTGGGCATTTTGTGAAATAACCGGACATTGTGAAGATTGCACATTTTTTTGAGCAATGTATATAATGGGCAGGTATTTCACAAATGGCCCGGACATTTTATATAATACTCACGGTTCGTTGACATTAAACTTATTATTACTATTATTCTTATTAAAACCATACATATACTTGATGTCACGAGAGTCCATAACTGCAAAAACACCAGTTTTCGTTCTTTTCTGCGCATTGTCGCTCTGATTGGCGATACTTTCAGAGGAAGTGGAAAGCGATTGGCGGAGAGCTCGCTGCGTTCCCCCACCATCTTCCAACCTTCGCGTCTTATTGTTAGTTATGGACTCTCGTGACATCAAGTATAGATGTTGTAACCATACATTACGTTACATATTGATACAGTCGGGTCAGTAGGGGCATACCCCTTAAATGACAAAGATTCCCACTCGCCCGAGATGCGTGCGCATCGATCCCCGCGCGGTATCGATCCCTACCTAGGATCGATCGAAGGAGGTCGATGCGGGATCGATGATCAGGCACTCTACGTTCGAACGCGCTAGCGTTAACACGCGAAATACGAGGGTCCGTTGGGCGAGAAACGATACACGAAGAAGAGTCAAACCGACTTAGTACAATCGTCAAACTGCCGATCTACTAACTTCGTGTATGCGCCTCAAACCGAGGAGTCGCGTGCACAAGCTGAGCCGCGGCACTGCTTCAAGGGATACCCGTTCGCGAATAACCAAGGTTTCGTCGTAGTAGTCAATTTACAGAATTAATTCCATCTAAATTCTCAGTTACAGTTATTTTCGTTCACATCAACACCAGTGAAATAAATTCCGTGAAGCGGTGCCGCGACTCAGTTTGTGACTCCTGGGTTTGTGGCGCACAAGATTCATACTCCGCGTTTTGTAAATCCAAAATAGTTTCTTTTCAATATTAATATATTATTAAAGTAACGGCTACTATCCATTAGTGACGGAGATAACGTCAAGATCACAATACCCAGATAGCACCGTACATCCCAGGGACGTCCGTTTCATGTCCAGATTATGTCCGAACGTCCAACGTCCATTTTGAACATCCTTGGGATGTCCACAAAACGTATATTTCGTATGTCCTAGGAACGTCCGTCTTGAAAGTCCTACGGACATAGATGTGACGTATGTCCAAAATAGGGTAGAATGACCCGTACGTCGCCCGCGCGGCGAGAACGACCGAAGTTTGGGGCCTGCTGTTTTATGACAAGGCCTAAACAGAAAACAGATCCCGGGCGCTGACAAACGATTGGCGGAATTTCCAACTTGGGAATATGACGAGCCACCATCGACACTTTTTCGTGAAACGTTGTTGCGACAAGACGTATAGCGAGTCTCCGTACACTTTGAGTGTGAATTTCAAGCGTTGACGATCGTCATATTACGAGTGAATATTAGTATTTCTTACTGGTGTTTATAGTGTGTTGACGAGTTTTTCTGCCATCTCAGGTAAGTGTCACTTTTTTCTTAATTAACTTAATTCCTTAATTTTTCTTAATAATAGGTAATTATGCCTTTTTTGAGACGACAACACATATGTTATTCGTATATGATGCA
This sequence comes from Osmia bicornis bicornis, assembly GCF_907164935.1. Taxonomy (NCBI): domain Eukaryota; kingdom Metazoa; phylum Arthropoda; class Insecta; order Hymenoptera; family Megachilidae; genus Osmia; species Osmia bicornis. The sequence continues at coordinate 10,463,673 of NC_060221.1, forward strand.
TACCGATTTTTTATTTTTCTTTTGATTTTATTTTTAGAATTGTGCGTACAATTCTATGTATATATATATGAAAAACATGTAGTCGGTATCCATCATATGTTATTTTTTATATTTATTTGTTTCGAATTGAATATATTATTCAACTGAATTTCTGTTGTTTAGACGCAGCACAAACATCAAAAGTCCATACAGTCTTGGCTAAGGAGAGCTGCGGAACGCAACAAGATCATTGTAAAAGATTTGTAGTAGAAATAATAAAATAAATAATAGATATGTAATAAAAATAAAGATTATAAAACAAAGTACAGAAAACGTTTTGTAATTTTAAATGCTCGGAAAACATTCCTTATATGGCTTTCAAGACGTTAATATAGCGTTCTGCAACGTTTTGTAAACGTTCACACAACGTACAGAGAATGTTACTTTCGGACGTTCCGAATACGTTCCTTGTACGCTTTTCAAGACGTTAGTATAGCATTCTGCAACGTTTTGTAAACGTTCACACAACGTACAGAGAATGTTACTTTAGGACGTTCAGAAAACATCCTGAGAATGTACGCACAGGACGTCCCCTGGACGTTCCACTTTTTAACAAGCACCTTCCTAGGATCTTTAAAAGACATAACCAGGACTTATAAGGGACATATGGATGTTAACAGGACATTCTCCGTACGTCCGAAACGTCCAGCATGGACGTTCGATGGACATACATGAAATGTTTTTGTGCTATCTGGGTACTGTGCTCTGCCGAACCCTCCTAGTCGTTCTAAGGGATAGTGCCCAGTTAATTCAATTTGTAACATTTCTCGCCTAACGAAACAAGTCATCTAGTTGATTCTTTCAACTCCTACGTTACAAAATTGTTCAGGATTTGGTTGTGTGGGAGGCGAACACGGCCCCACACGAATGACTGATTCCGGAAACTTCTAAGAGACCACTAACGTGCCTCTGGACGTTTCCTGGACATCACTGCTCGTATGGCGCTTAGTGTGGGTCAGCGATATGGGACTCTATCCCGCAAGGGCAAGACCTCCTATCGTTTTGACAACGACTCTAGCAGACAATGTATATATAACATCTAATAGGAGCTGGAAGAATTATTAAGATCAACGAGCCAGGAGTGGCGTACCGCGTTTTGTAAAGTTAAAATCATCGCGTCTATGGGAAGTAGATAGCGAGCCAGGAGTGGCGTACCGCGTTTTGTAAAGTTAAAATCATCGCGTCTATGGGAAGTAGATAGCGAGCCAGGAGTGGCGTACCGCGTTTTGTAAAGTTAAAATCACCGCGTCTATGCGAAGTAGATAGCGAGCCAGGAGTGGCATACCGCGGTTTGTAAATCGAAAGAATATCGCAGTTATAACAGCGTACTTATTACCTGAGTTGTATCACTGATAATCAGAATATATAAGTAGATTTTACCAGCAAATCATCTCCGTTTCTTATCAGACAACCTCCAAATTCTCCGCAACCCAAAACCAACCTGTGAAGTAGAAAAAGTAAAAAGGAAACAGTTACAATGTGATAGGTTAGGATGAGCCACACACTTAAATCCGGCCGCCGCGGCCGCGGCGCGCCGTAAGGCGGCTGGATTTATATATGTAGCCTAATCTAATCTATTACATCTATGTAACAAGAGCGTTTCGATACATTGACTACCACCCTCTAGGTATTCTGTATAATGATCGCACATTTTATAGATTGACCGAAATTTGTTACGGACATTTTGCACAATGTCATTTCGAACGGGCATTCTGCACAATGCCCGGTCATTTTACAAAATGCCCACGTTAAACACATTGCCCGTTACAAACAGTTTCATCGCGATGTGTTCATTCCTTGCAGAGTAATACCAAGAAATAAGCTTTTTGCTATAACAATAGTTATTAACAATAATAAATTCCATACATTTTTGGAAGCGAGCTCATCGCGGAAATATCTCCTATTAGATTGGAAAGCTTTCATCGCGATCGGTACATTCCTTGAAGGGTAGCGCTAAAAAATAGGAGTTTGCAATAACAATAGTTATTATATATGTACAGATAGGTCTCGATTAGTGCGAATAATAAATCCCAGAAATTGTTCGCATTATTTGAATTCGTACTATTTGAATATTTGAAATATAGGAATTGGTTCTTAGTTAAAGAAAATATACGATTAAAATTTTGAAATATATCTTTCATACGTATATTATGAAATTATAATAGCTTAACATGTTCATTATTTTTTTAAATATTTTAACAGTGTTGATTGCACTTTCTTCTGCTTTTTCATATCTCCGTATATGTGATGATAAACCCGCAGTATTTTATCCAAGTCTCTGTTAACTTGCATGCTTCGATGCATGTCTGGATCGAAAAAAGCCTCACAAACCTTGCATTAACTGAATTTTTGTTCGCATTAAATGCGACCTGGTATCATTTTAAAATTCGCACTAAACCGAATATCGCACTATGTGAACTAGCATTAATCGAGACTTACCTGTATACTGGTTTTTGGTCGACGCGATATGTGTATAGAAACAGAAGAGACAGGCGATTGCATTCTGACCCATACACCGCCAGAGTAGGTGGTAGAATACACGTAGGTATACGTAGAATTCAATGTAGTAGTAACAATAGTTTTTCACGAATATCTCAGAAACTAAAGCTTTCAGTTGATTATGCATAATAAAAAAATTCTTCAGCATCATGCCCTCGACAACATATTAAATGGTCATTGAAATCAACCTATGTTGAAATTAAAAACTTCATGTATTTTGCAATAACAATGAAAAAATGAAAAATGTTTTTTTAACGGGACCAATCGGAAGACATGCTCTACAAGATGCAAAAGGTTTCGTTCCGATTGGTCCATCCATCTCGGAGTAATCGGCGAACAAAGCCAGAAAAAAAAAGTGAACAGTCATGGGGACTGTTGACAGAAGTGAAAACTTAAAACTATGAAATAACAGTGGCTTTTTTTGAAGAAACAAAAATGTTTGATTGGAATTTATATAAATATCGTGTAAATTTTGAACAACCTTTTTCCTATGCATATAACCGCCGCTCGACCTTAGTTTTTGAGATATTTTCGAAAAACTGTCGAAACTAATACATTGAATTCTGCCTGTTTATGTGCGTTCGTGTTACATTTTACGCAATAGTGTGTGATCGTCGCTTTTCTACTGTTTCTGCAGGCAACAGCATGACGACTGATGATCAACATATACCTTGTGTACTTCTGCACTTCAACGTGTCGTAGCTAGATAATACAAAATGAAATTATACGAATATTTAAACATTTTGTATTTGGACTTGTGTGTGCTGGCTGCCCAACGACAGCCGGGAATTTAATATAGCCTAAACTCACCTAATCTAATGTACCTAATTAGTGAATTAGGTTAGGTTAAACTAAAGCGATATTCTGGTCGCCTAATGGCGACCAGACGCACATAGTGCGATTTAAAATCATCAAAATTAGTTAAATTTAATTTTTAAGCCCACCCGTTATATATGAATATATATATTGGTGTCGGTCACCGTGCTGCTGCCTGCAAAAACAATAGAACAGCGGCGATCGCACAGTGACGCGTAAGAAGTACACGGACGCACACGAACAGGCAGAATTCAATGTATTAGTTTCGACAATTTTTGAAAATATCTCGAAAACTAAGGCTGAGCAGCGGTTATGTGTATAGGAAAAAGTTGTTGGAAGTGTTGATTTCTACAACATTTTTAAAAATCATCGAAATCGGAGTTACTGTGCGTAATCTAAATAATTACCGGTTAAATATTAAAAAACTAAAAAATAAATAATATTAAATTTTTAAACACAAATATTGATACTTTCCACGTAGTCAATTTAACTTTACTTAACACAACACATTACCCTTATAGCCCGTGCGCCAGTCTGGTACATACCACTGCAGTAGATCGTCATTTCGAGCATGTCGGTGACGCGAACCCATAAGATTTTCCCCTACCGAAAATCGCTCAACGCGCCTAAAGAAGTTTTCACTTCAAAAATATCTATTAAATCACACAAAAAAAACTATATACACAGTCACTTAGTTTTTTTTTTTTATTATTTAAGCTTACCTAAACCTCTACGTGAGGTTTATACAGCTGTACATAGAATACTTAATTACTAAACCGATTACGATTAACATTTCTTAAGTGGCTAATTGGTACAATAATTGAGAACAGTAGAATCCATGCTTAAATTTTAAGTCCGCATTTTTGAAAAAAGTCGCATACAAACAATAGAGCTTTAATATCAAGAGTAGCGAGTATGCTTTTGATGTCCAATGGGGGATAATGTTTGCATTTCTTAAGCTTATCTAACAATATTTGCCTTTCTGAGTTGTACATAGCGCACTGCCACAAAATATGGTTGAGATGTTGTGTTTCGTAGCCGCAGTCGCAACTAATTCTGTCAGTTATCCCCAAACGTCCTAGAGACGCTACAAGGTTGTAATGATTCGATCTGCAGCGGTTGATTGTAGTTATTACCCTTCTGGATACGTTTAGACTGTAAAACCAAGGTTTCCTTTTATTAGTATGATACAATAGGAAGTACTCCCTACCCTTCTCTAGGCCTTGTTCTTCGTTGATTTTGTTAGTATTAAAGATGGCAGTACTTTTATACTGTTCACTGAAGTCTGTGAAAGGTAGATACATATTACTGTTTGGTTCAAAAAGAGTAGCATTTTTAGCAAGAGAATCAACTTTTTCGTTGCCTCGTATACCCCTATGAGACGGCACTCAAATGAACCTGACATCATAGTTATTATTTTCGTTTAATACATAATATTGTTTCTTTATGTCCGCGATATGTGGACTCATTCTGGAGTAAAATCTATTACTATTGAGAGACATTAGGGCGCTGAGAGAATCGGTCAAAATAAAGTAGTTAAAGGAAGGGTTGCTTGTAACGATATTTAATGCCTCCTTAATTGCAACACATTCTGCCGTAAAAATTGAAGACTCTATAGGAAGGCTTTTTTGAATGGAAATACCTAGTTCTTCAGAGATACAAGCACACCCTACTGACTGGGCTCCCGAAATTTTGCTTGCATCTGTATAGATTGAAATATCTCCCCGCTGTTCTACCATTTCATTTAATTTTACGTTTGGATTTTTAGTCTCACGGAGTACGTTGCCCAGTTCGGTATTAATATCGATAGGATTGGTTAGTATATTATAGTCCATGCTGTAGATATCATAATGAGTACTTGTACGCAGTTTGTTTTCAATTTGTTCCAAGATAGCATATATACAATGTTGAAAAAGCCTCTTTCACTTTCGTATTTTTCTTCTTGTTTTATGGTAAAATTGGTGTAAAAAAGTGCGGGTTACCAAATTGGAATTAGAGAGAACTTTTGTTAGAAATTTGAAGCCTAAGAATTGTGCGCGGTCTCTAATTGTTTGTAGTTTAGACTCTGCTAATATAACATTATTTGGGGTGCTATTTCTGTATCCGAGAGAAAGTCTAATAGCTGATAATTGTATTCTTTCTAATTTCAAGTGTATGTTTTTTTGAGTCGGAAAATAAACAAATGAACCATAATCTATATGTGAACGCACAAAGCTTTTGTATAACGTGAGGAGTGTTTCAGGGTTTGAACCCCACCACGTCCCACATAAAAATTTTATTATGTTAAGGGCTTTAAAGCATTTACTTTGGACATACCTAACATGAGGAATGAAGGTCAATTGGTGGTCAAAAATGATTCCTAGAAACTTAACCGAATGACTAGATCTGATTGTGACGTCGTCAATCCGGATGTCGGTCTCACGTGGGGAGTGTTTATTCCGGTTAAAGTAAATAATAACTGTTTTCTGCGCACAGAGTTCCAGGCCCAAAAATCTGAGACCACTTCTACCCGTATCTATCGATTTTTCAATTAGTTTCTTACACCGACGTAACGGGGAGATTTTTGAGAATATCACTATGTCGTCTGCGAACTGTAACAGAACTAGGCTTTTAGGGAGGTTGTTTGAAATTTCGGAGACATAAAGAATAAATAGCAGGGGACTAATCACCCCGCCCTGAGGTACACCTTTAAAAACAAGCCTAATTTTATCCCCCGTAAGGTCAGTAGAGATGATTCTTTCATATACAAGAAACTTAATAAACGAAATAAGTTTAATTAAGCATCCACTTAAAGCAAGCTTTGATAACAAAATTTCGCAGATTACGTTATCAAATGCTCCCTGAACATCAAGAAATGCGGCAAGGGTACTTTTATTATTTTGAAAACCCTCTTCGACAAATAGAGCTAAGTTGCAGACGTTATCCATGCAAGACTGTCCTTTATGGAAGCCAGTTTGATTTTTCAGGATAAGATTATTATGCTCACACCACCATTGTAAACGGTTTTTGATAAGACTTTCGAAAAGCTTACAGGTACACAGTGAGAGGGTACGACTGCTTCCAGCCAGGTGGATATTTTTTATCTCTATACAGTTCGTTAAAAATATCTAATAAAATTAATCTATACTTTATCGGGAGTTTACTTAACACGAAATAATCAATCCCATCCTGCCCAGGCGCTGATTTAATGTTTCGGACGTCGAGAGCGAGGTTAAATTCGACTAGATCGAAAGGCGCATCAAAAAACTCATTATTTGCACATACGGGGTAGGAAATTTGGGTCAGCAGGCACCCATGGAGGACTGATTTTGTTAAGAGCTATAGTAGCCTGTTTTTCAATTTGTATGTTGCTATCAGATACAGTTGCAGGCTGAGTGTTAATCCATTTATTTTTTAAGATTTTACATTTATTCCAAGTATACGTACTATTGGTCCGGACATTAATTGTTTTAGCAAACGCCCTAAAGCTTGCCTTTTTCTTTAATTTGAAAGTTTTTTTTAATCTAGCTACTGCCCTATTATATGCTATAAGATCCTCCAATTGGTACGTGCGTTCCCATTTTTGGTATGCTTCCTTCCTTTGTTTTTTTAATTGCTCGCATTCCGAGTCCCACCAGGGGACTGGATTTCTGTGATGCACGGGCCGTACAATCTTCTTAACTGGCGTATTAACTTTTAAGGCCTGTGTAATACATTCGATGAACTTATTATATTTTAAAGGTGCTGACAGACTAGTAAAGTCTTGAGACAGAAACTCTGAGTATGAACCTTCAAGAGAACTGAAGACTCCATCCCAATTTGTTTTTGTTGAATAGATTTTAAATGACTTTTTGTGGTATAGGGTTTTCTCTGAATTAACGGTAATAAAGATTGGATAATGATCTGACCCCCAGGTTTCATCATTTACTTCGACTTGTATTTTGTCGGCAAGTGAATTTGAGGATAGTATAAGATCTATATGGGATTTTTTGGCCCTATAAAAATCTATGTGAGACAATGTATCTGTATTATGCATGACAAGGTCAGAACCTTCGAGAGCCCTCAGCAATCTTTCATCATTCGCATCGGTTTGTGAGCAATTCCACGTGGTATGATGTGCGTTAAAATCACCCACAACCAAACGATCAGCACCAGACTGCGAAGCACATCTGACAATCTGATCCCATTTATCTTGCGAGAGGTTACACCCAGGAGTTCTGTAACAAGCTATCAAATTAAAGGCCGGATATACATTAGTTATTTTTAGGCCGTCCATTTCCACACTCTCATCTGGCACGTCCAAATTAGTAATTTCAGTGAAGGATAAATTTTTACGCAATAAGATTAGAATACCACCCCCGCGGGAATGGCTTCTGTCCTTACGAAAACAGTTAAATCCAGCGAAATCTATACCAGTTTCTTTTTTAAGCCATGATTCGACACATACAAATATATCGATATTGTCCAAAATGGGAATTAACTCTTCTTTATGTTTGTTAATACTTCTGGCGTTCCAAAATAATATTCTCAATTTGTTGCGAGAGTTTCCTTGATAAGATGTGGAGGAATTTTGTGTTTGCATAGGAGCAGATTGAAGAAAAAGGTTCATTCTTCCGTTGAGGAGAGCTCTTCGCTGGTAACGCTTATATCGACTGGGTTATCAAGCTTTTTAACGATACGTGTAATACGACTTTTAAGAGATCTTCCCTCGAGATGCTCGTAAACCCCTTTTAACAAGTTAGTGATCGATGATAGCTCCTCTGAATATTTTAGTGCTATTTGGGCAGTATCTGGATTCCCATATGTTTCTGTAAGAAACTGAGCGAGGCTAGCAAACTCACTTGCAGGGGTTATTGCTTTACTTTCAAAATAGCGTTGTGCTTGCTGTAGTTTTTGACCTATATCTATCGGAGCTTCTTGCGTTTTGATTCTTTTCTTCTTTGGTTCTTTATTTCCCACTTTATTAGCTGTGGCTGACATAATTTTATCACCTTTCCTTTCATTCATGGATGAACTGCCTGCTGTGTCGGTAATGTCGTCCGAAACAGTTGAGGTGGATAAAGGACGTTTTGCGTAGCAAGTTTTCGGAATTACGAAACTGTTCTCTTCTGTCGTTACTTGGGAAGGTTGATTATCCCCGATAATTAATTGATCCCTGTCTTTTGTTGAGAGATCATTGATTACTGATGGTGGTGCCGGCTTGTCACTGGATTGCGTATTGTTGATCACTGTCGGTTGGTTATTAACTTCCACATTTTTGCAATGTTTGGCTAAGTGACCTTCCTCTATGCATAGAAAGCAGGTAAGCTTCTCAGCGGAAATGTAGATCCAGTAAACGGTTTTTTCATGCTCAATTTCTATTGAGTTAGGTAGTTTACAAACTTCGTCATTTTCCACATATAACTGTCTTCTAAACCTGAGGACGTGTGTGAAGCCAGCATCATTCCATCCTGCTCTGATGTAAGAGATTTGAGATTTAGGAAAGACGTTATATTCGGCTAATTTACTTTCAATGACATTATTTGGAATAACAGGGTGTACATTAGAAAGTATAATCCGTTTCGCTTTAGAAATTAGCGGCCGCAATTCTAGTCTGTGAGTGTTTATAACGACGTATTTCTGTGATTCTACAAGGTTATCGGCTATTTCTTGGGAACTTAGATATAAACATACTCTGCGATGAGATATTCTCGATATGTACAGTATATTTTGTAGTCCAATTAGTTGAGCAATAGCGACTGCATATTCTTTAACAGTGATACCTTCTACCGAATCAGTGACGATAGCTTGTTCCTTTTTCGGGCAAACTGATTGCTGAGCAACTTTGGCGTACGAAGCTCTGTGGTTACTTGCCGTTGGTTGAGACATTACTGGAATACTTTGAGACTGAATGTTCCTGATACCAGAAACATTCATGTTTGGAAAACGCAATTATCACTTATGAGATACAGTACACTGTATCTCTCTTTTGAGGCTCCACTTATTCACACACGATATCTATATAACTCTGTACGTTTCGAAAACTACGCAAAGTAATACTCGAGCTCCCGTGTTGATAAACACGTCTTACCGTGACGACGGCTCGAAGCAGACCAGCAGTCACTTAGTTTATAACGTAACTGGGCCCATAACCTTTTGGATTATGGAATTAGTTTAATAAAACTCAGCAATTCTATTAAACACAATATTTATTTTAAAAGCTTGGAAGAACGTTTTTACTGTGCTGTGAACGAGCAAAGAATGAAACCTTCTGAAAATGCACGCAGAAAACTAGCGCCCACTTTCAGAAAGAAAAATAACGGCCCCGGGCCTTCAATGTGTTTATTGCCCCAGACCCTTAGGTCTGGTACGGCTTGAAATCTATCGACTCTGGTGACAGAGCTAGGCCTTTGTCTGATGGTCAGTGTCCCTCAACATAGAGATTCGTTTTTGTATACACATTATAATATTATTCCAACAATATGTTAATCATGGAATACGCTCTCTTAACGAAAGTAACTGATTTTCAGGAATTCGAAAATACCATTAGATCCGCAATAAAAAGATGAAATATATCTCTACCTACAAGAGTAACGAGCTTTTTATATGTTTGTTCTGGTAAACCTGAGAGTTGTTCCAAGTTGTTCTTGTCATTTGCAGCTCAAATATGTAATTTAATGATCAGGTAACAATAAATGATAGCTACAAAGATAAAAAAATGATTTTAGCACTTTTTGATATTTTTTACTGTATCTTTGTAAAAACATATTTTAGAACAATTAGAACAATCCAGAACAGCAACAGAAATTGGATTTTTAAAAAAATGGGGAGCCGCTAAAAAAACTGTTTTTGCGTGTTTCGTCTTGTTTTTTGGTTTTTGGTCTCATAACTCTGGAACAATATAGACCAAACATAGAACAACCTGGACCAACTAAAAAAACATTTAAAATTAAAAAATGGGGGGCTAACTTTATACACATCTGAGAATAACAGATTTATGACCACGAACATGAAATCCATATCAAACAACGAATAAAAGTGTTTGGTCAATTCGATTTGTTCATTTTACATGAACAACGATTCATTACTATATTCGTTGTTTATGAGCAACCAATAATTCGATACTATTATTTTTGAAGTGAAAACTTCTTTAGGCGCGTTGAGCGATTTTCGGTAGGGGAAAATCTTATGGGTTCGCGTCACCGACATGCTCGAAATGACGATCTACTGCAGTGGTATGTACCAGACTGGCGCACGGGCTATAAGGGTAAGGTGTTGTGTTAAGTAAAGTTAAATTGACTACGTGGAAAGTATCAATATTTGTGTTTAAAAATTTAATATTATTTATTTTTTAGTTTTTTAATATTTAACCGGTAATTATTTAGATTACGCACAGTAACTCCGATTTCGATGATTTTTAAAAATGTTGTAGAAATCAACACTTCCAACAACTTTTTCCTATACATATAACCGCCGCTCAGCCTTAGTTTTCGAGATATTTTCAAAAAATTGTCGAAACTAATACATTGAATTCTGCCTGTTCGTGTGCGTCCGTGTACTTCTTACGCGTCACTGTGCGATCGCCGCTGTTCTATTGTTTTTGCAGGCAGCAGCACGGTGACCGACACCAATATATATATTCATATATAACGGATGGGCTTAAAAATTAAATTTAACTAATTTTGATGATTTTAAATGGCACTATGTGCGTCTGGTCGCCATTAGGCGACCAGAATATCGCTTTAGTTTAACCTAACCGAATTCACTAATTAGGTACATTAGATTAGGTGAGTTTAGGCTATATTAAATTCCCGGCTGTCGTTGGGCAGCCAGCACACACAAGTCCAAATATAAAATGTTTAAATATTCGTATAATTTCATTTTGTATTATCTAACTACGACACGTTGAAATGCAGAAGTACACAAGGTATATGTTGATCATCAGTAGTCATGCTGTTGCCTGCAGAAACAGTAGAAAAGCGACGATCACACACTATTGCGTAAAATGTAACACGAACGCACATAAACAGGCAGAATTCAATGTATTAGTTTCGACAGTTTTTCGAAAATATCTCAAAAACTAAGGTCGAGCAGCGGTTATATGTATAGGAAAAAGTTGTTCAAAATTTACACGATATTTATATAAATTCCAATCAAACATTTTTGTTTCTTATTTTAGTTACCATAAGCCTATTGTATCCTTTTTAGAATAAAAATGTATATAATTGTTGCTCGTAGTGCCGATAGATGTGAGAACCAGACTAATGTTAATAATCGTAATTTACAAATTATGAAATTTTAATTTTTGATACTACAATTAATTTGAAAATTCAAAAAAAGCCACTGTTATTTCATAGTTTTAAGTTTTCACTTCTGTCGACAATCCCCATGACTGTTCACTTTTTTTTTTTCTTTTTTTAATTCATTATTGGATACAATCACGATACCGACGTGGTGCCGATGTACTTGATCACGACCACGGTTCGAACGTAGAGCTTACCCAACACTTCAGTTGTTCAGCCCTTGCTCTACGCGCGCTCTGATTGGCCAGTTTTGGTAAAGGGAAAAGTTGTTCAGGATCACCCCAGCAACCCCTCATTTCCCGGTGTTACAGGAGTTAAGAGACATCCTGTAAAAGTAACTCGAAGTGGTTTGCTACCTGTAATTTTTTCTCAGCTGTTGGATCTACTTTTTCTCATAGACAGCTGTACTATTTGTTATACGCTTCCTCAATTTTAACAGAGAAAACTTACATAATATTTTATACATTTAAAGAATTACAAAACATAAATATTAATACGATATTTTGCAACGTATGTTATGATTATCAACAATTAATATTTATGCTAAAAAAAGATATTTTCTTTTGTTAAAGTAGGGGAGACCGGGGACAAAAGTAACATTTTTCATTTTTGGCTTTATTACCAGTGAGTGTTAAGAGTGAATTTGAAAACAGTTATACCTACATGTAGTCCATATACAGGGTGATCCTCTCGCCAGGGGACACAAACGAACTGGCGACAATGAATCCCTTAACCACACCATGAAGACACACAGAGTCGTCTCACACCGGGTAGGTCCTTGCTGGCACGTGACAATACGGACCTTTTTATGGTGCGGTCAAGGGGTCCATTATCGCCAGTGTTCCTTTGTGTCCCCTAGTGAGAGGATCACCCTGTATTCCTCTATAAATGCACACTGGTTCAAGTTCCATGTAGCAATGTATTAGACAGCAATAAACGTTGTCCATTGACATGAAAAGTATTACTTTCGTCCTGGATACCAGATATCAATATAGCCTCTAAATAAATTATACATATAACATTATAGGAACTTTGTTAATTTGTTATCAAAACTTATCCCAAAGACAAGTTTTAACTTCTAACAGCTTACATAAAACACGGTTATAAAGTCTACAAACAACTTATGAAATACAATTATGGCACAAATAAGTCTGCTCACCTTCAGTACAGTCTTCATGAGACCAACCCTTACATTTCATGCACTAAAACGTGTTACTTTCGTCCCCGAGACAACGTGTTACTTTTGTCCCCAACCACGTTTTTTAAGTTTGAAAATTAATAATTTGGAACGTATATCGACAGTATCTAAATCAAAGGTCTGGTTAGCTTAATGCACTATTTAAGAATACATAGACACCTGTTTGCCTCAGAATCTCGGCATTGCCTATCGTTTATTACAAAAAACTTGAAAGGAGAAAAACTTACTTGGTAGCTATCAAATCACAAAGATTAGGTTAACAAAAGCAGTTCAGGCGGTAACTCGGCGTCAACTGACTATAAAGGGAGGGGGTATGACTGTGCCTCCCGCTATAGTGATAAATCTTCCTAAGGACATTACATGTAGACTGAGGGGGGGTTGTTACTTTCATAACGTGTTACTTTTGTCCCCGGTCTTCCCTACTTACTTAAGCCTGGGGTCTTGGCAATTCAATGTTCTTTCAATTCGAGGATCACTTTTAAATTCCGTCTGTCGACCTCTATGTAAATTAAAGTTCTCAACGAGTTCTAATAAATGCAAATTGTAGTATGGGAATTTGGAACGGTAGCTATCTTGAGAGGAAAGAGGGTGTCATGTAAAATTTATCTTTCGACAATTTAACTATTACATTCTATTATCTATTTTACTAGATACACGATGAACCGGTTTCGAACATTTCTCACCTTGATACAGTTCCTTTTATCTTAACCTGTTAACCGGGTATGACGAGTTAACTCGTCATTCGTCTGATCAACTTGCAGTAGATAATAATTTTTCAAAAGATCTTCGTTTTTAAATGTGTTGGTGTATGTAAATGTATTTGCATCTATTTTGAGCAAGACAAAAAATTATTCAATTAATACGTAATACAGTTTTCCATGCAATTAGCATACAATCAGGTGTTGTTCCATTCGACATCATTTAATTTTTTCTACCTAACACTACTTTAGAGCTATATTTTAGCTCATTGTGTGGGGCACCCTGTATAAATAATAACTATTACAGAGTGCCGGATTAGGGGAAGGTCTAGGAACGGGCTGTAGTTCCCAGCTCTACTTTGCAGGGGCCCCCTTACAAGTTTTCCATTTATTATGGAGGAGATTGCTCCTTTTGCACCTTCTCTGGATCCGTCACTGTCACAATGTCGTCGTAGCAATCATTGACTCTGTATGCGGAGATTATTACAAACCCTCTTTCAATATACAGTCTTGATCCGTAATAAGCAACAGTTTTCCGGCTCGAAATAAGCAAATCTCTATCCTCACCTTTTCATTTAAAGTCGCCCGCAAAGTGAGAGGTCCGAAAAATGAGTGAGAGGTCAGTGAAAGCGAGAAACTGATATTTTGGGCAATAAATTGTCACGCTTGACTGAACAGTGACATCGGTTAATAGAAGAAGGATGAAATATATATATACAGTGTGTCCAAGCTTAAATGTGATAATTCAATTACGCCGTAACTATTAATGATACAAAAAATTGTTGATATGGAAATTACAGGGTAAAATGCGGCCTATGTTTTGGCGGAAGTAAAAAATGTTTTGCATTATTAGTTTAAGAGATATGATGGTCAAGTTTCGTTTTTTAAATGGAACCATGTATTTTTTTTTAGATCGTGTTATAGTGCTTCTCAAGACGAATTCATTAAGCTTTAATGTATACACCCGATTTTAATTAGTTTTCAAGATATAACGTTTACAAATTTCCTGATTTTCAGTAGATACGTCTCGATTTGAGTGGCAAGTCGTAACAGTGGCCCTATTGTTGCGGTAAGTGTCACAACGGTTATTCTTTGGGTCTGCCGTTCCTAGCGTAGATCCCCGCTGTGAGACTTACCGCAACAATAGGGCCGATTTTACGACTTGCCACTCAAATCGAGACGAATCTACTGAAAATTGGGAAATTTGTAAACTATATCCTGAAAACTAATTAAAATCGGGTGTATACATTAAAGCTTAATGAATTCGTCTTGAGAAGCACTATAACACGATCTAAAAAAAAATACATGGTTCCATTTAAAAAACGAAACGACCATCATATCTCTTAAACTAATAATGCAAAACATTTTTTACTTCCGCCAAAACGTAAGCCCCATTTTACCCTGTAATTTCCATATCAACAATTTTTTGTATCATTAATAGTTACGGCGTAATTGAATTATCACATTTAAGCTGGGACACACTGTATAATGCTTTCTCAGTCTGGTATATTTGCCTCGAAATAAGCGAAATATTGCGAGAATGAGAGAGCATGCTATATTCTATTCTTGTTTAAAAAATAACACTGCTGCTCGGCCGATCACTTTATGATTTACCGCTACCTCGAATCTCTCACTCGTTTCTCGTGTTCTCTATCGTCCCGTTTCGAGAACAAAGTCAAGCCGAATAGCATACCATAATAATCAACTGGCCAGACCCAAACGTGTTGCTTATTTCGAGGTGAAACTGTACATATGCATATATCATACGATTGTGTTAAAAGTGGACATAACGATATCTTTAAAATTTTAAATATTTATTTTTCAATATTAGAAGATATTTAATGAAAACATAAACTACGGATTTAATTTTACACGTTTTAAAATCAATTTTATTTATTTAATTAAATTTTATAATTTTAATTACAATTAAAAGCAAAGCCTGAAATTTTTCCAAAAAACTTCGACGCTACACGAACGAATTAAAATATCCTTTTTACGAAATATTAATTATGAATTATGCACGACACGATCGTGCTTGTAATTTATTAGTGACAATTAAAAGTTCGACTGAAGGAGGAAACATGACAGATATTATAAATGATCATCGTCACGTATAAATAAACGATGGTGTAAATTTCCCAACAAGTGAGAAAAAAAGAAACATCATAATTCTAATATATGAAGACTTTATTACTGACCTTGGAGGTTCATCGTCACCGCAGTGAAGGAACCGACAAGGTCCTTAAGAAATACCGAGTATCGCTGATAGAGGTTAGGTCCACTGGGATTTGCATGTGAATAAAAGTGCGAAGAAGGATATTAATTTTGAACGGTGTGAAAGATCGTCTAGAACGACGTACAAATAATACATACTTTGATTCTTCAACAAGCAATGCCAACCACCGATATTTTTAATATAACTATACTTCCGTGTATGCAAACAATTCTGATCTTTTATTTCAATCAAATCCTTTAGGCTGCTTACGAACTGGTATCACATGCAACTTGGTGTAGCGAATAAATGAACAAATAAAACCTTATATAGGAGTTTTTATCATACTATAGCGTATAAAATAAAAGGAGAGTAATTTAACATTAAAAAATTATAAAATACATAAGAGAAGTATATAGTTTTGTTTTTATTTTAATAAATAAATTAAAATAAATAGAAGAAAAAGGACCAGTCAATGATTACAAGGTTCAGATGTGGGAATGAAGAAAGAGGCAACAGATACTGCAAAAAGAAAGAGGACAACGTCTGTAGAATGTGTGGATTAGGAGAGGAGACAATAGAACACTTGTTAGAAGAATGTAGGGAAGTAGAAAGGGATAATGATTTAACAAGGTGGAATATTTTGCAGGGTCAAGAGCAGGGGAAAAAGTGGATGAGGAAAATAATTCGAAGAAGGAAGGAGATAGGCCAGGGACAGAAGACCTGAAACTCACGGATATTATTGTATTAAACTTAATGTACATCTTTATATGTATATATAATTCTACTGTGCGTGTGTATGTGACTGAACTCCTCCTAAACGGCTGGACCGATTTTGATGACATTTTTTGTGTGTGTTCAAGTGGATTCGAGAATGGTTTAGATTCACAATTCGGTCCACTACAAAATGTTTTTTTAATTAATTTTTTATTTATAAGTTGTTGTTGATCTTGGAATGTTTTACATTGGATTCGGCAGACAGCGCTGCAATCGCGGTGTCGAATATTCAAAAATATTTTATTTTACTTCCAGTTCATCAAAACGGTACAGATTGTTACAACTTATTCAAAAAAGTTTGAAATTTTCGGATTTAAGACGTGTGTACAGGATAACGTCTGTCGGGTCCGCTAGTATCTTATAAAATATTGTAGGCGCACTCACGTGCCAAACCCCCTTTCAAAGCCGAAAGGCAAGAAATAAAGCTATCTATCTACCTAAATAGAAGAAAAGAAATTGTAAATATAAAAATATGGAGAATATTCTAAAAATAATAATTGAGAATGCTGTGAGAATATGATAATTTTCGTATGTAAATAGAGAATATTTGATAAAGTATTAACTTCTTTTTTAAGTAGTATAAGTCTATTTTTCATTATTTCAGAATATTTAATATTTAAGTTTGTTTCTTGCTTTTAAGATGCTAAATATAAATAATTTTATCATGTGATCATTTTTATAAATATTTCCTAAATAAAACAGTATTGCATATGGACTTATATGACTCTTAAAACTAAAAAATTGTAAAAATATGATAGATAGCAAAGTTTGAATTTATAAAAGATTTTCCTAAAATGTAGTTCTAAAATAATGATAGGAACAATAAAGATATGTACTATTCACTATAAAAAGATGTTCATATGATACACGTTTTTTTATAACTTTAATAAAAAAGCAGTTTAAACAAAATAAGGGTACTGCCATAAAGATAGATAATATTGATAATTTTTTTAGGCTACCTACTTTTTGCATTAAAGGACAAAAATAAATTTAAATGAACAGTTTTTTTAATTTATAGTATATTCAATTATAATATCTTATATACCTTTTTAAGATAGGGTGAAGATTAAAATATGTCATCGCTACTTAAAAAGATTTATTTATTTATTTATTTATCTAAATTTTTCTCGTTCATGAGGATATTTTATTAAAAATAAAATGATTATAAATATATAAGAATAATCTGTAGCTAAAACTATACGTAGCTTTACCTCATCTTTTTTTTTTTAATTAGACATATGTCATTTTCAAAATAAAAGATTTTTGTAAAATAACGTGTATCGTCAATGTTCGTTTTATTATATTATTTTTAAAATTTATTATTCCGATTGAAGTATGCGTAAATCAGTAGATCAAAGGCTTACTTGTAACATCCACGATGTCTCTTTCATGATATAATTCCGAATGTCATTTCATACAATATTTATTTTATTTTTATTCGATCTTATGAATGAATCCGTTGAATGTAGGAAATAAATTCAATTATTCATTTCCATATAACGTTTCAACTAATATGTTGGTTCTCTTCAGGTACTTCTATAATATTAATAATTAGTAGATTACATTATTGCATTGTATAAAGTATTATGTTTGTATGTGTGTCTTTTCAATAATATAATATAAAGGAAAGAGTTGTCATATAACATACAATGATCATGGTAACTACAAAATTAAAATGACTTCACAGTTAACAAATGTATCGGAAATTTAATTTTAATTAATATAAATACTGTACATTATGTGGAAATTTTGTTTATGTTATAATGTTAAAAAACACACCTGCGGACGTAATACTTCATTCGACGTAATAATATAATTCAATAATTAGCAAGTGCCATCAAAGTCTGAAAAGGACCAGCATGTATGGTTCTGTGAAAATGAATAATTTAATTTACATATATAATAAAAATTAAATAATTACTAAATGTAATAGTAACCTCTAAAATTCAAAATTATTGAGATTAGTTAAGTTTAATTTTTAAGTTTACCAACAATTATTTAGAGGTTTTAAAGTAGAATATTTTATTCTGTAGATAGTAAAAGAAAAAAGACTAATATTTACATCCGTGTGTAGGGATTAGAGATAAAGCTGTATTAGACTATAAACTTAAAAAAATAAAAACATAAAAAACAAACCATAGTACTCACAGAAGCTTACGCATCATGAATAATCCTCTTTTAATTACTTTGTCTATAACAGATACAACATATCGAACTACAATTCTTTTCTCGTCGCTGAAAAGGAAAATACGTACATAATTATTTACTAAAGTACTAAATAATCATTAATCACATCGTTCTATGTTATTATTTAATAAGGATCTTTTTAACCGTTATTCAATGTCGGTGATGTCTGAATTTCCATGGAAACACTCGTATTAGATACTTGAAATTATTAAAAAAGTAAATAAGTTTTATTGTTAACCCTTGAACAGGATCCTGGGAGCATCGTGACCCAAACTTATAAAATATATGCAAGGATATTAATCTAAAGTTAAATGTATAATTTTTAAACGAAAGAGTTTCATGTATTGAAACAATAATTTTTAAAGGAGCAACGTAAAATTTAGAAAATGATAATAATATGAAGTACAAAATTATATACAAATTAGAACTTTCTCCATGGTCCGCCGTCCGAGGGTTAAAAATAAAAATACTAAATTGACGTAAGAATCCATCACCCCTATTATTTGAAATCCTTAATTAATTTTAATTAGAAATAATCATATTCGAAATTTTGCAATGATGGATAATAAATATCATGAAATATAAAAATAAAGGTATGTACTATCTAATGAAACCTTCAACAGCTTCAGTACGACAATCCACACGTGAAACTTTTCTATGCCATAAAGAATATTCGAAAGGACTTTCGATTATGAATCAATGAACGTCATTTATTACCATCATTCAAACATTCTCTCTATTCGATGACCGTCCAGCAATACGTGACAATTGTCCAGTGTATCGTGGGAGCCTTCTAGGAATCGAACTGGCAAATCTCGACTTCCTGTTACCCAAAGTCCACGGTTATCAGTGACCGTCCCCGATCGCTTCCGCATCGAGCGGAAACATCGAACGGGTGGGGTTCTTCAGGTGTGTATAAAGCCAGGAAGAACTGGCTGATTTTCGTCAGTGGAATCGCTTCGGACCCTAGCGTGAATTTCCTTTTCTTTCCTGAAAATTTATCCACCATGAACAGTCTGATCATTCTCTCGTTTGCATTCGTCTTTTTGTTATCTTCAACGTCTGCATGGCCGTTTCGTCGAAGAGACGTGTTAGACAATTCGGTGAACAGTCCTGACGGTGTGATCGCTCATCTTCAGCATTTTGGACCGATGCTTTATCGGTTTCCCGATAACGAAACTGGGACGATCGTAGCGAGCTGGCACGAGGGCTGGGACAGAAATCCGGAGGAATTGGGAAACTATGCGGAGGGTGATATCCTTTTTCCGCCGCAGCTCGAAAAAAATGGCCTGAAAGCGGAGTCCGCTAGATGGCCTGGCGGTGTTGTGCCTTATATGATTAGTCCTTATTTCGGTAAGTGATTTTTATACGCTCACTTTTATTGATATTGTTTGTCTTAAGAAAACCAAGTCTTATATGTAACAATTCATTTTTAATTGTTATTTTTTTTAATAACATGTTTATCAAATCAAAATCACTTCTTTAATATTAATCTTAAAGGCATAAGTGAAAACACATAATTTTTTGAAAACTTTTAGATGAGAAAAGTAATACATACATTTTTATTATTTTCTAATTGGTAAACTCGTTAAGCTCTTCCTTGGTCTTTCTACGGTTTTGTGTTAAATATTGATGAACAATCAACGGCTCAGAAAAAGAATAGTATTAGTATTATGCTGTTCTGCTAAGGCTAATAATTGATGTACCTGCAATTTTTACAAATTTCGTGTTGTGAGCAATTCAGATACTAAATTGTATTTTTTTATTTATCTCTAAAGCAGAAAGCTGTATCTATTGTGTACATTCATATAATTGCGTACAAAAGTTTTATGGATCTGTGTTGGTTAGTTGCTGTGATTAGGCAAATAAAAGTATCTTACATATGCGTATGTGAGCCAATCCGTGTCAATCTATGCTGATCTATACCGATCTATGCCGATCCGTGCCGATCAGTTAGGTTACGAGGGCAGTATATGTAACAATATTATAAGGTAGAAAATTTAGAGTTAAAATTTGAAAATGTATATCATCAATAATTAGAGTTTAAATGCTTCTTACTATATGTCCATTTTTATTGTGACGATCTACGTACAATATCAATAGTACATATATTGCCAACTTTAACGGTAATGATAATAATAAATTGGCGGCTTTAATAGCGGGTGTTCAATTATTTTCTTTGACAAATTTTGAAGCAACTTAACCACTATAGAACTTCAAGTCAGTTTGATAGTTTCAGAAATATTATTGATTTTTGAAAATGAAGAGTATTCTTTTTTTTATTTATATATAAAGTGTATAAATTAATTTGATGCCTTTAGTATTACGCCTTTTTTATCACTATTTCAAATTTGAATATTTCCCCGCGCTTCTGTGTATTTGAAAAGTGACACAAGGATATGACAACGATAATGATTACTGCAATAACTGGAAAAACCATGACTTTTTACGAATAAATTTTCAGTTAAAAAAAAAATAAACAGAAATAGAATTAATTTGTACATGAAATACTTTACTTATACGACGAACGATCAAAGACAATGTGCAATTTTTCATGGTCGAATGGAATTACAGATACTCAAAAGCGAAACTTGATTTTCGACGCCATGAATGACTATCACAAATATACTTGCATCAAGTTCAAACCCTATACTGGTGAGGAGAACGATTATATTAGAATCACTGCTGGAAATAGCGGCTGCTGGAGCAGCGTAGGAAGAATCGGTGGACAGCAGGACGTAAATCTTCAAGTTCCAGGCTGTTTGGTGAAAAAGGGTACAGTGATACACGAATTGATGCATGCAATAGGGTTTTTGCACGAGCAGAGTAGATTCGAGAGGGACGAATACGTGACGATCCAGTGGCAAAATATTTTGAATGGTAAGTACACTTGATAGAGTTTTTAAATACAGTATTAGTTGAAAATTTAAGATCATTTTTGATTATTTTAATAATTATGTTGTCATCTTGAAGATATGCGTATGACATATTTTTTGGTACCTATCTATAACTTTTGAAATTTTACATTCTTTTTTATATTAATAGAAGGATATTAATAAAATTATTGTTAATTACTAATGACTAATTTAATTATTAATTTTCAAATTGTAATTAGCATCTGATAGATTAAATAAACATAAAGTAAAGAATAATGGCGTAAAAAGCTAAAAATTAAAGTGCCAATTAATACTAATTAAGCATAAATAATGATAACATTACTTTTCCAATCTTACGTCTTTTTCTACGACTAATAGAAGTCTATTTGTACAATTGTATTTGAGAGGTCCATTCAAAGTTTATTGCAAAATTACTAAATTTCAATCAGTATCTGATAAAATGAATGAAAGTAGGCTCAAGAGAAATGCTTTAAATATTTAAACATCATAATCCTGAATATGTAACAGAGGTCAAAATGTTGATATTAATATTAACAAAGTGCAAGTACCAATAATATTATTAATTATATTTCTATCACTATTAATACAATTATTATAATTAATAATATAATCTATCCATGGTTCGCCGTTCGAGGGTTAAAGACGTCAGTCATTCGTAATCCTCATCTATGTCCTAGATTATTCTATGTTCTCATTTCATATATTTCTTTTTTTTCTATTTAGGACATACTGGAAATTTTGAAAAAGCCTCAAAACAGACCACTGACGCGTTCGGTGTTGGCTATGATTATGGCAGCGTGATGCATTATTCTGCAAACGCGTTTTCCAAGAACGGTCAACCCACCATAATGCCCAAAGTAAGTAAATATGTAATATATCAAGTTAATATTATCAAGGTCTATGTCCTTTCATATGATAATTTTTATAGATGGTTTTGCAATTTAAAAAGATCTCGTAAATTTCAAGAATTATTAATGAGCATGTGACGCGATCAGTATCATGTTACCTACTGTTATTCCTTTTACCATTTTAAAGGAAATTTACCTTCGAAATCATGTTTTTAATAAGCTAACATTTTTATCAAAACAACTCATTGATTTTCTTCAAGTTTATTAGAATATACAGGGTGTGTTATAATATGTAGTCATAACTTCAGTAGTTAATTTAATAGGTACAAACAAAATAAAATTTATACAATCATTTGCCTTTTCTGAACTTGCTTACGAATTATAACAGTTCCAGTCTTATATTATTTTTTTATGACAAAAAAAGAATGGAAAGAATGGGAAACAATTCTTCTAAAAACTTGGTTATTATTATTAGTGTAACTAGGCAGGGGCGAGAGTGGATTTGGCCATCTCAACATTCTAAGATTCTAAGGTTTTAAAATTATTTAATTTTCTCTTAAACTTTTGTAAAACGCAAGATGTCAAACACTTGACATTGTTAATAAAGTTAAAGGATCTGGCCCACTCCAGAAAAATTTTGTCATTCTGGAATGTTGGAATTCTGAAATTTGGAAATTATGGAATTGTGAAATTTTATAATTTTATAATTATGGAATGATGAGTGAGCCAGTTCACATTTTTGGAAGCCCACGCCTAATCTGCCCTGTACCTAATTACATCAGTGATCAGATCAATTCATAAATTCGTTCGCAGCTAATAGATTAAGGAACATTATAAAATTCAATAAATACACATTTATTCAAACAATTGTATATTAATTAATAATGTTTTGCTATCTGGTAAGTAATTCTTGTTAAGTAATGGGATCTGTATGTAACCCTTGAAGAGCGGAGCTTGGGTTAATCATGACCCAAATTTACAAAATAAATACAAGGATATGAACTTAAAGTTAGTTCTCTCCATAGCTCTCTCCATGATCCGCCGTTCGAGGGTTAAGAATGAATTAATAAGATATGCACGAATTTATGGACTGACCTGATAAAACCAAAGTGGGTCACTTGTCAGTACAATACTTACAGTAAAGGATATTTTATGAGATTGCGTTCTACACCCACGTTAGCATGTCCAATGGTTGTCCGTAGGAAACTGGCGGCCTTCTAAGTTTTATTGGCGAAATATTCCAGGGTGCGAACAAAGGTCAGCTGGGACAAAGAGAAGGCTTCAGCAAGAGGGACATTCAAAAGATCCGGAAGATGTACAAATGTGGCAAACGTAGAAGAAACAGTTACTGATTTTTGGAAAGTTGAACGATTACTTGATGGAAACTTTGACGTCCTCTAGCTTCTACAGGAAAGATGAAAGTGGAGAATCTAGTCCTTTAATTAAGCTTTACCTCGTCTTTAAACTCTGTATTCATGAAAGTGGTACGAATTTAGAAACGGTCATGGCAAATCAATATCGACAAGGAGAGGAATGTAAATTTAGAGAAACGTGGGTGCTTGTAACATTGGTGAATGTATATAAATAATTGTAGTATTAAATATTACTTGTATTTAATGGTTTAATATTGTAATAAATGCATACCATGAAATTCCATTGCATACCATTATTTATGTCCATAGATTTAACTACTTGAAATTTGTAAGAAATGTTTAGTAGATGTTATTCTTGCCATTGACGTAACTAAGGAGGGACGAGGATGGGCCTGGTCCCCCTAAAAGTCTGGACTGACCTCTCCCCAGAAGTGTGGATCTTTAATACTTGAAAATTTTTAGATTCCAAAATTCCAGAACTTATAAACTTCAAAATTCCAAAATTTTAGATTTTCTACATATAAGAATTCCAAAATTACAATTCTCCAAAATTTCAAAATTCTGAAATTTCAAAATATCAGAATTCCAAAATTACAGATCTTCAAAAATTTAACGATTCCAAAATTCCAAATTTCTAAAGTTCAAAAATTTCAAAATATCGGAACACTAGAATTTCAAAATTTCAGATTTCCAAAATTCCAGGGAAATTTTTAAGGGACAAATTTTTAAGGGACCTGTCCCACTCCAGAAGAAAGCCAATGACTTTTGCCCAAATTAAGATTTTTTTCGGTACATATACGTAAAATTCAAAAATTGCTAATTAAACACTCGATCATTTTTCATGCAAAAAATTAAACTTTTTCTAAGCAACTCTACCATTTCTTTCTTTCTCAATATTTTTTAGTTCGTAGGTATAGCCTTCCTCATATAGATTCAGAAACTTTATGATTTTTCTATTTCATACAATTGCAACGACTAGTTTCATAGGAATCATGGGCAAGAAATTATTTTATAAAACATGTTACACATGTTTTAGGCTAAACATCTGCTCGAATATATTCGAGTAGTTCGAATTTTTCATGTAGCTCGCTTTTATATCAAACAGTTCGACGATTTCGAGTAGCTCGGCAAATTCAAGCGATCGACTCGGCTCGAACAATCGAAGCGAGTTCAGCTCGGCTTGTAAATTACGAGTACTCGCACACCTCTACCTGTGACAATCCTAGCGTATCATCAACAACCGTCTGCAATTTTACATACACTAAACCAGATTATATGTACATCAGATTATACTAATCTGATAACTTGCACTTGCATAAAACCTTAGGCAGACTAATGATTGTGTAGCTGCAGCAATGGGTAACCCATAATTATTATGTTTCCTCAGGTACCGTTCAATTTTGGGTAATATACCGTGTAAAACAGATGTGTTAGAGAATCTGAACCGTCTCTTGAATTCCGATTCCTCATAAAATTCAAACGGATTATTTGCATCGCGAATATACTGTTTCGGCATTCGCGATGCTTCTGAACTTTCAAAATCAATATCTTCGATATCTTCAATTTCATAGATATCAATTGAATCCATTTATTTTATTCTGAAACACACAATTAACCCTGGAGTGGTCGCGTTCCTAAATGTTTCTTGATTGGTCGCGTGGTTGACAGGTGTCACCCACCCTTGTTTCTTTCTCTTTTTTAATTATCCATGTATTTTTTTTACCTAAGGAAGTTTAATATAAAATAATTTTTAACAAAAAATACAACCGACTTCGAAATGTACTAAAAAGTATGAAATAATTTCTACTTCATTTATACAAATACCCAACAGCTATTAATAAAACCTATTTACTCCTTAAATCGTATACTAAATACATTTCAACCTTTTCGGAGGCGGCGCAAAATTAAAAACTTTCTTCTACTAGGAAGATCGTAGTTCAGGCGTCAGCAACCTATCAAATCGTTATTAGCATCATCGTATATTCGGGTATTATTAATTTTGCGCCGCCTCCAAAAAGGTTGAAATGTATTTAGTATACGATTTAACGAGTAAATAGGTTTTATTAATAGCTGTTGGGTATTTGTATAAATGAAGTAGAAATTATTTCATAATTTTTAGTGCATTTCGAAGTCGGTTGTATTTTTTATTAAAAATTATTTTATTTCACACTTTTTAGTGGAACAAGCAGTATTTGTAGGATGCTTATTGGTTAATTGATTTCTTATTGGTTAATTGCAATAACGATAGTTTTCAACGCTAACAAGTTCCATACATTTTTGCAAGTGGGATCATCGCGGAAATATCTCTTATTAAATGCGAAAGGTTTCATCGCGATCGGTACATGCCTTGCAGACTATACATATGTAATATAGAAACAGTAGAAAATCGGCGACTGCATGCTCACTCATACACCGGTAGAGACACGTAGGCATACGTAGAATTCAATGTAGTAGTAACAATAGTTTTCCACGAATATCTCGGAAACTAAAGCTTTCCGTTAATTAAGCATAAGGAAAAAGTTGTTTAGAATCATGCCTCCGACAACATATTAAAAGATCATTGAAATCGTCCTATCTTGAGATTAAAAACTTCATGTATTTTGCAATAACAATGAAAAAATGAAACATTTTTTCTTAATGGGACCAATCGGAAGACATACCCTACAAGATGCAAAAGGTTTCGTTCCGATTGGTCCAACCATGTCGGTGAACACACACAGAAAAAAAAAAAAACATATTGATCGAATTGAGTAACCTCCTCCTTTTTGAAGTCGGTTAAAAAATAATATATGGGTTAATAAAAGGAAACAATTAATAAATATAATTTTATTAAAAAACATTACACTAAAAAATATAAAATAAAAAAATTGGAAACAATTATGACAAACACTTTTTAAGTGCTCAGTGCATATCCACTTATTGCATTTAGCACACCATTTCCCAATGGTTTTATCTCTTTGGCGTCCACAACCATAGCAACGACCGCGGGGGCCTTCTTGTCCAGTTGTTGATGGTGCATCTGTTTGCTGAATGCCTAATAGTACCCTAGCCCTTCGCCTCAGTTCAATCGGGATTTGTGCTATGGTTTCACGGTATTGAATTTGAGGTTCTACCATATGACAAGCCAAATCAAGTAAAGCTTCATTTCTTGGTATTTTATTGTTAGTATTGCATCTTAAAATTATTGCTGCATTTAAAGGCGTAGACACGGGTAATGCAGCGAGGTGATAGTACCGGCAAAAATGGGCCTAAAAAGGGGCTCTGATGAACTAGGATTCAAGTTCAGACACTCATGGAAAGGTACTGACATGCTCAGCGTGTAGCTTAGGGGTGGGAGGGAGTTCTAAGAAAATGACTGCAGGTGGGTGACATATGTCAACCACGCGCCCACTCCAGGGTTAAACACCTCTTAACCTTAAAATATCCGCTTTTACTAAAAGACAACCCGATGCGACATACCTTTTTCACCAAATAAGATCTTTTTAAGTCCACGTTCGACTCGACTTGACGAAAACGGCCTTTCTGACGTCATATAAAATCTTATTTGAGCAAGATCTTTATTAAGCAAATGCTTAAGATTCGACTCCCAAGTTTGTCTTAAATCGCGACTATGCATCTAGAGGGTGTCTTAAGCATTTGCTTAAGATATAAGTCTCGACTATGAATACCACCCTAGGTGACTCTAGGGGCTTTATTTCCCCACCCGCTTATTACTACTACTACTACTATTACTATACCAATACTCCACAGCTATTAATAAAACCTATTTAATCGTTAAATAGTATACTAAATACATTTCAATCTTTTCGGAGGCGGCGCAAAATTAAAAATACCCGAATAAACAATGCTGCGAATAACGATTTGATTGCGATATGGCGAACTTGGTAATTAATAAATCGTAAGAAAAAATACAGAACCTTATAGATACGGCTGAAAACATTTGTAATTGTAACGACTGTATCAGAAGTTGGCAGCACTTCTGATGTGCATACATGTAGCTAATGCACAATGGGTATGTTGATTCCCGTTGAATATTGTTTACTTGAAATTATCAAATGGGTCATTTGTCATAGGTCGCCGAAGCGACGCCTGAACTAGGATCTTCCTAATAGAAGAAAAGCTTTTAATTTTGTCTCGCCTCCGAAAAGGTTGAAATGTATTTAGTATACTATTTAACGATTAAATAGGTTTTATTAATAGGTGTGGAGTATTGCTATAAATGAAATAGAAATTATTTTATACCTCTTAGCGCATTTTGTTAATGCAGCAAGAGGTTTTATTAATAATTGTCGTAGTTGTATAAACAAAATATAAATTATTTTACACTTTCTAGAGCATCTCGAAGTCGGTTGTATTTTTTCTTCTAAATTTTTTTCATTTTCTATAGATTCAATTGATTTAAAACTTATTCTTCTAATATATGACATCTTTTTATTTAAAAATTATACATGTTAATTTTAGATTAATAGCCTTGTGTATGTTTTATAATTTTTGATCTCGATTGACCCAGGCTCCTTTGTTCAAGAGTTAATGAAACTCAGAATCATTTTTTATCGTTCTTTTGTTAATTATTCAATTTAATTTTAATTAAACTCATAATATTGGAGAGCAGCTTGACAAGCAACGTGTTAATAAAGTAACAATTCGATTTATTTTGAAATAAAAGAAAGAAAAACGACAAGTAACAAGTGTACAAATAAAATGTTACTTACGTGTCGTTCGTATAAAAGTTCTGTAATCGTCCAGATGGCCTTCTGGCTTAACATTTCAGGGCTGAACCGCATTCCAACTGGGTCAGACCAATCGATTCAATGAATGAAAATAACTGAAAGATATTTATATTAAATGCAATGAATACAAGCAAAAGTAGCTACGGATATTCTGAAAGAATGTTAAGTATGTACAAATGTGATTAATAATTTAAACTTTAAACAACCCAATATTAATGTTTCTAATACTTTTGGTATGCAACTCATCTTAGACTCTTCAAAGTCTATTTTTCAAGATTTTTCAAGTCGTCAATCACTGTCCAACGTACTTCATACCTTTCTTTATTTTAGTCCGGGATCTCGCACTAGAACTGACTAACGTAAGGGTGTTATCGTGACGAATCGAGTGCAAAGTGGTGTTTTACATTAATTGCAAGTGTGCACGGCTGCATTGGTGGATGTATTGTATATGGTTTTTCTTGAGAGTACTGTGTATGAAAGTATGGGAAGTGCTTGTCTTGAGACTGGAACTGTCGGGGTATCTGCAGTTTTTAGGTATTACGAGGTGAGAATACAGGACTAAGCAGGAGCTTGTAACATTTGAAACATCTTTGTCCCTTATGATTCCAAACCGTTTACACTACATGAGATCATCATGCGTCAGCCGCCACGATGACAAACATACTCCGATAACACACCGATACTTTGTACTGTCGTCGAATCAACGGAGACGGTTTGGTAGTTTAGTAAATACTTTATTTGTTGAGACAAAGTTTGATACAACTGTTATATCGACGTTACGACCGGTAGAAAGACAGTGAACTACTGACCACGAGACCTGCGGAGAGTCCCATTTTATAGTGGGATTTCAAAGGAAAAATGAGGGTAGGGGTATTCTGTGGGATGGATTTGGTGATGCAGCATTTGGGAAGGATTCGGAAACATAAATATACGTAACAGGGACAACTGGTCACGTACACGCCCGGAAAATGGAAAAGGGTTGGATACATAAATATTGGGAAGACCCATGCGAAAAGGGCCAGCTGCCAGTCAGAGATATGATTGGGAAAGGATAATGGTAAAGGTCTGAAAACATAAATAGTGACCACATCTGTTTGTCTTGGGACCGCAGATTGGATCAGCATCAAGAGGGAGACAGTACGATAGTACCCCGATGACACGCCCATACATTGTACCTAGCTGATACACCGATGCTTGTACCCCTCAAAGTTGACGAAACCGAAGATATAAAAAGGAATCAGTAGGACTCAATAAAGGAGAATATTGTCGACCATTAAAGTGTGCACGTCTTTTCATTTACCTTCTTACTAACGAGTATCTACGGATACCGTTTGTCAGGGATTCATCAAGTTTAGTTACATTTTTCCCGTAACGAGCTTATCTTGCGTTAAGTAAGCAGTCTGCGCGTGGGAATGGCTGATAATTAAGTTTGCTACAGATAATTATAAAATATGAAAGTTCTCATTCAACATTCTTATATGAAATATGATGTTGTAATATTACTTTGAAATTTATTAATTTATTGCTAACAGAAAATGTAACTTACGTAACGTTCACAATTATTGTAGTATGTATTGGGTTTTTATTGTTTCAATCAAATAATAATTTCACGAAATTTCAAATTTATTTAACCAGTCATAATTATGTAGCGAGAAATTTCTTTTTTTTGGGAATAAAGTATCTTGGAAAAGAAATATTTTAAGATTTTTCTATTAAAATTAATAATCATTTATAAATTAATCTAGTAAAGATTTAAATATTATACTGTAACATTTATTTATTGGAAAATTTAGTAAGACTTCGGAATAGTACCACACTTGGATTTCGTTCAAACTGTAGGTAAAGAGTGTTTAGGGTAACTAACTACAATATGAAGTCTCAACGTGTGGAAATGCCAATGTGTGAAGTTGTGGTATATCGAGTTTTCTAGCTTCCTTAAGCGAATTTATAGTTTAAATTGAAAAAAAAACCTAACCCAACCCTTTTCTCTCACGTGGAGGAAATCTTCGAAAAGACACCTCCAGCCCCCCTGGGGAGGAGCCGAGGGTAGTGCTGGATTTTTACCGGCTAAAACCCCCACGGTGACCTACATTGGGCGTTAGGAAGGGCCCCGGGACCCAACCACCCATGGCGCGTTGGCGCCCCTTACTCGGGGGAGGGTCTAGCTTTGGCCCTCCCTCTACGTGCCAAACTCCGCCGCCATCAGGAGCCACACTCGATGACGGCACTCCTCGGGCCGCGTGCAATAGGGACCGAGGCCCCAGCCCCGGCCCCCTGCGGCCTGCGGCCCCGCATAAGCTTCGCGGGGCCGCGCGATCGGTGTTGGGGAAGGAGCGGCCGCCCCTCCCCGGTAGCCCCGGCCACCCGACCTAACCTAACCTTATTTTTCTTTTATTAGTTGGGTTAGGTTAAGTTAGTTTTTTCTTTTGAAGAGAATTCCCAGAAAAGGTGAGAAAGATCGGTTTTCGCGATTTTCTATATCTCGGCACGTTAAAGTTTCCGCACGTTGACACTTTATATTTACGTTACCACTAACCTAACACATAAATGTATGAAGTTTGAACACAATTGAAGTGTGGTACTATTCCCGAGATAAGCCGAAAATTTAAATTGCAATTGAGAAATTAGTATTGTTTAAACTAATATTGCAATTATTCTAAGCTTTTCGCATTTTGATTGAACATTTTTATACTTTATTATATTTTCTCATTTATTCATTTTTTTATTTTTTATAGAAAATTACATTTTGCTTATGAATTGTTAAACTGGATTGATAATGATTAGATTAATTAATAATTAAAAATGTTTGGGAATAAGCTATATATGTGTAAATTAGTTCTCTTCAAGTTTAATATACGTTACAATCCCAATTTATAAACCCTTTGTTACATTAATTCTTAACAGAAATTAAGTTATTGCTATGTATAAAAAGTTCTATAGAAGGCTATATACAAAAATTTGGATCTAGCACCCTAAACATAAGAAGCAGGAATTCCTTTATTAATATGAAGCATGATTTAGAAACAAAATGATATAATTTTTGGCTGTGTTTCCGAATGGCCCCACCAAAATTAAGAACTCAGGTTCGGTATATAACCTAAATTGACTACAAGAACCCGATTAAAGGTGGTTTCAGAGCTGGATGTCTTACCGTTTTCGAGATACCGTGGTAAGGTTACGTTAGGTTAGATTAGGTTAGGTTCTGTGTGTGAGGAGGTAATCACCCTGAAGGAGGAGACGCCGTCGGGGGAGGTCCCTCGACGGCACCGTTAGCTGAGGAGGACGGGGCGGTGGGCCCTGATAACTCTGCCCATCGGTCCCAGCAGGATGAGGGGGGAGCTTTGAGGGAAGATGCAGTGGGGGGATAGGACGGGGGGAATGGGCTTGCCCCTCTCCCCCATCGCAGATAGGCGGCTCCAAGGTGGAGTCGCTGGGCCGCAGGTGGGCGGAGCTGGGGCCACGGTCGCTATTACACGCGACCCGAGGAGTGGCCGGCGTCGGCGGAGTTGGCACGCAGGGGGAGGGTCAAAGGCTGGACCCTCCCCTGGGATGGGGCGTGGAAACGCCATGGGTAGGGGGGTTCCCGTTCCTGTTCGTCAATGGTCCTGGGGCTCTGCTTCAAGCCCAGTGTAGGTCACCGTTTGGGTTTTAGCAGGTGAGAATCCTGCATTACCCCCGGCCCCTCTCCAGGGGGGCTGGGAGTGTCTTGTAGAAGATTTCTCCCATGAAGATTTCTTCATGAAAAAAAAAGGTTAGGTTCTGTGTATGCGCAGTATCGAATAGCATATGTTCAGTATCGAATAGCGCATACCTAGTCCCAAAATTGTACAAAAATTGCTTACCATGTTATCTAAAAAACGGTATGACATCCAGCTCTGAAACCAATTTCAATCGGTGGTGACCGACCGAGCGATGTCTGTCACTGCGTCGCGAATGAATGCCGACAGATTTCACGCGTCCTTCCGAGGTTGTAAGTCTTGGAAAAGCCTGATGACTAGCAGTCCGTCACGACGCGTTGTTTTGCCAAATTAATTTTGAAACAATAGTTGAAAATTACGATTACAATGGTCCGATATTTCTTGGTCATGAACGTTGACCGAATGAAACGTATGACTCCGAAAAAAGAGCATAAGTGTCCGTCGCGTTCGAATGTCGCCGTTTTTAACGTCTCGATTTTTTCTCGTTTAGCGGGGAGCCTGCGTTGATTGGCTTTTTCCGAAAAGCTGACTTTCCAATCAGCATGTCCCCTGAGTACCGAGTTCGCCCTTCCTTACGCCTATAGCGCAATTTCGTTCAGGAGAGGGTGGAATGATACCTGAAGTATCGAAGGACCTCGAAAGTTCGACAACGCCGGGGTTTTTCCATCCAGGTTGGACTTCGAAGGCTCCGTATCGTTAGACGACCGCTGTCGAATTACCCTTTGGAAAGATTCAATTTATGACGAGATTTAGTCATTGGGACCGAAACGAAAATAAAACTAACTCCATTGTTAAAAAAAAAGGAAACTACTATTGCCGGCAATATTACAAAGTTTACTCAAAAATAGCTGTACCGTCGCGAAACCGTCATAAACTAACTTTCGAAATCCTCGTACCGCGTGTTCCTCGGAACGGAACAATCGATTTCTGGTAGTCAATTTAGGTTATATACCGAAGCTGAATTCTCACTTTTGGTGGGGTCCTTCGGAAACTTATCCTGTTTTTTAATTATTAAGTTTCATAGAATTTACTATATAATTAAGAAATATGAATAATAACATAAATATGAATTCAAATTTTCCTGCATAAACGTTTATACGTAAGTGGTGGGCAGCTACAGACTTATACATACATATATGCGGGGCCTTTTCCCTACATTGTCACTCTCTTCGCGAGCGCCTATGGCTTACGGAGAAAGATGGAAGCCTGAGAGGGGTAACCTACGAATAGAGCTAGGAAACTAAGAAAGCCTACGGGTGGCGGTTAGGAATGCCCTTCTTTTCAGTCATCAGAAAGGAAATACAAATGTACTGTTATGTACTGTGCAACCCCCCCCCCCCCCCCCCCTCCCTCCAAGGATTGCCTGGCCGTGTGGGACTCGTATGCTCACCAAAAAATCGTAGCAATACCATACTCATTAAAACCCTGTTCCTCGGGATACCTACTATGCTCTATACTGTACATACATTAAATAAAGCAAAAAAATATAGTTTTATGAAATATTATTTTACATAAAATTTACTGTATTTAGTATTCTTAATTTAGTATTTTCATTTATTCTTTAAAAATACTGAGAATGAAATTAACAAAATATTACTTATAAGAAAATTTCTACACAAGCACATTCACCTTATCTATCTTTTTATATAATGAGATCTCAGTACATACTAAAATTAGTATGTGTCGTCTATGACTTTCAATTGTAACAGCTCATTTATTCAGTTTTTTTAAATTTTCTTTTTTGAAGCGTGACACGTTTGCGAAAGTGTGACCATGCAAATGTAATAAGCAATAAATTCGTTACACAATTTTACAGGAGAACGCGTCACGGTCGATTTAGCCGCATCACTATTAGTCATGAGAAACACTGTCATAGTTTCATCAAAGTGTTATTAACAATGAAGCAACTACAGACTTTGCTTTTTGTTCATTTTTTATGCTGCTTCATGTAAATTTTTGTAAATTCTCACTTGTAAATTTTGAAGCAATTCAATCATTGTAGAGTTTATAAAATAATTTTTAACAAAAACTACAACCGACTTCGAAATGCACTAAAAAGTATGAAATAATTTCTACTTCATTTATACAAATACCCAACAGCTATTAATAAAACCTATTTACTCGTTAAATAATATACTAAATACATTTCAACCTTTTCGGAGGCGGCGCAAAATTAAAAACTTTTCTTCTACTAGGAAGATTCAGGCGTCGACAACCTATCTAATCATTAGTGGCAGCATCGTATATTCGGGTATTTTTAATTTTGCGCTGCCTCCGAAAAGGTTGAAATGTATTTAGTATACTATTTAACGAGTAAATAGGTTTTATTAATAGCTGTTGGGTATTTGTATAAATGAAGTAGAAATTATTTCATACTTTTTAGTGCATTTCGAAGTCGATTGTAGTTTTTGTTAAAAATTATTTTATTTCACACTTTTTAGTGGAACGAGCAGTATTTGTAGGATGCCGTAAGGTCGTTTACCGTTCTTATTGGTTAACTGCAATAACCATAGTTTTTAACAATAACAAGTTCCATACAAGTTATCACAATAGTTATTAACAATAACAAATTGCATAAATTTTTGCAAGTGAGATATCGCGGAAATATCTCCTATTAGATGTGAAAGGTTTCTTCGCAATCGGTACATGCCTTGCAGAGTACACATGTATATAAGAAACAGTAGAGAATCGGCGACTGCATGCTGACTCATACACCGCACAGTGGTCCAGGAACCCGCTTTCCGTGGCCAAAATTAAAACGTCTCTAAATCGACTTTTGACCAAATATAATCAATATAAATATACCAAATATAATTAAGAGAACTAAAATACAACTAAACAAATACAAAAATATAATTTAAAAAAAATTTTTTTATTGTAATTCAGGACTCATAACGATATTCGAATATTTTTTAATAATGAGATATTTTCCCAACCATTCATGATTCTTTTCTTTAAACTTTTGTAGTATACTATACGAATTTGCCCACTTTGTATATAAATTGCAACTAAATTTACGCACTGTTTCCTGAATAGATTTTCTGTACCCTTCAGGAAAATTAGTTTCCTCCATTTTATTAAAAATATATGCAGAAACAGCACCTACTCTTTTTTTTATTAAGTTCACTTCTCCAACCATTAAAAAACTCTTCATATTTGAACGAATATTCGTCTACAAAAATAAGAATATTTAACTCTTTCTGAACGAAACTGTTAAGTGCGAGAAAGAAATAAAACATACTTAAGGACATTTCGGACACTACTGCATATAGTCTTACAAATACTTATAACAAATTAAAATTAAAACTAAAAAATCCGTTTAATATGCATAACTATAATAAAGTTATACTAAATTTACACTTTTTATCACCGATGTTTCGCCTAGCACGTTGACTAAAAGACTATGGCGATGAAGCTGAAACACGTCTCCAAATGATTATTATCTCGTGTTTATAAGAATAAATACTAACAAGAGATAAGAGTCTCGCAAAGAAAACGTTTCGTATTATGTACTCTAGACAGAAGTCACTTCGACCCGAGCGATACGTATGCTGCCGCGGTGGCCGCAACGTCATTTATTGAAATTCGTATAACTTTAAAAGTTGAGGAAGGTTGAACCTAAAATTTATATAATTCTTTAAAGAAATGTTTAAGCTTTCTTATAAAACAAATCTGGTAGCTAGCACTTTTAAGCATTTTTTTAAA
The DNA here is from genome assembly GCF_907164935.1 of Osmia bicornis bicornis. NCBI lineage: Eukaryota > Metazoa > Arthropoda > Insecta > Hymenoptera > Megachilidae > Osmia > Osmia bicornis. The sequence continues at coordinate 10,499,611 of NC_060221.1, forward strand.
ACCATCCGCAAAGTTTCAATTGTTGAAAACATTGCACTATTTATACATAAGTTAAAGAACACTTCCGACGCAATTGAATAATCAAAATAGAACTACTAATATGCATAAAGTTGTTCTCAAAAACTATTATTTGATGATCTATAATAAATACTTACAAAAATTAGTTTCACTTCGAATTTCGGAATTTTGACTTCAGCGTGTTGTACACGGTTACACAATCGTCCAAAATGAAAATGATTTTGGGTTTCCTAGTTTTAAAGTGTTCTTAGTTAGTAGGAAAAAAAATTTTTTCAAAACTTTAAACTTGAAAAATTGAATTTTGGCCACGAAAAACAGGTTTCTGGACCACTGTGCACCGGTAGAGACACGTAGGCATACGTAGAATTCAATGTAGTAGTAACAATAGTTTTTCACGAATATCTCGGAAACTATAAAACTTTCCGTAAAAAGTTTTTTAGAATCATGTCCGCGACAACATATTAAAAGGTCATTGAAATCGTCCAATCTTGACATTAAAAACTTCCTGTATTTTGCAATAACAATGAAAAAATGACAATTTTTTTTCAATGGGACCAACTGGAAGACATACCCTACAAGATGCAAAAGGTCTCGTTCCGATTGGTCCATCCATCTCGGAGTAATCGGTGAACACACATAAAAAAAAAAAATATACGTACTGATCGAATTGGGTAACCTCCTCCTTTTCGAAGTCGGTTAAAAATCTGTCTGATATTTATTTGAAGCGGAGAACTTCTAAAATTTTTGGAAAATTATAAAAATTGCATATTATGAACGAAATACAGGTTTGAAGGTGTTGAAAGTTTCAAAATATTATCAGCTCCCAAAAATGAAGACTACACTAAATCCAGATTCTAAAAAAAAGAAGGGTGACTATTATCTGTCTGTCCGCCTGTTTTTTTCTTTTTCTTGTAGGCTTTTCATGTTGGGCTACAATGTCATTCAAATAGTTCAAAATTATTTATACACATAATCATATAAAATATTGACAGATTATGATAGATATTGATAATATAATTCATGTCTGTTCTATAACTTATGAAAATAGAGTCCTTTTTGATACGCAACATTTCTAATAAAAATTTTTTGTATAAATTTGTCCGAATGCTTAAAATTCTTATTAGGTATACAAATTAATTCGGTACCTTTAGCATTACGCTTTTTTAATTACTATATTCGATTTGAAAATTTTCCGCGCTTCTGTGTATTTGAAAAGTAGCTCAAGAATATAATAACAATAACAATTTCTTCAATAATCAAAGTTACTGCGACTTCTTAAAAATAAATCTTCAATGAAAAAAAAAAGAAAAGATACAGAATTAATTTGTACACTTAATATATAATCTGATATTTTAAAATATATTAAACATATATGGTAATACCTAGATGAATATATTCTTTGAAGGTTAATAAAGTTTAATAATTTGAAGATAAATACACAAATATAAAATAGATATTTTCATGTAAGTACTCAAAATATAAATTTTATAATATTTTGAAATGATACAATTTTATTAATCATCAAGATGTCAAGGATACATGCACTCTAAGGTAATATGATGTCACCTTGTCAACCATACCTCCAACCATCAATAGTTCTCGATAAATATCGTCTTTTTGTTACCTTAAATCGAAAGACTCTTATCATAGAGTGTCCCTGATTGCTTCCGCACGGAAGCGTCAATTCAATGGACACATCTGTCACACCCATTTTCGCAACTTATATAGACAAGAACCTCGATGATTTTTTTGCCAGTCTTATAACATTCGTTCTAAGAATAAAATTACGATTTATTATTCGTCACGTAGTACACGGTATTAAATTTAACTCGCTTCGAAACTATTCTTGAGGACATGTATAAAACGTCACTCAGCGTATTATTGATATTTCCTTTCATAAGTTTGACGTCCACGCGTCTGTTTCGACAACCAGAAGCTATAAATAGCGAGATCCATGACATTAATAACTCGAACGGTCATCTCGGACACCTTGAAGATTTTTTGTACGGTCTACCTGATAGCAAGACTGGAAGAAGAGTGGCAGAATGGCACGAGAATATGGCTAGCAACCCGGAAGAGTTGGGCTCCTATGTAGAAGGTGACATTTTGTTCCCGATGGGAACCGGAAGGAATGGCTTAAGAGCGAGCTCCGCCACATGGCCCAATGGTGTTGTTCCTTATATTATTAGTCCATATTTTGGTGAGTTGTCAAGATAAATCGCCATATTAATTTCAAAAATTGTATTAATTTGAAAACGTTTCTCGATTCAAAGTTTAGTACTTTTAAACTCCGTGCCCTATAATATCGAGTCACCGTCGTGACGCAACTTACACTTCAAATGTGTGAAAGGCTGGTATTTTTAATACAGTCGAATTTTAAGTTTAATTCTAATTCTAATTTGCCCAGTCAAAGATCGTTGAACGCCATGCATGCATGATATTCAAATTTTCTTTATTTGTTTGAAAATACAAGCAATAACTAGGTAGAAAAAATCATAGGAAAATGAGTTAATTTCGAAAGACAAATTTATTAATTTATTAGTTTCACAAAATAAAACGGAGAGAAAAGCGAGGACGTCACAAACATTATATTCTGAAATTTATCTTGGGATTTAAAGCTAGGAATAAATAAAGGTTATACATTGAGTTATTTAAGACACGTATTATATTATAAAATATGATTCCACACACCTCTCCATATTTTCTTTCAACTAGAGTCGTTCATCGATTTAAAAACTAAAAATATGAATAAATAAGATAGTATTATGTATTATATAATTTTTAGACAAAAATTGACATAATAATTGTTATTACATCATCATCATAGATAATGACTTCATTATCAGATTCCATCTTTGATATTACCATTCCAACAACTAGAACAACTGAACACTAACTTGAATAAGTGAATATTAATCAATTACAATTGAGAAATGTACTAAAAATGAAGTTGATTAATTTTACTTCAAAACAGTTTAGCTAACTTCTTGCAATATAATGTACGTACAGGGCCAGTCCAAGGAATTTTGTCACCCTGTGCAATAATATACAGTAAAACCTCTATAAGTCGTCACCCGGATAAGTCGTCACTCCGGATAAATCGTCATTTTAAAATTTACATGGTTTTTACCCCGCTTAGGTCGTCAAAATTTCTCGGTCCCTTGAGTGACGACTTTTACTGTATTTTACCCGAAAGAAAATTCTTACAATGACATTTTAATGAATTTTAAATAGTCGTATTTATTAATAAAAAGTTAATGAAAAGTAATCATAAACTACATATTTTGTAGAAACAGGGAAAGAGAGAGATGATTAAAAGGAAGAAAGAAAATAATTGTGATCCAGTAATCCACTAAATATTTTCAAAAAATATATTTAGATTGATAATATTATCAACAAAAATAATATATTGGAGGAAAATACTTTGAAGAAACAATTCCAAAAAAATTTAGATTTATTTCATACTTTTTAAAATAATTTATTACATTTGAATTTTGTATAGCTTATACCAATTATACAGGCACAAAAAACTTGTCACCCCGTGCAAATGAACGTGTTGCACCATCGATTGTACCGGCCGTGTGGACATGTTATGGTATAAAAGAGTAAAAATAAGTAAAATTTGTTGAATGGTCAAATTTTAATTCTCTAGACTCTAAAGTTTAGGTTCTCTATCATCCCTTCTGGGTTATTTTATTATTCGTATATTTAAAAAAGGAAGGTTTATCAGTTTTCTGTTGAGTACATCCAAAAGAAATCTAATGTGTTCTATAATTTAAAAAATGATGTTTCAAAAGTATTTTTTATCTTAGTTAACCAATTAATTATTGTGTATATGCATATTTATATCCCAAATAGAAATTTTAAGATTCATAAAAGTTACCCAGCAAGAGTAATCATCGATTAATATGATAAAAGAAATACTCGTTTCAAATGGTTAAAAATTTTGTATAAAAACTTTTCTTTCATTAAAAGAGCCAGAAAGACCGCATCGCTATTTTTTAAAATGAAATGGTACATAAATAAAATCTTATTACAGAATTTTTAACATATATCCTCTTCTCACACACTCTTATCAATATTTCAGTCAAGACTCACCTTTATCAGTTTCTTATCAGTTTTTACTCGTACAAGGTTGTCTTAATAAACTCTTAGGAGGCCAAGGTTGTTTCGATTGAAATGTTTAAGGTTATTTCAATGCTATTTGAAGAATTCAGGGTAACATGTATTATACTTTATACATTGTTTTCAGTGAATAATCTTATCATATAGGTTATTTTACGCCAAATTGTTCGCATTGGAGTATCTACTTAAGTGAGGGCCAGGGTGGGGCTCTCCTCACAAAATTTGGACTGGTCTCGTTCCAAAAATGTGGACCTTCACCATTCTAAAATTTTAAGATTCCAAAATTCCAACATTTTAAAATTTCATTATTTTAGATTTCCCACATTTCAAAATTTCAAAATTTCAGAATTTTAAAATTACATATCTTCAAAATTTCATAATACGCAAGTTCCAAAATTTCAACCTTTCTAAATTCCAGAATTCCAAATTCTAAAATCTTCAAAATTAAAAAATTTAAGATTTTCAGGACACGAAAATTAAAAATTTTCTGAGGTATCTGGTCTACCCTAGAGGAAAGTCGAAGTTACACTAATCCTTTTAACATCGATCTCACACTAAATATAGACCTTAGGAGATTGCAATTTTTCTTTATTTTGATAACCACAGGCTACGCTCATAAATATCTATATAACCAACTATTTATTCACTTGAGTTCATCTTCATTTGACTTTAACTTAGAAAGATTGATCTATTGTAATATACATATAATCTTTTTTAGTTCCAGAAATTGATTTTAAAATGTTGAAACTTAAAACAAATTTTTCTTTTAAAACTAGAAAGAATCTAGCCATGTACTATATATTCCTTGAACTTTTGCCTACAAGAAAGTCCTTGAGAAATTGTTTATAATTCCAAGAATTGCAAAATCAATTTTTCAATTAAAAAGTATCAGTATAATAGGTCAAAATATCTAAATTAAACTAAAATGAAAAGATGAACTGCGTCCCTCATTTAATTTTTGAAATAAAAATTCGCAAATATAGGTTGTTTTCATAAAAATGGTAAAAATTATAAAATTCAGTGATCTCTATTTTATCAACAAGTTAAAACTCCACATTTTATTTCACATTCATTGCATCATATTTCATTGCGAACAAAATCCTTGAGATTGATGAATAACGGACTTGGTGTGGAATGACCCGTATGCATGCAGCAACATACAATTGCAGCGCCAATGCAATTAAGTATTATTGTTAAATTTAAACAATTTAATTTTTGTTTTTAGATTCATTTATTAAATTTGCTCCAATTTTATGAAACTAATTAAATTGGAAAAGAAAACATCTTTTGAGAATCATAGAGTTCATGTTCGTAGCTTTGAAGTATGATAAACAAAGGATCATTTTCAGTTGGAAACGTTTTACAAGCACCGAGAAACGAGAGTTAATTATATGCCTGTGATGCAATTATTTCTCTTCCTCTATGTTGGAATGAACGAGTGTTGCAGGGAAGATTCAATTTGTGACGTTTTAATTAGATTCCACGTTTCTAGACGTATGTTGGTTGTTCTGAAATTGTTTAATTAAAAAAAGTCACAGAACCGTGAATATTTTACTGTCAACATGCAAATGTTTGTTCCCAAATATCAAGTACAATCGGTCAAAAAATCTTTCAGTACATGGTATTAAAATTTATTTAACGTTGTATGATTTTAACAAAGAAGGCAGTATATTATTATTTAATACCATGACTGAACAGAAGGTTTTAGAACCTTTCTGAATCTCTATTCTGAATTCTAAGACTTTAAAATTCCGGAATTCTAAGATTCTATGGTTTTTAAATTCTGATGTTTAAAAGGTTTAGAAACTCCGAAATTTTTAAATACAAAAATTAAAGAACTCAAAATTCAAAACCTTAAAAGTTCAAAAATTTAAAGGTTCCAAAATTGTAAAATTCCAAACCTCTGTAGTTCAAAAATTTTGAAATTCAATAGTTAATTGCAAACATTTAAAACTTCAAAAATCCCAAAATTGTAAAGTTTAAAAATTTCAAAACTTCCAAGTGCTAAAATCCTAGAATTCCAAAATTCAAGTTTCAGAATTACAAAGTTTAGGCGTTCCAAAATTAAAAAATTCAAAAGTTGCAAAATCCCAAAATACAAAATTTGTACAATTCCAAAACTGCAAAGTTTAAGAATCACAAAATTCAAAAGTTTCCAAATTTATAAATTCAAATGTTCAAAAATCTGTAAATTTAATAATTCGTCAGATTGTTAGAAATAAATATTTGACCCAAAATGCAATAGTAACACTTCTGTCAAAGCAAAGGAACATGATCCATCTAGATCCTAATCCTAGCTACGCCAATGCAATTAGCCATCATTATTCCTACAGAAAGTTCACATAATAGAAAATGATCAAACAAGTCACGAATTGTTTTTGTAGACGCTGATCAACGGAGAGTGATCTACGAGGCAATGAACGATTACCATAAGTATACGTGCATTAGGTTCAAGCCATACCACGGCGTGGAGACCGATTACATCAGGATCACGGCTGGTAACAGCGGTTGTTGGAGCAGTGTGGGAAGAATTGGTAGTTGGCAAAACGTGAATCTTCAAGTTCCTGGCTGTGTAACAAGAAAAGGCACTGTGATCCACGAACTGATGCACGCTATAGGCTTTTTGCACGAACAGAGCAGATTCGAGAGAGATCAGTTCGTCTCTATCCAATGGAATAATATTCTAAATGGTGAGTTTTGCTGAGATTTAGGTTGAGTAATAGAATACTTCCATCAGATTTGAATTTTTGGCCCTTCTTCGACTTTATTATTTATAAAATCAGTTTCAAGTTGAAATACAATGATTAGAAAAGGCACATGATGTTAAACCAAAGATTTTAATAGGCCTTGTAATAGACAACTTGTTTGCTAAAAGCAAACGTAAGGCTATTCTACACAAAATGATCATACTTTATATTATTATACACAAATTTTGGAATTTTTAGAAATTTTATAGGCTTGTAAAACTTGTCTGAAAAAGGTTAATCCAATTTGATGATTGCTTTTTAATCATTAAAAATTCCCATTGATGCCGAGAAAAAGTATTAGTTTACCAGATGAGTCCTCTTCTTCATAATTTTTGGACTCAATAAGTTTTCAGATAAAATAAGGATTAGTTTCTACTATGATTTTTTTAACTCAGTTAAAAAACCACCGCTCAGGCGGCGGACCATGGAGAGAGCCTTAATTCTTTAATCTAGTATTTCATATTATTTTCATTTTCTAAATTTCACACTGTACCTTCAAAAATTATTTTTCCGACATATGAAACTCTTTCGTTTAAAAATGATACATTTAACTTTAGGTTAATATCCTTGTATATATTTTGTAAGTTCGGGCCTCTATCCGGACTCCACTGTTCAAGGTATATTTCCTGCTTAAAGAAATAATTGATATCTTTTTTAGGCCATGACAGCAATTTCCAGAAAGCTTCGAAACAAACTACAGATGACTTTGGCATTGGTTATGATTATAATAGCGTGATGCATTATTCGTCACACGCATTTTCAAAAAATGGGAAACCGACTATAATACCCAGAGTAAGTATATTAATTTACCATACTTTATAAAATTTCTTGCAAACTATCTGTAGCAAAAAGTGCACTTACTACAAAATAATAAATCATAAACATACACTACCGTTCAAAAATTTCGTAACATCTATTACAATGTGATACTAAATTATGTTGTAAATAATAATATTACTTAAAATTAGAGAAAAATAACACATTTATACACATATTATTGTGCTAATCAGGATCGTGTTTACCCCTAGACCAAATAGGCACGTGCCTAGGGCCCGATGAAAAGAAGGGTCCCCATAGAGGTATTTGTCATTACTGCATGAAATAAATAAATCTGCTGGCTATAACTTTGAAATTTAATTGAAAGATATACATAAGAAGGCCCCAAAAAGTACTAGATGCAGCCTTAATATTAATGTTATTTAGTTGTATCATATCGTTCATGTTTTTAGTATATGATTAAATTTTTGTATTGTGCGTTTAAACTTACGAATGGTAGTGCATATTGTTTATAAATATTGACAGAGTTGCACTAAACTATTACTTTATTAATGTTTATATAAATGAATACAATAATATGTGAAATTAACTTATAAACTAACATTATAAATAAAATGATTATTGAAAGAAAGTAATTGTGGGTACAGACATGCAACAGAACACAGTAACGTATCACCGTCGCGTAACACACTGAGCAACATTTGTCGTTGCGCGACGATGTTACGTTGTGGACGTACACAGAATCTCGTGGCGTATCATCAGCGCGTAGCATTATGCCGTCCCATCAGTTCATGGTTTGTGTGCACGTCCAAACTTGCATAGATGGGGTGTATCGTGAATGCGTAACATTTCTTTGATGTGACGGTGAAAACCCGACAATTGATGGGACGTTGCGATGTTACGATGTTACGCTGATACGCTGTTACGGTGTGGCGTCCACACTTGATACACGACGGAGTTACCTTAAGCTGGGTATCCACCAGTATCAAACGCCCGTATCGTATCACCGTTCCGAACCCTTCTGAATAGGCAGACGTTGCCTCGTTGCATGCAACGGCATGCTGCGGCGCGGACAACATTTCTTCGTTTCTTGATATAAACGGTTCGGCAATAGGACTGGGCCACTACAGGCGAGGAGTCTCGTTTTGCTGCGTGGCGTTCCAAAGGAACGGAGGCAACGTATCCATCCGAAAAATTTGTCGATTCTTTGCTGTTGCATCGAAGGAAAGGTTCATGCGTTGTCACTTGACATAGCGTTTCGTGCCGTCACTTGGGTTTCAATTTATTTGAAATCTTGCGGTATTATTGGATTCATTTCAAAAGCGATTAAATTATTTATGAATTTAACCTAATTTAATTTAGACAAATTTTATCGTCTAAATATATTTAAACAGATCAATTATCTTCGGTGCTACGCTGTACATAAAAGAGCAATGTTAATAATCACCTGTGTGATTATTGAAAAAGGACAATGTTAATTTTCCAGAGATTTTTCCGTTGCCGAGTATCGAAAGTTCTATTGGTCTGTGATACGGAGGCGAAGGAACGGGCCGATCCGAAAATTGTCGGTTTCTTGTCGTTCAAAGGATTGGTTCGGAAACCACTTGAAACGTAAAAACAACATACCCAGGCGGAGGCCCGAAATGCTATGTCAAGTGGAAACATGACACTTGAGGCACGAGATAATATGATTTGGAATTGGATACATCAGTGAGATAATACTAATGCAACGACTGAACTTTGTTATTTTTCATTTTTTTCTTAAAAAACTGTTACCAAGATATTTGTGACGTTTTTCTGATTAAAATCATACCAAACACGATATGGTTGGATAATTACACTAAAGAAACAGCATGCAGCAAATCGAAACTTCTCGCCTATAGGAGTTTATTTCAAGACACGAAGAACTATTGTCCGAGCCGTATCACGCCGTGGCATGCAACGAGGCAACGCCTGCCTATTCAAAAGGGTTCGGAACGGTGATACGATACGGGCGTTTGATACCGGTGGATACCCGGCTTTACTGTGTTCTGTTGCATGTCTGTACCCACCTTAACGTGGACATGTGTGCCATACCGTTCTTTATCGCCATGACAGAGTAACCAACCATCCAAAAAAAAAGAAAAAGGGTGGCCAACTTTATAATAATACATGGCCTGTCGGTATCTCGTGCCAAAGTGCCAACAAATATAAATCTGTTATTTTGACGATGTTTGGTATATTTCGATATATGTATACTCGCCATCAAGTCACGCTTCCCTAGTTAAAATGGTGATGCCTCGGATTCTCGCCCTTCTCCTTAGGTATTCCCGAAGATTATAACAATGTAGGGAAGGGTTCCATCTGCTATACAGATCTGTGGCCTTCCATTACATTTACATGCATACGAACATTAACGCGGGCGAATTTGAATTGATATTTATGTTATTATTTATAATTCTCAGGAATATACCAAATGTTATAGTATTTAATAATTAGAAATTATATTATTTTCGTTTAAATTATTTTATTAATAATTATTTTATTAATATTGTCTAAATTATTTTTAATATTAAGATCGTCAAAATTAAGATTTTAAGAATTCATTTTCCGTAGAGAAGACTGATTTGATAGCGAGTGTACTGCATAGAACATAAAAATTAAAATTATTTCTTCAAAAATCAACGTATATTTCGACAAAATCACTTTAATAATTCCTACCATTATGTTAAGAAACGAAGTATTTTCATTGTTATGTTAATTGAAAATTGCGAGAGGTGCAAAGATATCAGCATATTAAAAATAATTTCTTATCGATCGTATTTTTCAATGTTTCAGACGTCAAATGATTATTTCAGCGAAGTTGATAAATATTTTCAGGATAATGTTAGGATCAAACTGGGTCAACGTGAAGGTTTCAGCAAGGGAGACATTCAGAAAATCAGGAGAATGTATAAATGCAACCGCTATGGTTGATTTCACCTCCGATTTCAATTAATCCTTGAAATTCTGTTACTTGAGACACTTAAAACCATCGAAATGTAAATAACATTTTTATTTCTTTCTTTCTTACAATATTACTGATTCAAAAATTTTTTTAAATGTCATTTGCACTCCTTTGGTTCAAAGTGTTTTATTTATGATTAATAGATTTTTTCAAAAGTTCACCTGAACTGATTTATTAAAACCATCACGATAATAATAAGCTGAACATGTATTAAAAATTTGAAAAATTTAAATTAATAGATTTTGATTTTAATATTTCTTACAAAAGATTGTTGGAAGAAATTAATTTCAATTTATGAATTTTTAGAAATATATTGTGCTTTAATATATCAAATAATTTGTAAGTTATGTTTCCGGTTGGAAAGGCCGTGGCCTACAGGTGGGAAATACTTTGAAGTCATAAAAGATTTATTAGAATGTGTAATGATAATACAATGCAATCACTGCGTATTAGGAACATTGTCGAATCTACTAAACTCAGCACAAAAAATCTGTGTGGGTAACCCTAGAAATGTTGGGTCAGCTAAGCAGTGCTGCCTCCCCTCCTTCCGGATCCGAGCCGCTGATCGCTATTGGTTGACGATCCTCTACATTTCCAATATTAAAAAATGGCTCCACATTATAATAATGAATGGTTAATCTAGTCCTAGGTATTATAATTTATCGTTTTATATCAGAATGTAAGAACGAAATAAAGGATTATCTGTTTTATTATTTATAACTGGGTATATTTCATCGTGAAATATTCTATTTATTTTTGTCTGTTTTCTTTACATTACATCCAGATAATTACTAATCATTAATTAAATTTTATTAGGATCAAAATAACATAATAATTTTTTATGTTGTAATTTTAGAAATTAAAATATCTTTTTGTTTTTTAATATTAACTACATTTTATTAGTTCTTTTTTTCATTTTAAGAAAATCAATTTTCAATAATACAGAGAAAGTATCAGACATCTCTATGTTCTTCCTCAACAAAGTAATCATATCTATTACAATATTTATATTTGATATTTTTGTTGAATTATATACAATAGTTCCTAATTTATTTGTCTAAATAAAATGGGCTCAAAACCGAGGTAGCTTTACAACGTAGAATAATTGATTTTCCAACTTTGAATTAAACAATTTTCCATTTGTTCAAAAAAATTTCAAGAATCCTTATACAGGGTGTCTCGCCTAATTTAACCAACTCAATTGATTTTAACTAATGGATGAATCGAACACTTGTTGTCACAGATAATATGATGTTGAAAAACATTCAAGATTATAATATTTAATTATTTTAATGTAAGTTTTCAACGTAAACTTCAGCATTTTTATCTATAACCCTATCAATTTTATGTCTATCTCTTAGTTGGTATTGTGACGAATCCAAAATAAATTATAGGATTATGTATAAAAAACGTCTTAACCCAAAAGGTCCTTCGACATCGTGTTATCCAAATTCATAAGTAGGAGGGGTTTCAAAAAGGAGTTTAAACATTCTAATGAACTTGTAGAAAAGCTACTCCCCTTCCCCTCGACTTCGATAATTTTTAAATATGTTATAGAAATCAACATTTTAAACAACTTTTTCCTATATATATAACCGCCGTTCGGCCTTAGTTTTCGAGATATTTTCGAAAAACTGTCCAAACTAATACATTCAATTCTGCCTGTTCGTATGCGTCCGATGATCAATATACATATATATACCTTGTGAACTTCTATATTGATAATTTCAACGTACTGTAGCTATGCCGGCAGCCGGGAATTTAATATAACCTAACCAAACCTAATTTAATGTACCTAATCAGTGAATTAGGTTAGGTTAGACTAAAGTAATATTTTGGTCGCCTGACGGTGACCAGACACACACACAGATTCAAAATCATTACAATTAGTTAAATTGAACTTTTAAGCCCACTCGATATTGGTGTCGGTCGCAAAAATGAAGGGAAATCGAGGAGACATCGGTACCCATACGAAACCGATATTTACGTGAATTTGACTTGACTTTTGATCGAAAAAAAAATTTTGTTTGAAGTTTAAAATTAGAAATTTTATTAGGAATATTTTGTTCTCAAATTATAAAACGTATCTGAGTAAACACCTTGCATAACGGGGTCAAAGAGTAAGTATAACAAGAGGCGACATTCTGACAAAGGAACTACTTGTAGAGAGAGACAAAGTAATACAACCCATTAAAATGTCCATGTTTGGTACCAGTTTCACTTATTTTTAAGAATTTCCCTTTGTAATATTTATTAAAGTTATTTAATCGATTAAGAATTTATTATACAATACATTGAAATATAGTAATAAAGATTTTAAAACGTGTGTAAAGAAAGATAGGAAACTTTACATCGTATTGAATTTTTAAATATTGGAATGTTCTTCAAATATATTATCCAAAACCTTTCCTCATCTTATTGTACAATTATGTAATTTATGTTTAAATATATTTTCTAATACTATCGTTTTATTATGTTTCTTATTTGCCCACTTTTCAATTATGTAAAATTAGTGTAAATTCTTCGATTAATAATATACAGAAAAATTGACAATGCAAAAAGGTTTCTAATTATTTATTAAAGACTGATATGAAATGAAGGTATTATGTGCATCCAATTCATTCAAACTTCCCACTCGTTGATACAACCCATTTAAAGGGATAACGAATCGATGACTTCAAAGGTGCCAGCGGGAGTATCGCTTCTTGTTATACCTGCACTTTGACGGGGTCTCAAAATCTTTTAGTATGTTCACTGCTGTTGTGCGAACAGACGACGGATGCTAGATGTTGCCGATCGACGCCAGTGATGCATAGTTGTGGGATTTTTTTTTCACTAGGAGACTGCGTGCACATGCGTAAGCAATATTACATATAGCGAAACTTTCATGCATGCAATGTACATATACTCTTTCATTCCTTTCTTCGTTTTCACCAAGAAAATTCATCAGGTGATGTCTCTAGTCGTAGTGTCACTTACGCATACGCACATAGCCTATTATTAAAAAAAAATTCCACGACTGTGCATCAGAGACTCTGATCGGAGTTGATCGGCAATGTTCGGCATCCGTCGTCTGTTTGCATGGCGGCAGCGAATGTGTTAAAAAATGTTGAGACCTCCTTTAATGCACAACACGAGTTTTCAGATACTTTTGATTATCTGACAATAAAGATTTTTTTTCACTAGGAGTCTGCGTGCGCATGCATAAGTAACATATAAATAGGAAAACTTTCATGCGTGTAATGTATACAGCTATGAAATCATCTGATGTTCCTAGTTGTATCACGCATACGCACGCTGCTTCCTAGTGAGAAAGAATCCCATACAAACCCGTGCCGGCAACGAGCAGGCATGGGCACTAACGACCAAGACGGGTATGAGCGTTCTTCGGTGCACGCATGAGTCGAACGAGCTGTAGAAGAAGGAGGCGACGCCGCTCACTGCATAGTCGTAACCGTTAGCGTGCCCGCCCGCCGAGCAAAGTTTGTTCATGCCTGGTTCAGAGCTTAGGGCAGGTATGGGCGAACTTTGCTCGGACGGGCATGCACACGATCGTCCGTGAGTATGCAGCGAGCCAGCGTCCTTTTTCTCCTCTAGTTCGTTCGACGTACGCGTATATCGAAGAGCGCCCGTGCACGTTTTACTATTTAGTGCCCATGTCTGGTTTAGGGTTTCTAAAAGTCCTAGCTCTTGATACTATTCACGATAAAAAAGATTTGAATTTGTCTACTAATTATAAAAAAAATTGAATTGGTTAAGTTAGGTGAGACATCCTGTATCCTCGATATGTATTTTATAGGAATTATTCACTTCAATTTTTATATTTTCTACGATGATCGAATGCGCACAGCGCTACCTTAGCTCTCTTTGTTAAAATAGTGAAAGAAATTTGTAATTAAATTCATCACACAATTGCTCATCGAAGCATAAAACAGATGATGATATCCAAAATGTTTAAATCATTAAAAAATCTACATTTAACATTTCCAATTATTATCATTTAAAGTATCAAAAAATCACTTCTATTTCATAAATGCTGGTCTAAAATTTCAAAATATTCAATAGTTTAAATTAAATATTCCATTGTGGTCAATTATGTAAATCTCTTTCAGCGGATGGAGATCTTTGATCTCAGAAAATACTTTTATTGGTAAACCGATCTTTATCAGCCGATCCAGGTCCTTTTAATAAAATCAGCAACTCGCTCGCCAATCATAATAGCAGGCGCGTTAGTGTTACCGGAAACGACTCTGGGCATAATACTGGTATCTGCCACTCTTACACCTCTAACTCCCGTGACCCTTAATTGATTATCTACCACAGCTAATGGGTCGTCTGGTGGACCCATCTTGCAGGAACCGGCTTGGTGATTTTCTGGTGCTGTATCGTGTTTCACGGCACATTCCCAGTAAGCGTCACAACCAAATTTCAAGTGCTCGCAATTTTTCACCGGTGTTCGATCCAGCTGGAAACCGTATCTGTAAAATGGAAATAAAAAATGGCAATGTTATTAAACAAATTTTTTTTAACAAGTAAATTAGGTGTAGGAATTGTTGCACTACATTGTATCTATTACGTTTTGGGCCATTATGGAATGGTTAATTTTGGTACATATCAGCGCTTCTCAACCTTTTCATAAATACGTTTCATAAATACCTCCGAAATTAAAAATCAAAAATTTCAGTACCATTGTTTCTTCCAGTACGCGTCCGCGACGAGACTAGCGAATGAATGAATGCTTTTATGGTCAAGGTGACCGTTGGTGCCTGGGACCGACAATTGGACTGCGCAGACACGTGCATCACACAGGGTCCGTCTAAGACCCGGAAGAGAAGAAGGTTTGGGCCTTTTGTTTAGGCAGTGGAAATGAATGTTCTGAGTTTATGGTTTGGAACCTTCTAAGCCCTGGGTGGTAATTTCTTTAATACGTGATGAACTACCACTCCGGCCAGCTTAGGGTAGGTTTTTAAGAGTCATGTTAAATACGACCGATCGTGTTTTCTGAATTAGTGCAATAAACTGTGAAAGCTGCCATGCCGCGTAACAACCATTAAGAAAAGTATGTTCTGTAAATACATAAGTATGTATTTGAGAGAGATCATACACTTAATTACAGTGTTTTAATATATTTCGTTTTGATTTCTAATACAATAAATGCACACAAAAAAGTAAATTAAAATGTACAATATCGAGCAAAGTATATGTATAGAGAAAGATATGTTTAGAGAAAGTATGTAGGCATCAGTTTAGTATATGGGCTGGCCCCCACCAGGAGGGTGGGGTATATAGTCGGATAGCTTGGAAGATGAGGATCACAAATATGGTGGTTCCAGGTGTCAAAGTCTTGAAGGGGCGGAGATATAGGGGTTGAAAGTTGTGATGAACTCGAATTTCACTTGGACGTCCGATTATACATCCGCAGTTCTGTGTTCGTCCGCAAGTGACCATCGCTTTTCTACTGTTTCTGGCCCGGTTATCGACCTTATAACAGGTGAGCTTAAAATCATTAAAAAAAATTTTTTTTCATTTTTTTAATTGAGTGCACCACAAGGAGGTTGTTGCGTATTGATGTAGATGGAATATAATTTTTTTCGTTACTTATTTGTCCACATTCGGTTAGGTTAGGCCACATAAATATTCCGGCCGCCTGACGGCGGCCGGCCACGCAAGTTCAATGTCAAAATTATTGAAATTAGTTAACTTTGATTTTAAGCCCACCCGTTATATGATCGATAACCGGGCCAGAAACAGTAGAAAAGTGATGGTCACTTGCGGACGAACACAGAACTGCGGATGTATACTCGGACGTCTAAGTGAAATTCGAGTTCATCACAACTTTCAACCCCTATATCTCCGCCGCTTCAAGAGTTTGACACCTGTAATCACCATATTTGTGATTCTCATCCTCCAAGCTATCCGACTGTATAACTCCCTCCCCTGGTGGGGCCAGCCCATATACTAAATCGGAGCCGTTTTACCGAGCAGTGTATGTTTAAGTAAGATTCGATTGTGTATTGAAATGATGGAAAATATTTCTAACAGTTTTTAACACTAGAACTACCGACGGTTGATGTACACTAATCTTTAAGTTGGAAATAATGTAGAAAATTAAATAGATAAAGGATGAAATATAATGTAATATATGTATACACCCATTCTTTATCTCGATAATAGCCAGCCTTGCAGAAATACCTCGATAAAATTTATAAATTAAAATAAGAAACTTGAAATCAGTTATTTTGGCTGGTTTGGTAGTTCTGGTATTGAAGTAATAAAGTTTCAATGCACATCATGATATTAGAATTGTTTATAAATATAAGTATTGACAGTAGTATAGGCTGCTACGAGATAAGACTAGTAAGTCAAGTTTAACTTAAATGTATTATGCTCGATAAAATTTTGAGGTCGATTTTCTCAAAGCATCGGATAAAAAGATTTTATTCTTTCCTTTCGACTTATTTTTTCTCATAGAATCGCCCTATACCCAATTGTATTCACCCCTCTGATTTCCCTAGCAGCACGATTGACAATCCTTCATTCCATTGTGTTCTAAATATATTTTACACAAAATGCAATATTTTATTTTAAATAAGTTTCTAAAATAGCCAAAAATCTGACAATTATTATTAACTGTAAGAGTTGAAAAATACAATTTTTAAATTAAAATTAAGAAAATTATGCAACGTACAAACAATTAAATTATTTTATACAATTAACGTACATGATCATAAATCTGTACAATAAATTAATTAAAAAAAAAATGGAAAACAGTCATGGGGACTGTCGACAGAAGTGAAAACTTAAAACTATGAAATAACAGTGGCTTTTTTTGAATTTTCAAATTAATTGTAGTATCAAAAATTAAAATTTCATAATTTGTAAATTAAGATCATTAACATTAGTCTGGTTCTCACATCTATCGGCACTACGAGCAACACATTTTTATTCTAAAAAGGATACAATTGGCTTATGGCAACTAAAATAAGAAACAAAAATGTTTGATTGAAATTTATATAAATATCGTGTTTTGAACAACTTTTTCTTATACATATAACCGCCGCTCGACCTTAGTTTTTGAGATATTTTCGAAAAACTGTCGAAACTAATGCATTGAATTCTGCCTGTTCATGTGCGTCCGTGTTACATCTTACGCATTAGTGTGCGATCGTCGCTTTTCTACTGTTTCTGCAGGCAACAGCATGCTCAGTACGCGATCGCGGTAGAGGATACCGTTATGTAACGCGGATTCCACCACCGGAAGATGCGCACCGGAAGATTCCTTACAACCTTTTACCTTTGCAAGGAGAATAATTTTATACTGAGACTAAGCTAAGTCGATAAAAGTAAATATATTTCTGATGGTTGTTGGACAAGTGTTTATGTGTTTGTGAGAGCTAATACCTCAGAGGTATGTCAAAACTGAACTGTGAAGCTATGTCGGAGCGTATTGATAGAATCGTGTAAACTGACTTTAAGAATGCTGACGAACTGATCAGATCTGATGATCAACGAGATGTGACTTCTAGTCTCCGTGTCTCGTTCCAAGTTTTGTATTCTCCCTCTCCTGGGTCTTACGAACGGTCAGCAAGGAGCCGCAGAAAGGTAGTCCAATGAGGGAGGTGTTGACGAAAAGTGGCCAATTAGCAAACGTTTGGAGTTTGACTAATGGCCATAGGCTGAACGGTTTAACAAATCACCTCGCTGGACATTTCCCATGTAAGCTAGCCGAAAACCCATCGGCTGCGATGCATGTGGGAGTCTTAGGGTGCGTGTTTGCACAGAACCGGCGATATCTCCCAGGCAGGAGCGACTGATGGCTCAGGTATAGGCTGTTTGCCAGATGCGAGCGATTGAGGGCTCAGGTATAGCTGTGTGTACAGATGTGAGCGACTGAGGGCTCTGGTATAGCTGTGTGTACAGATGCGAGCGACTGAGGGCTCTGATGGTCTTGGTGACCGGTGCTACCTGAGTAGTCCGTTTAAGACACGGAAGAGGAAGTTATAGTTTATATAAAGTGAATGGCAAGACCTCGTAAAAGATTGTAAACTACTCGCTGTGAGCATTTGTGAACAATGCGAATGCCAAATAAACGTTCTGACTTTACAGGCCTTGTCCTGTAGAAGGTCTGTTTTCTGTTGGACCTTTTGAAGCTTCATGGTGATTGATTCGGTACGTGACAAAATACTACTCCGACCAGCTTAGAAAGGTTTCTAGCAATTAGACAATGTGCTATTGAACATGACTGACCGTGCTTCTAAATTGATGTAGTAAATTCATCGGTTCATGAATTTACCGTTGTTACCATTTTTACCAGGTACGTAGAAGGCAAAACGGACGATGTCCGATGATGTAAGATTGTTAAAAGTATAAGACTGGTATTATAGATCCGCGAGCGGTATACTATGCCGCGTAACACAGCATGACGACTGATGATCAACATATATCTTGTGTACTTCTGCACTTCAACGTGTCGTAGCTAAATAATACAAAATAAAATTATACGAATATTTAAACATTTTTTATTTGGACTTGTGTGTGCTGGCTGCCTAACGGCAGCCGGGAATTTGATATAGCCTAACCTGACCTAATCTAATCTACCTAATCAGTGAATTAGGTTAGGTTAGACTAAAGCGATATTCTGGTCGCCGTTAGGCGATTGGTGGCGGATTATAAGGTGGCGTCTAAATCGCGATAGTGCGATTTAAAATCATTAAAATTAGTTAAATTTAATTTTTAAGCCCACCGATTATATATGAATATACATATACATATATTGGTGTCGGTCACCGTGCTACGCACACGAACAGGCAGAATGCATTGTATTAGTTTCGACAGATTTTCGAAAATATCTCGAAAACTAAGGCCGAGCGGCGGTTATATGTATAGGAAAAAGTTGTTCAAAATGTTGATTTCTACAACATTTTTAAAAATCATCGAAATCGGTGTTACTGCCCGTATTCTAAATAATTACCGGTTAAATATTAAAAAACTAAAAAATAAATAATATCAAATTTTTAAACACAAATATTGATACTTTCCACGTAATCAATTTAACTTTACTTAAGGGGGTAGACACGGGTAATGCAGCGAGGTGACATTACCGGTAAAAATGGGCCTATTAATGAGTTTACGGGAATCGGTTATTTGTTCTTATATGAGAACACTTAGGGCTGGGTGAGGGCTCATTCGAAAGAGGAAGGTCCAATGCAGGGGGCTCAACCGATGGTTTAACGAGATTGTGTTGATATCTAATAATATGAGTGTCCAAAGTAGAGGAAAAATCGAGAAAATACGCCCACTGAATCCAAGTATATTTTAGGTAACTATAAGAGTTTTGTGACTAAAACGATTTGTTGAGCCCCTTCATTGAACCTTCCTGTTTCGAATGAGCCCTTATTCAGCTCAAGATCTTCTCATATAAGGACGAATAACCGTTTCCCGTAAAAGCATTCCCAAAGACGAGTTCCGCCATTATCTGGATATTACAGAGCAAGTCACGTAACAAATATAGTTCAGCTAGTAGTTATAAGGTGGCGTCTAAGTAGAAAGGCTGTCGATTTGGAATCGTAGTCAGAATCAAGCGTTAGCTTGATTACGTCACTCGAACTGTGCTGCGAAGGCAAGCGAAAAAGGCAACATCGCCCGAACGCTGAGTGAGACGCACTACAGTCATGCTGTCCTTCTCTCATTCTGAATGTTGAGATTGCCCCTTTTCGCTAAGATTTGACTGCCGCCCGCCTGATTTTTCACAGCGCCCCATAACAAACCTCATCCCATTCAACCTATATCGTGTTTGGTATCATTTTAATCAGAAAAATTTCACCAATGTGCTAGTAAAAGTTTCAGTAAAAAAAGTCAAAAATAAAAAAGTTTTATAATTGAATTAGTGTTAGTCACACCGATGCGTTTCGGCTCTTTCGTTTGAACATTGGACTCTCTCTCTCTCCTCCACTGTCTGTCCCTTTTTACGTTCAAGCTTGGTTGGTCGTCGCATGTAATCCGAGATTCGACACCTCGGCTGGGTGTATGCAACGTCTGTTTCCCTGGCTCTGTTGCATCTATTCAGTTTTTACTGGATAGACGCAAGGTCCCTCCATTTATTAGTTCTAATAGTACCATAGTACTTTTTTATGCAGAATGTTTCAAGGAGTTGACACAAGTAAAAAAAAATGCAATTCCACTTAAATAAAAAATGGATTTGCATTTTTTGAGTGCATCGTTGCATTCACGAAGAAAATGAAATCACAGAAAAATAGACATTGTCATACCATTGAACTTTTACATAAACAGCTTTTTCCTATCTCTTACCAAATTCAAGATATAACCCGTCCCAATTGTATGACGTATCCTGTATACTTTTATTAATTAAAAAACATTTATTTAAAAAAGTTAATAACCTTTTCTAAAAATAATTCTCAGATTGCACGTTCCTTTGGTTCTTCAGAGCAGGCATATATTTTTCAGCAGCGAGAAGTGCTACGGTGTGCTATGTAAAATCCACGTGTTTGGTCAGTCAGAATTTATCGGAACGGGACAATTCTATCATTTGGGTTGAAAGAAAGATAGCATGATCACGGTACATCTCACTCTAAACACGTGCCAATGTTTCGCTTTCGTTCTTTAGGCGGACCGTCGCTATACCTCTGGCGAGATGAGCGTTTGAATGTGTTTGTAAAAATACTTGAGGCGCTGTTGCCTTCCTAGATCGTAAAGTGGCTCCTACAGGCCCAACGAAAAAACTGCTCTAATACCGACGTCCCGAATCGGAGAGGTCACGTGCCGTGTCTACCCCCTTAACACAACATGTTACCCTTATAGCGCGTGCGCCAGTCTGGTACCAGAGCAGTAGATCGTCATTTCGAGCATGTCGGTGACGCGAACCCATAAGATTTTCCCCTATCGAGAATTGCTCAACGCGCCTAAAGAAGCTTTCACTTAAAAAAAGAAGTAAACAAAATTCTAATCACGAGTAGCATTGATATTGTATTAATTTCGTAAGATACCAAGTAAATAGTTTAAATTAGAAAATGAAACGATCACAGTCCGAGTAATCATAATTTATTATAGCGTGACGTATAAGACCGTTTCATTTCACCATTGAACGTGTTAAAAATGTTCAATATGAAGAAATGAATAGCCTCCGGTGTAAATTACATTTATATAGAAAGTATATCATACCTGTTGAGAGCCTGGGTTTCAGACAACTTGATACCAAATTTAATAGCTTCGACGAGGCCAGCAACATCATCAGGGTGGCTCAGATACTTCGGATAAATCATTGGCTTCGAAAGAGGATCGTTATTTCGTAGACGAATATAACCACGACTCTTCGGGTGCAGATACGTTGGAATGATATAAATTGTTCGATTTGTACCCTTCATTTCACCGACCATACCCGTTTCTGCGCAGTCAGCCAGGTAACCACCGAAGATCAATTGTACGTCTGGATGGTCCTCTTTAGGGTTCGCGTATTTCGTGTTTATCATAGCGGTTACCTCCGAAATGCCTGTTAAATGATCAAAAAGGTGAATTTTCATGTCGTATAAGGAATATGTACACTCGCGATCAAATCAAGTTTCCCAAGGGAAAATGGCGATATAGAGGAAACAAGAATTCTCAAAATCTTAATTTTGATGATAATGTTACTAAAAATAATTTAGGAAATAGAATAATATAATGTTTAATTACTAATTGTGGTGAACTTGTAGATGAGGTGCTCCCGCTCCGATTTTGATGATGTATAAATATGTTGTAAAATTCGATATTTTAAACAACTTTTTTCCTTGAGCTACAGAGACATCCTCTCGCTACGCTACCCGAAAGGAAGTGCCGCCACAATAGAATGTACAGGGTGATTCTCTCGCTACGCAAGACAAATGCCTGCTGTTCCGTTTCTTGTCTTCGTCTCAGCCATAAACACACACAAAGCAGTCTTGGGTCCGGCGATATGGCCCCTGGGTCTCTTTACCCGCAAAAACAACAGGGTTCAATTGTGCGATACGGCTTTTGTCTTGCGTAGCGAGAGAATCACACTGTAGAAGTCGACATCCCATTTCTGTCATCACTTATTTGACGGAGGTGACCTCTGCAGCGAAGACGGTTGTGTGCGTGAAAATGTGTTAAGAAAATATTCTGTTTTCCGCAGCATTTAAATGGACTTCTTCTGCTCATTACACACATTTTCCGCATACAGCCGTCTTCACTGCAGGGGTCAAGCAAGCGATGACAGAAATGGGATGTCGACTTCTACATTCTATTGTGGCGGCACTTCCTTTCGGGTAGCGTAGCGAGAGAATCACCCTGTATATGTTTAGTTGTCTGTGTGTCTGCAAGCGACCCTCGTTTCTCTAGTGTTTCTGTCAACAGCACCACATGGCCCGACTACCTTTCAAATAACGGGCGAGCTTAAAATTAAATTTAACTAATTTCAATAATTTTGACATCGGACTTGTGTGGCGGGTTGCCTAAAAGCGGCCGGAATATAAATATAGTCTAACCTAACCTAATCTGGACATGTAAGTAACAATATTTTATTTTTCTATTACTTATACGTGTAGGTTAGGTTAGGTTAGAATATATTAATATTCCGCCCGCCTTTGGGCGGCCAGTCACGAGGGTCAAATGTTATAATTTGATCTTTTAGCTCACCCGTTGTATGATTAAGAGCCGGACCACACGCTGTTGCTTACAGAAACGATAGGCAAGAGAGCCGACGTACACATGGCCACGAGCGCATACGTATAGGCACAATTCGCTGTAGTAGTAACAATATTCTTTCGTGAATATCTCGCAAACTAATCGAGTCCGACATATAGCTTAGAGGAAAAAAGTTGCTTAAAATGACGAATTCTACAACATATTTAAAAATCATCAAAATCTGAGAAGGAGTACCTCATCTACAAGTTTACCCTAATTATTATTAAATTAAGAAGAGCTTACGAATCCGTTACCCGAACGAAGAAACGTAACAAGAAATGTAAACCACAGCTGATCGGAGCTCGTGAACTCTCCTAATTGTGTCAACCTCGAACGGATGAACGCTGCGTGTGTGCGTGTGGGCGTGAGCGTCAACGACGCTTTGTTTGACGTATGCTCGAAAAGAACGTTAGTACCTGCGGAACGATCAGCGTTAGGCGCGGTTCAAATCACTGATATACAGGGTGATTCTCTCGGCGCGCAACACAATAGTCGTGCCGCACAATGGAACCCCTGCTATTCCGTTTCTTGTCTTCGTCTCAGCCATAAACACACACAGAGCAGTTTTGGGTCCGGCGATATGGCCCTTGGGTCTTTTTACCCGCAAACACAGCAGGGTTCCATTGTGCGGAGCGGCTATTGTGTTGCGCGCCGAGAGAATCACCCTGTATATACTATGGATTGGAGATGCTTGAAGCGATTTGAAGGCGCTGATGCGCCACCATCGTTCGACCGGTGTACTTTACTTCCGACGATTTCCATATGTATATATGTAATACGTTTTTGCTTACATTTTATTATTTTAACATGTTAAATAGCTTTTACATTGTAAAATACTTTTAATATTCTTTTATATATGAAGCATGCTTTATATAAAAATATTACAAATTTAACAAAAATTAAGATTCTTTATTTCATAGATTTATTTCCTACAATCTGTTACCACTGATGCAAGTATGGCCTAATATTCATGAATTTTGAGAAAATACGACTGACATGGACTTATGTGCATTCCAAAGATCACTTCTCTAAGAGTGGGATATATTTATATGTATAGTTGTAATATTAATAAATTAATAAAGATTAATATTTTAATATTATTATGATTTCAATTTCATTTAATGCTTCTCTTAAAACGTAAGAAATGCATACATACATCTCCTTTATCTCAAACAATGAAGTAAACGACAAAACTGTTTGCAAATATTTCAAATTTACTTTTTGTGAACTTCATTAATTATTACTTCAGTTTGTTTAATATTACATTTAAAAAATTAATTCATTATTTTCATGAATTTCATTTGCTCTGATTAACTTTTCTGAATTTCAACCATCATACAAGCAATTCGTATTATATAATTGTAATACATTGTATGTTCTTTTAGTCTCTTTTAAACCACATTTTTCAAGCTTCGCGCTATTTCCTTTGATACATCGGTCGAACGGTGGCGGCTAAAGTCTGCTTCAATGCGCTTCAACCGCTGTATGGCTGGCTTATGGGAATCTCGTATCCATAGTATACATATCAGTGGTTCAAATTCGAAGGAGGCCTAGAACATTCCACCGGGACGAATACAAAAGGACGCGTCTGGGAGAGAACGGTTGAGAATAACGCGAACCACGAAACGAGACACGGATGATACGATTTGGCGACTTACGAATTTTAGCGACTTACAGTTTACGACTTACGGACTACGATCACGATAACGACTACGATACGGCTTTGAACACAGACACGACGCGACGCGGAAAACGACTTTCGGACTTTCTTGTATCTCACTGTACTTTGTGTTTTTTGTGTTTCGTTTGGAATTGTAATTTCGTCGGTTTTCGAATAATGGGTTCATACAAAATATTCTATTCCTACATAAATAAATATCAATTAAAATTTTCTCGCACAAACGTTTACACTCAAATAATAGGATTAGACTCTTATGTATATCTATGGGGTCTCTTCCCTACATTGTCATTTTCCTTAGGGATGCTGATTAGGAAGGGCGAGAACCCAAAACATTACCATTTTTGATGAGGAAGCCTGATTTGATTGCAAATGTAAGTAGCTGAAAATATAAAATAATTTGTAGAGATAAAAACGATGCATTTGTGGTATTTTAATAATCTAATTGGAATTATTTATTTAATTACATTAATTCATTTTGACTATATAATGTAAAAAGAGAGATTAAAGAAATTTTTTGAGATGATTGAAATAATAGAATACAGTCATTTTGAATTTGGTTAAGTGTTGTCAATGTTATAGGAAATATAACAATATATTTATATTTGAAAATGCAAATTGAATTTTCCATGTAACAAGGATAAATTTGTGATGCATTTATACTTTTATTAGAATTGATTTAGATTTATTTTTAGTGTAATTCATTGATAATTAAAATAACGGAAAAATTGATAAAAAGTTGAATGTTTTCTAATTTACATAATAGTTGTTACAAATTAGATTACGCATTTCCGATGCTATGTTGATAAGGAATATAATTCATTGTTCTATAAATTTTGTATTAAAAAATATAAATGTTCATATAATTTGTAAAGTTATTTTTAGCAAACCTTAAACTTCAAACTGATACATCATAAGTGCTATTTTGTGGTAATTTTAAGTCATCACATTCATTAGTGTAACTGGGTAGATGCCAGAGTGAGCCCCATCGTTTAGATTAGTCCGCTCATCATTTAAAAATTTCAGATTTAAAAAGTTCAAAAATTCCAGAATCTTAAACTTTCAAAATTCTAAAATTTCTAAGGAACTTGGTCGACGTCAGAAAAAAATTAATGATCAAATTGTGGTAGAATTTATGTTTCAAAATTGGTGTTTGAAAGTTGTTAGCAATTAGCCATTGTACAATATATCAAGGATACTAATTAATAAATTATGCAATCATTGCACGGTATTTTTACATTATCAAATTATATCAGTCTAAATCCATTGTTTGATGTATAATCATCTAATAGTTTTAGCTGGAGTTTCAAAGCATTCCACGTCGATCGTCACAATCCTGCAAGTCTGTTAAACTTTACAAGGGTCTATAGAAATCAAACTAGCTGAAATTCAGAGTTACTTCATTATGTGAAAATTTTCCATAGCGTAATTAGAGTTCTAGAAAGGACTTCCAATTCGCTATGAGATCTGAGAAGAATCTTTGACATAGTTGCTTGTAACAAATACCGGAACCATGTTCTAATAGAGTTGCGAATTAAACGCTAATTGGATTGATTTCTGTGGCAAATTGCATCATTCCTCTCACGAGATAATTAATTGATCAAGTGACTGGTATTGCCCGCCTAAAAAGCATGATTGATTTCGTGTTTCATACCAGTAAATGGTGTTGGATGGAAAGAAGAAAATTTCTAGAATTCTAGAGTATTTTTTTAATTTGTGGCAGTATTGCATTTTTAGATTTCTTCCCTAGATTCTTAGTTTTTTAAATAAATTTAAAAATATCTGGAAAAACTTACATCTCATTGGTAACGCTTTTATTTTGATCATTATTTAATCTCTGAACAGCGATAGCAGGGTTAATTGTGACCCTCACTCATAACACTTGTACACCTTTATATGTATATTGGAAAAATATAAAATTTTGAAGATGTGAATCAAAAGGAATTTTAAATAAAATTTGATCTCAAAATTCAGAATTTTATAATAAATTGATTAATATTAAATTTTAATATTCTTCCAATTTAACTTTAATTAATTTATGTTATATCTTCCAAACTAAAGTTAAAATTACAGGACACTCGTTTCAATGACATTTTTATCATTCAAAAATCTTCAACCAATTATATCATCAAAATAAGATCCTAATGAAAATGTTTTGAGAAGTATTAAGTACAGTCACTATACAATTCTGTACAAATGTTTAAGGAGTTATTTTATCTATTTGTAACCCGCATCAACTACAATGGTTTATCTTATATAAAAAAAAAAAAAGTAGACATTTTTTTTAATTATAAGTTAACTAGTCACATTAGAATTTGCATAGACCGGGTATGTACTGATTTTAGGAACCGACAAATAATAAAAAAATGCATGGGTCTAAGACGTAGTTTCACTGACTAGTCCATCAGCAGACCTAGAATGAAATGCTTTTTCTTTCTTCTTCATCTCTCTTCCGCAGTAACTGCCATAAATCGATCGAACGAGGGTAAACAGACCGATCGGAAACAAGATTGCATCACCGGCAATCGAGAAACGCGAACGAGATCATTGTGCAATTCGCTTTCACCGATCCACTGCATTGAGGATGCATCTGTATTGATCATTTCGAATGCAACTTGCACAAGTGGATGAATTCGTTCTTTTTGTCCTCTACTTTCTCTATTTTTCGATGCCCGTTGCATTCAGTGGATTCCTTTTTAACAGAAATGTTTTGTTGATTGCGTTATCAATGTACCTTTATGTGTAACGTGATTTTTTATTGAACATCGTATAAGAATGATAAATCTGTTTCTTTTGAGTTGCCGCACAGAGTATTATAAAAAGAAAGGGAGTCATTTGAGATTGAATTTACATTACAAAAAACGCAGAAGTGAATTTTAATTGATATTTTCAGATTACATGAATTTTCCTGTTAATTTCTTCCAAATAGAGTTGCCCTTAAAAATTATGGGTTCGCGACGGAACTCAGATTATTGAAAATATTCAATTAAAAATAAATAACAGATATTTTGTACTTGATATATTTATTGTAAAATTTAACGATAAATTTAGCATCGTGTGTTGGTCGCAATTTTGGAAGTACTTACATATAGCGTAGGGCTCAGGACAAGTGCCCCATTTGCCCGGTGTTAGAGGCGGCCCTACTTTCAAAGAAAATGTAGGAGAGGGGAGAAGAAGGCGTTTCGTTTCGGGATTTTCTGTCAGACTCGTCAGTGGGGCTGATAACAGACGATCCCTGCCCCAAACAGATCATTGTATAAAGAAGCCTTGTGGCGTTTAAGGGCACAGACTCCTCCACATAATTCGGAAGGATCGCTGTTTCCGAATATACATATTTCTATTGGATCGTTTTTAAAAAACCGAAAATCATTTGTAGCATCACCAACATATCTATCTATTTATGTAGTTTATCTATTTACTCTATGTTTGACTGGAACAGCGGTTGTGTTTAAAAATGAGCTGGCTCTATGACAATATAACCAGCAGAGCCCACCTTCCTTTCCTTTGCAATTTTCTGTACTGCTGGTAAATGCTAGGCGACAAGAGAAAACAACCATTTTCTTTTTCGCACGACATACCGGGTACAGGCCCCAGGTAGACGCTCGGCGGCCTAAGGTCGAACCGACCAACAGCATTAATTTTTTAAAACATCAAATTCTTTATTTTTCATCGTATCGGTATGAAAGTGGTACCAATGGATTGCTGGTGTTCTCCCGATTAAAATGATACCTTATATCACGTAAACCGGACTACTTTTAACGAAATTGGCTTTTAACTATGCATTTAGATTTTTCACGTAATTTGGTTAATTATTGTCCAATTTATGTCGCGTTTGGGTTCATTTTGATCGCAAAAACATAAGGAATGGATTGACGTCGCTTCCGCAAAGATCTGATAAACAATGCGGAAGTTGGTATTTCTATAAGAGAAAATCATTTCCTTTTTCGGGCGGCATACCTGGTACAGGCACGGCTAGAAACACAAAAATTTGGACCCGAAGTTGCACGGAAAGTTGTACAACTTAGTCGCATAATCTGAACGCGGCCTAAAACCCGCTTTGCCGTTCCCAAGTTTGCACTTATACCGCCGGTATTTAAGGGCGCACTTCCCAACCAAGTGGCGCTGGGTAGGTGAGCGGGTATGGAAGGCCCAACACTTGACTCATTGTCGGCGTGTAAGGAATTTTGGTCTAGGACGCTTCTACTTTAACAAACTAACCCTGAGTGGGTTAGCAACTATACCCACCAGGCGCTTCGCGTCCACAGCCAAAGCCCCGTTTGCCACCGGAATAGTCGGTGTCCGGACCACACCACGCCCTGTCCCAGACACCTATCATTACCGCAATTCGGAACTTCTACAGTGTGTCATGTAACGTATTTTCACCCTCCTAGATGGTGGTAGGGGGGGGTGATTCCGAACAACTGTTTCCTTTGCGAAAAAGTGGTTTCAAGCTTCCTTTTTGAATTATTAAGCAAAAACACTGACCAATCCGAGCGCGTATAACGCGCGGGCTCAGGGACGGCAGCGTCGGCTACGAAGCGGGGCTTGACGTAGGTCGCGAACGAACGGCTCGGCACCCCGTTAGCATAGCACAATAAAAAAATTGAACTAGTTAAACACTTTTTGTTGTTGTTCAAAACGAATACGGAATCTAATCTCTTGTCGCCTGTCATTATGTAAAAAAGGAAATTTTAAACATTCTAAATAACAAATAAAAATGTTTGAAATGAAATAATGAATAAAAATTTTAAAACAATTTCAATGAAACTTACCCATTCGTTCGTAAAAATCGACCCCGAAAGGGGCTACGCGAGTGCAATACCTAAGTGCAATTAACGAGGCGAGTTCACTAGCCCAACCGTAAAATCAGCTGTTCTGCACACGTGTTTCTTCGTCGAGTGATGAAGACCGACACAATAACCCAGGATTGACCCAGGTAGGAATTATTTGCTTTCAACATAGCAGGTAAATTTACGAACGAATGGGTAAGTTTCATTGAAATTGTTTTAAAATTTGTATTCATTATTTCATTTCAAACAATTTTGTTTGTTATTTAGAATGTTTAAAATTTCCTTTTTTACATAATGACAGGCGACAAGAGATTAGATTCCGTATTCGTTTTGAACAACAACAAAAAGTGTTTAACTAGTTCAATTTTTTTATTGTGCTATGCTAACGGGGTGCCGAGCCGTTCGTTCGCGACCTATGTCAAGCCCCGCTTCGTAGCCGACGCTGCCGTCCCTGAGCCCGCGCGTTATACGCGCTCGGATTGGTCAGCGTTTTTGCTTAATAATTCAAAAAGGAAGCTTCAAACCACTTTTTCGCAAAGGAAAAAGTTGTTCAGAATCACCCCCCCTACCACCATCTAGGAGAGTGAAAATACGTTACATGACACCCTGTATATTCAAACTGCATGCCGGGCGACCGGTTGCGAGAACACTGTCACCGGTCATCTCGCCGCTATCTAGCGGTCTCCGGCCCGAGTTAAAGGCGTCCGAGGAGACGAAACCCTCTCTCTCCCCCTCCACTAAACGCCTACAAAAAATTACTTTCAATCAGACGCTCTGTTCTTTTCGGAAGTATCACAATTTCAAAAGATGTTTATGCATCGTGTGATCCCTTATGCCGACTACATTTACTGTGTAACAAACTATAATATATACCTTGTTTCCTTTGTGTATTGCATCCAGGTATGTCCATCCACATTTAAAATATAATTTAATGCAGTGTTTCTCAACCTTTTTGAGTCCTGACTCCCTTTTATATAAATAGATATTTTAGAATATTAATAAAATGTAGCATTGTAATTGTATTAAAATAATGATTATGTGATAAGATTATCAAAAAAAATAACCGCGCTTCTCCTGCCCTTTTCACGACTTCAGGTTAGAAACCACTAATTTAAAATGTTTAAAATATTCGTACACAAATAACTTTTGTCAAACTCTGAAGATAGGCTTCGTTGCTGTCCGATTTGGCTTTATTATTAAGGTTTGTACAATGTAATTAAATTACTAACGGGATTTTCGGAATCCATAATTTTTAATTCAAAAACAAAAAATGAAGTTGCTTACGAATGGGAAAGTGTAACGTAACAAGTTTAGTTGCGATTATTGGCTACACTAATATCAGGGAAGAATTGGGTTGACGCGTAAGTCTGTATCGTTTTGTTATCCTTTTCGATCCTGGTGGGATATGTATACATGTATATGTTTATACAATATATATTTGCGATCAAATTAGGCTTTCTCAGAAAAAATGCCCCTGTGGCTCCCTACGTTAGCCATACGTAGGTTCGTCGTCGTATCTACTTCCTTAGGCTCCCAGTGTTAATAACAGTACTGGTTAAGTCATTAACAATACCATAACCGAAATTAAGCCCAGGCTACGCAGCCGCCCCCTTCGGCTCGTAACAAAACATACATTATTTTTCTTCTAAATTATTTTTAATAATAATATTGTCAAAATTAAGATTTTGAGAATTCCTATTTCGCCTATATCGCTATTTGCCCTAGAACAGCCTTTGATCGCAAGTGTAAGCCACAGTGAATGTTTCTGACCTTCTATGAGATAATCTGTGTCATATGTGTACATTATTTTATATTTTGCTTCCGTTTATTTACCTATATACTACTATGTTTGATTATTGTCATAATTAATACCAACGCGCAGGATAATTTTTATTTAGACAATTAAGAAACAAAATTCAAATAGCAAAATGTCGGGTTAAGGTGTTTAATCTATTAAAACGATTTATTTTCCTTTGGAAGAAACTAAAGGTTATCTTTCTTTTGGATATTTAACATTCTACAGTGATGATTCAATAGGTAATAAAACTTTTTACGTTACAATGTGAATGTACAGTGTAAATAGTATTTTACTTGAAAATTATTATATTATTATTATATGGAAAGCCCGACAATTGTATAGGATCACCCTGTATATTGTTCTTATTGTTAGTGAGTATCATATGCTTTTCATTTTTTTAAACACTATAGGTGTTAGGCAGTGATAACTTTAAATATTAATTATTATTGCTTTGTAATTTAAAACTAAGACTTGGAAATAATTATCCATGTATTATATATTATCCATGGAAATAATTCTGAAATTTTAGAATCTTAAGATTTTTGAATGGTGAAGGTTCACATTTTTTGAGAGCAGTCCAGACTTTTAGGGTGGCCGAGCCCCCTCTCGCCCCCATCTAGTTACGTCAATGGCAAGGTGATAATTTAATTTCGTACTCTTCTAACACCATGTGTAATTGCTTATCAATTGCAACTCTGAATATTGAAATGTGAACGAATGTAAACGTGAGTGTCGATTGACTACGCAACGATCAATTAGTAAGTAAAATAAACTATTTCTAATAAGAACCAGTGAAGGGTGAAGGACATGCTGTGAAAATTTTGTGCGAAACTTGTTACAATTTTAAATTAATTCTCAATAAACTTTTTCCTGTAAAATTCTATATAGTAACACAGTTCGTTCAACTTTCATCGCGGGGGTGTTCTTTTTTCATAATTCTTTGTGTATATAATATTTACATAAATGAATATTTTGACAACTTGTGATCAGGACAAAATTAAAATTTTTGGGGCCCAGGGCTATCCAACCATCGAGGGATCCTTTAGTTGATAGACTTGACTCAAAAATTGAAATTTATTCTAAATAAAATTAAATAACATTTGATTCTAAAGAAATAAAGCAACCATACAAAAATTTCATTCAATGCCATTTGACATAATAAATGAAACTTATACTAACATAATAATAAAACTTATAATGAATGAAACTCCCTAAACCTTCACCTTAATTCGGCGCTGCTTGTAATCATGTACACTTTATAACACGGTTCAACAGCTATTTGGACTCAAAAACAGGTGCACAATACAGACAAAAGATAGTTAGAAAACAAATATCTTCCAAATTGCATTAATTTTTCTTGAAGATAGTGCAAATGTTACCAGGTTATATTATGAGAAATTGAGTTTACACAGAAAACATCCCCCAACGCCGAATTAATGGAAAATGTAAGCGACGGTACTGCCTTAGATCCCAAGGGACTTTGTTATAAACCTTTCATTTACTATGTCGAAAAAAATTTAATGAAACTTTGTTTACTGTTACCCTTTTTTTTACAATTAAATGATATCTAATTTTATATAAAATAAATTTCGATTTTTGAGCCAATGTTTATCAACCGAGGGTAGAACTGGTTAAACCGACGGTCCAACACGTGCATTTGCATGGGACGGCAAAGTTTTGGGGGTGGTGAAATTAGTCCAAATTACACGAAATTCAAACATAATAAATCATAAAAAATTAGTAAAATAAATCTAAAAGGTTTTTGAACTGTTTCTTAGGGATAAATACTTTCCTCCAATAAATTATTTTTGTTGATAATATAATAAACTTAAGTACATTTTTATCCGACTTCGAAAAGGAGGAGGATACTCAATTCGATGAGTATATTTTTTTTTTTTTTTTTTTTTTTTTTTCTGGCTTTGTTCACCGATTACGCCGAGACGGATGGACCAATCGGAACGAAACCTTTTGCATCTTGTAGGATATGTCTTCCGATTGGTCCCGTTGAAAAAACATTTTGCATTTTTTCATTCCGAACGCTTTTTATTGCAAAAAAACGTGCTATTTCATGTACGTGCGGTATACGTTCGCAGATTACTCCGAGGCGAATGGACCAATCGGAATGAAACTTTATGCGTCTTGTACAGTACAACTCCCCATTGGTCCCGTAAAACAAATATTTTGCATTTTTTTATTCCCAACGACTTTTTTTTCTAAATGTACGTTCACTGATTACTCCGAGACGGATGGACCAATCGGAATGAAATCTTTTGCGTCTTGTAGGATATGTTTTCCCATTGGTCCCGTTGTAAAAACATTTCGCATTTTTTTATTCCGAACGGTTTTCATTATTGCAAAATAAAAACGGGAAGTTTGTAATCTCAACATAAAATGACTTCAATGATCCTTTAATATATTGTCGGGAGCATGATTCTGAACAACTTTTTCATTATGCATAATTAACGGAAACCTTTAGTTTTCGAGATATTCGTGAAAAACTATTGTTATTTTTTCTGCCTTTGTTCGCCGATTATTCCGAGACGGATGGACCAATTGGAACGAAACCTTTTGCGTCTTCTAAAGTATGTCCCCCGATTGGTCCCGTTAAAAAAACATTCTATATTTTTTCATTCCGAACGGTTTTTATTGCAAAAAACGTACTATTTCATGTACGTGCGGTGTATGTTCATCGATTATTCTGATATGGATGGATCAATTGGAATGAAACTTTTTGCATCTTGTACAGTACAATTCCCCATTGGTCCCGTAAAAAAAATATTTTGCATTTTTTTATTTCTAACGACCTTTTTTTGTAAATGTGCGTTCGCTGATTACTCCGAGACGGATGGACCAATCGGAATGAAATCTTTTGCGTCTTGTAGGATATGTCTTCCGATTGTTCCCATTATAAAAACATTTCGCATTTTTTTATTTCGAACGGTTTTCATTATTGCAAAATACGTTCTGGTTCAAGGAATGCACCGATTGCGATGAAAGATTTCACATTTCGTAGATCATTCCACGATGATTCCATTTCCCAAAATTTATTTAACTTCTTATTGTTAATAACTATTGTTATTATAATAAAAAGCCTATTCTTTAGGGTTACCCTCCAAGGAATATACCGATCGCGATTTTTCAAACTTGTCCCTGCAAGTAAACTTCGAATACTGCTCGTTCCACTAAAAAGTGTGAAATAAAATAATTTTTAACAAAAAAAAAAATCCGACTTCAAAATGCACTAAAAAGTATAAAATAATTTCCATTTCATTTATATCTGTATTCCACAGCTATTAATACAATCTACTTAATCATTAAATAGGATACTAAATATATTTCAAAGTTTTCGGAGGCGGCGCAAAATTAAAAATACCCGAACAAACGGTGCTGCCAATAACGATTTGATTGTGGTATGGCAAACTTGGTAATTAATAAGTCGTAAGAGCAAAATTATAGGTCCGGTTGAAAACATTTGTAATTGTAACGATTGTATGAGAAATTGTCAGCACTCCTGATGGACATGCACTATACTGCAGTTTACAAGAGACCATACTTAACTCGTGCCGCTCACTAGGTCTAGAGAGATTTTTAATGACGTGTGTTATTCCCCTCTCCAGCTTGCTTCTTATTATACCTTGCGATCATATAAATGGTGGGCAGAAATATATGACGTACGATAATTGAAAAGCGGTGATGATATTGTAAAGTTTCACGATGCAATGAAAATTCTATTATTTTCCGGAAAAAAATGATGTGAACGCAAAGTTAGAAGCAAGCTGTAAAGGGGAATCACACGCACTATTAAAAATTTCCCTAGACCTCAGTAGGTCACTAGCTGCGCGACTTAAGTGCGGTCACTCGTGAACTGCAGTATAGTTAATTCGTAATGGGTATATTGATTCCCACTGAATATTGTTTACTTGAAATTATCAAATGGGTCATTTGTCACTGGTTGCCGACACCTGAACTAGGATCTTCCCAGTAGAGGAAAAGTTTTTAATTTTGCGCCGCCTCCGAAAACTTTGAAATATATTTAGTATCCTATTTAATGATTAAGTAGATTGTATTAATAGCTGTGGAATACAGATATAAATGAAATGGAAATTATTTTATACTTTTTAGTGCATTTTGAAGTCGGATTTTTTTTTTTGTTAAAAATTATTTTATCGAAACTATTCAAGGGAATACTATATCACAATCATTTTCTTTCTTTCTTTGAACCATCTCTCTCTCTCTCTTTTTACAAAATAGATAGTTTATTTTTCATCAACTTATGAATATTTATTAGCCAATACCACTGTTTAGAATTTATTAAGACATCATAGTAATAGTTTGATGGGGGGGGGGCTCCTGGGACCAGTCCTAACCAAGTGGGCTCTCAATGGGTTGATAACCCTGGGGCCTTGAAAATGTTATTCCAGTCGTTCAATAACACTTCAACCTTATATTTTCAATTAGTTTTAAATTATAAAGCAATAATAATTAATATTTAAAGTAATCACTGTTTAACACATACAATGATTAATCAAAACCAACAAAATATATAGTACTCTCTAAGAATAATATACAAGGTCAAAAAACAATCATTATTCATGTTCAGTTTTACTTTTGTACAAAGAATAGCTTTTTTAATAGTTCTACTATGATTTGTTATTTCCTTACCTGTGCCAGACATCAGACCATCTCGGAAGAGAAGGTACTCCATAGCGGTGGCCCAATTGAGGGGAGTCGTGTCAGTATCGTTAATTGTGAAGGCCAACGTGTAGGCGACGTGATTGTGAAGATTTTTACCGACACCAGGCAGATCGTGTATAACCGGAATACCAACGGCATTCAATTCTTCTCGCGGACCTATACCGCTATTCAGAAGTATCTGCGGTGAATTTACGGCGCCTGATGGAACAATAAAGAAACATTACAATTATGCAAATAAAGCTGCCATCTGAATGGAGAAATAGAGAATATTCTTATTGTGAAATCTTAGGTCGATAAAAGAATAGGATCAGCTTCTTTTCTTAATTGTCTTGCTATCGTTTGAATAGATTAATATAAAATGATACGTGATGTGCTTTTTTAACCGACTTCGAAAAGGAGGAGGATACTCAATTCGATCAGTATATATATATATTTTTTTTTTTTTCTGGCTTTGTTCACCGATTACTCCGAGATAGATGGACCAATCGGAATGAAATCTTTTGCATCTTGTAGGATATGTCTTCCGATTGGTCCCGTTATAAAAACATTTCGAATTTTTTTATTCCGAACGGTTTTTATTGCAAAAAAACGGGAAGTTTCTAATCTCAACATAGAATGACTTCAATGATCCTTTAATATATTGTCGGGGGCATGATTCTGAACAACTTTTTCATTATGCATAATTAACGGAAAGTTTTATAGTTTCCGAGATATTCGTGAAAAACTATTGTTACTACTGCATTGAATTCTACGTATGCCTACGTGTCTCTACCGGTGTATGAGTCAGCATGCAGTCGCCGATTCTCTACTGTTTCTTATATACATGTGTACTCTGCAAGGCATGTACCGATTGCGATGAAACCTTTCACATCTAATAGGAGATATTTCCGCGATATCTCACTTGCAAAAATTTATGCAATTTGTTATTGTTAATAACTATTGTGATAACTTGTATGGAACTTGTTAGCGTTAAAAACTATCGTTATTGCAATTAACCAATAAGAACGGTAAACCACCTTACGGCATCCTACAAATACTGCTCGTTCCACTAAAAAGTGTGAAATAAAATAATTTTTAACAAAAAATACAACCGACTTCGAAATGCACTAAAAAGTATGAAATAATTTTTACTTCATTTATACAAATACCCAACAGCTATTAATAAAACCTATTTACTCGTTAAATAGTATACTAAATACATTTCAACCTTTTCGGAGGCGGCGTAAAATTAAAAACTTTTCTTCTACTAGGAAGATTCAGGCGTCGATAACCTATCAAATCATTATTGGCAGCATCGTATATTCGGGTATTTTTAATTTTGCGCCGCCTCCGAAAAGGTTGAAATGTATTTAGTATACTATTTAACGAGTAAATAGGTTTTATTAATAGCTGTTGGATATTTGTATAAATGAAGTAGAAATTATTTCATACTTTTTAGTGCATTTCGAAGTCGGTTGTATTTTTTGTTAAAAATTATTTTATTTAATATTTAAAGTGCCACTATAGTATTGTAAAAAGTTTAACCAATTAGTAATTTTACTTTAGAAAATGTTGTATAATGTTTTTATTACACAGGGTGTTTCATACCGCTGGCTCATGTTAGTTCTCTTAAATCTCTTAATTAATTAATGGAGCATCATTCGATGTGCGTGTCGGATTCGGAAGTGGAGGTATGTCAAAGATTTCAAGGTCATCCTCATGTTTGTGAATAGAATTGTACATTTTTAAATGTCGTTTGATGCATTAACTACGTAATACTAAAAAGTATTAACGTATTTGAGCCAAAAATTGATTACTTCAAAAGTTATCTTGGGGAGAAACCACTAGACTCTCCCTGTCTCTCCCTAAGATATCTCTTTAATTAACCAATTTCTTACAAAAGTGTGTTAATATTCATTGAAGAGGATTAGAAAACGCTTCAATTGATATATAACAAAGTATAAAATTCCAACAAAATTTC
This sequence comes from Osmia bicornis bicornis, assembly GCF_907164935.1. Taxonomy (NCBI): domain Eukaryota; kingdom Metazoa; phylum Arthropoda; class Insecta; order Hymenoptera; family Megachilidae; genus Osmia; species Osmia bicornis. The sequence continues at coordinate 10,537,881 of NC_060221.1, forward strand.
GTAAAAAGTAAAATGTTAATATGTAATGTTATACTTTGTTATACGTCAAGTGAAGCAGTTTTTAATCGTCTACAAAAAAGCTTTCAGGCACTTTGGTCACAAATTGATTAGTTCAAGAGAGACGGGGGAGCCTAACGGTCTCTGCCTAAAATATCTTTTAAAATATCAAATTCTTGATCCAAGCGCCTCATTAATGCCGAGCACCTTTCGATTAACGTATAGAAAAGTATGTAGTTCCATTTAAAAAATTAAGGATGATCTTGGAATTTTTTGAACAACTTCACTTCAGGAAACAACACACGCATCAGGTGATGCTCCATTCGACCCCATTTAATTTTCCCTACTGAAATTGTTTTCTATTTTCTATCATTTTAAAAACAAGTTGGGTCAAGTGCAGGAAATACCCTGTATTTAGCTTTTTGTGTTGGTCTATTTTCAGTTATTAAATTTGAAACTGATTGAACATATTTAGGCTAAATTAAGCAATAAAAAAAACTATTAAAAAATTTGAGAAATTCATTCAAAACAGATCTAGGGTGAAAGACCAGGTACTAAAAACTCTAATTTTATCATGATGTACCTAGAAAATTGCGAACTACACAGCATTAATATAATATTAGGTCCACATTTTATAAGTACGTATTAAGTATGTATAATTTTGTAACATTGTATTTTGTATTTTTGTACATTTTCTTGATAATAGAGTTAATAAATAAAAAAAAAAGTTCATTTTGAATTCAAATCCTGCAGTCTTAGTTACAATATTTTATGGGTGATTAATTGTATGAAAAATAAATAAAATTTGGAAATCATTTAAAATCTTTTATTTGGGTAATTAATTCCTTTTTATTATTTTTGTTATTTCTTATTGCATAAATAATTATTTTAAATTGAATTCAAAATTAATAGTTATAAACTATAATTTTTATTTGAACAAAAATTAATGGAAAAAAATTATTTTCTTTTTAAAATTCAAGAATTTCACTTCATGGATGTTTAAAGAATTTTATTTTACATCACCGATATTGAACCTATTAGAAAAACTTCCTTAATTGCTATGTTCGTTAACCAAAATACAAAGAACTTACTGTTAAGCAAAACAAATTTGTTACTAACAGCAAATCAAAATGAAATTGTTATGGCTTTGTAAAAAACTGTAAACTCAAAATTTAAAATAACAATTAGAATCTAGATTTAAACTTAAATTTAAGTACTACGTTTCATCATGTTTGCATTATTGTATATTATGGATGTTTGTCTAGTAGAAACAATCCTCGAATGAGGTTTCAAATGTTTAAAAGAAAAAAAAAGAAAATAAAATTGTGGAGATTTATCCTGGAAAGGAAAATCTAAATATGATTAATGTTGATTTGTGACAGCTGCTATTCCTTCTATTATAATTATTTCCAGCCCTTTTATGGAGTTATTATCGTTACAATAAACATTTCTTTTACTACTACAATCTTTTACTTCCTGTCCTCTGAAGGACACGCAATTCCAATTATTCGCGCAAGAATTGATGTACAATTATTTGAATGAATCATGACTTCCAGATGAATATTTATTTATTACTGAAAGAAAAAATTTCTAATTACACTATTACATAATTTGAAAATATTGAAAAACTGTAATCGTAATATTGATAATTTTGGTGTATATTATCGAACTTTCAAATATATTCAACATACTTTTTGAATGTTGTGAAATTCATAAAACAGAATTTGTTATCAAACGTTAATTTCTTAGCAGGATGATTTTGTGGTTTTAGTCAGTTTGTATAAAAGTCAAACAGTGAATTGAATACCCATATTATAGTTATAGAGATTGAGGATATGGACTAAACTAATTAGGATCTTAGAGTTGGTAACATGTTAAGTAATGATCTTTTTTCTTTATTGAAATAGTGTTTCTTTTGAATTTCCTTTTTCGATTACTAAGCGACAGTTGATTGATGGTTACCATTTTTTGTATTAAGAAATAAAGGCAAGAATAATTGTTACTCACTGTAATGTAAATAACTTTTTTCTTTATCTGTTGCAAATCAAAAGGCAGATTTCGAAACAAAGAAAAATTGAAATAATTTTATAACATAAAAGTACTGCAGAATACTACTTAAGCCATATCAGTATGAAAATCACTACATCAAGGATCAACAAGAGTAACAGGAGCCAAGTAAAAGTGAAACACGGAAAAGTAATTCACGTTTCTCGGATACAGTTATGAGAGAAATGTATAATAACGATGATATTCATACTTAGGATAAATGTACTCAGCGATGTACAGAGCGCTTTTGGGAAAAACTGTGAAAAGAATTTTCTTCTACAAAAATGTATTTTTTATAAGGTCGAACACTGAAATATCAACTTCCGAAGCGCGTATTTCGCTTTTGAACAGCTGACAGCTGAGCAGGTAGCCCATTCTCTAGTGTCCGGGATCAGCGTCCGACCAGAGACACGCGAAAAGACAAGGATGCACATCTGCCTAGTTTTGAGGACGACGAGCCATTTATAGGTTTAAATTACTAGACAGATGTACATCCTTGTCTTTTCACGTTTCTCTTTGTCCGGCCACTGACCCAGAATTTGTTTACTTCTCAGCTGTTCGAAAGCGAAATACGCGCTTCGGAAATTGATATTACAATTTTTAATTACTTATATCTCAAAAACGAAGCTGCAGGTTCATAATCACCGTTCGAATGTAATTAATAACCAACACCCTCGCGATTCAGCTCGCGCTTTATGCGCGCCCTAATTGGGCAGTATTTTTCGTTAATAATCCAAAAATGAATCTTCAACCAACATTTTGGTAAAAGAAAAAGTTGTTCGGGGTCACTCCAGCAACCGCCCATTCCCGGAAATATCGGGAGTTACGGGACACCCTGTATACGTTTTGTAAGTTCAAGGGCTAAGAGGTTTTTTTTGGAGTCGTTGATATGAAGTATAATATATGGTCATTAAACAAATAAAAATTGATATAAAAATAATTACCTCCGCTCACGACCACTTCCTTAGCCACAGAAACACGATGAACCTTTCCATCATGAACGAATTCCACACCCACTGCCCTTTTATTATTATCGAAAAGGATTCTGGTGGCTGTTGAATTCAGCATTACATGTAAATTTCGACGGTTCCTGGCAGGGCGTAGAAATGCTCGAGCTGTTGAAAGTCTTGAACCATTCCTCGAAGTTGTTTGGGCTATGGCGAATCCTGCGTGAGTCCTTCCATTGAGGTCCGCGGTACCATATCCTATAAATAATCAATGTAACGATTCTTATTAATGTAAGTTCGTAGAATTTAATTATTTAGCAAATTAGGAGAATTATCTCTTATTATTTGGACATTTCTATAATAATGAGAGCCCATTGGCGTAACGTGGACCTTTTCCTGGGGTAGGTCAGATCCTTTAGAAAATTAAAATTTGGAATTTTGAAATATATTAATTTTTACGATCCGGAATTTTGGAATTGTGAAATTTTGAAATTCTGAAATTTTGATATTTTTAAATTTTTAAATTTTGGAACTTTTTAAAAGAATACTAACGGTCCACATTTTTAGGGTGCCCAGGCCCATCCTGGCCCCTGTTTATTGTTAGTTACACTAATGGGAAAGCCTGGAAATAATTCTTCGTTAATTTAAATAACATTTTGCGTAAACGTAATTGTAATTATAATTTTAGCTGCAAATACCTAGCTAATTTTAAAGAAAAGAATTTCAATAAATAGTTCTACAGAAAAATAATTTTGTTTTATGCGTAATTCGATGGGTAATTATAAAATTTCATATTTTACATAATGGAACATAACAATATTATTCTTAAATTTTATTTTAAATTTCAAGCTTCGTTAAAAAAGTTAAATGAAAACAAGCTTGATTTCGAGTTACGTAAAGAGATAATGACCTCGTTAGTTTCAGTTTTCAATGACAGCAACAATAATTTACCTTTTGTTATCATTCAAATTCTTTTTTCTGCATTGGAATTCAGAATACATAGATTTTGCTAGAAAAGCAAATCGTAACAAGATCGTACCTGTTCATCCAGGATCAAATTACAATTAGTAATTCTCGAATAATTCAGCAACGACGGAAAGCTACTGGTGAAAATAATGTCGTAATTAGGTAAGTATTATAGTAGCCGTAAGCAACGATCGCGTAACACATTGCTCGATGGACGTCGTCGAAACGGGTCATTAGACTCGCACAAGTAATAACAACGAAATACAGAAGAAACAAGTTCTTCGTGATCATGTAATAACAAGTTTCAGGACACTTAAGTAGATCGTCGCGTTGTTATCCCTTTTTTAACCGACTTCGAAAAGGAGGAGGTTACTCAATTCGATCAGTATGTATTTTTTTTTTTTTGCGTATTCACCGATTACTCCGAGATGGATGGACCAATCGGAACGAAACCTTTTACATCTTGTAGGGTATGTCTTCCGATTGGTCCCATTGAAAAAAAATTTTCATTTTTTCATTGTTATTGCAAAATACAGGAAGTTTTTGATGTCATGATTGGACAATTTCAATGACCTTTCGATATGTTGTCGGGGACATGATTCTGAACAACTTTTTCATTATGCATAATTAACGAAAAGTTTTAGTTTCCGAGATATTTGTGAAAAACTATTGTTACTACTACATTGAATTCTAGCATGCAGTCGCCAATTCTCTACTGTTTCTATATGCATATGTATACTCTGCAAGGCATCTACCGATCGCGATGAAACATTTCACATTTAATAAGAGATATTTCCGCGATGATCCCACTTGCAAAAATGTATGGAACTTGTTAGCGTTAAAAACTATCGTTATTGCAATTAACCAATAAGAACGGTAAACCACCTTACGACATTCTACAAATACTGCTCGTTCCACTAAAAAGTGTGAAATAAAATAATTTTTCAACAAAAAATACAACCGACTTCGAAATGTACTAAAAAGTATGAAATAATTTCTACTTCATTTATACAAATAACCAACAGCTATTAATAAAACCTATTTACTCGTTAAATCGTATACTAAATACATTTCAACCTTTTCGGAGGCGGCGCAAAATTAATAATACCCGAATATACGATGCTGCCAATAACGATTTGATAGGTTGCTGACGCCTGAACTAGGATTTTCCTAGTAGAAGAAAGTTTTTAATTTTGCGCCGCCTCCGAAAAGGTTGAAATGTATTTAGTATACGATTTAACGAGTAAATAGGTTTTATTAATAGCTGTTTGTTATTTGTATAAATGAAGTAGAAATTATTTCATACTTTTTAGTGCATTTCGAAGTCGGTTGTATTTTTTGTTAAAAGTTATTTATACATTACCGTTTCCATAAACATTTCTCGGAGGAATTACTTTTTGACAGGCAGTGAAATTCAATAAATTTAAAAATAATAAATACAGTGTATTTAATTCCTTAGGTACAGTATCGAGTATGGTAGGCTTTCCCAGGGTAACTTGCGACGTCCTGGGGGACGCCCGCCCCCCTCGATTCCATAGGTGACCCTGAGGAGAATAATGTAGGGGAGAGGGTCCCATATACAGGGTGGTTCCAGAATCGTAGTACAAATGGAGTCAGGCTGATTTTATGGCTCTAAATACGACAAAAATCAAGAATAACGAAATACATGGGAGGCTTCGTTTTCGAGAAAGGCGCATTTCAAAATCAGTTTAGGTACACGTGTACCTAATTAATAACACTGTCCAACAGTGAATTGACGTCCTGATTTCCACTAGGCGATTTTTATAGTGTTTTGTACGCTGATTATGAATCAAACCGGTTGCGAACCTGCAAACCGGTTTGCTCTTATACGTACAGTTTTTGAGAAATTTAATTTCGAAAAAGAAACATATTTTTCAGATTTAAACAAATTTTCTGACGTAACCATAACAGATACTAAAATTTTGTTTACACAATAAGATTTTGTAGACTTTCTTGAATATAACGATATTTACCTTTAATACATTATAAATCTTTAAGTATGTTTAAATAATCATTGAACGCGGAGGAACCCCGATTTGGCCCTCAATTTTTTAGGATACTTTTCTATTTATCTGAAAAGGTAGACGTCCAGCATAAAATCGAATTATACCACGCGATAAAGCAGACTTTCATCTTGAAAAAACACTCGGAGAAAGTTGCAATGTTGGTTTTTTTTTATAAGCAAAGTAGCAGAAAGCTTCGCGGGAAACGAAGTATGTACATACCTACTACTGGCAGTGGTGTTTCGCGTCAGGACAGTTACTCGGCGCGGCGGCGTCCCGCCTATACATTGTATAATCGCGATGCAGTTGCTTTTAAGCGCGCAATTATACTAGTTTATTTCAATGAGAAATTTATTATTATTATTATTATTATTTGTTGCTATACTATTAGTATATTTGTTAGCTATGAACTGTTTTATATATTTTTAAAATGTTTGTCTGATATTTTGTGTAAAAAAATTATTAGTTTATTAAAAATATTCATTTAATGGTACTTATATATAATATAATTTATTCTTAGCATGAACATCTTGTGTTCATCGAGCTAAATTAAAATGTTCTCACAGTCGTAGTTTGTGATCCTGCCTTTTCTATTTATATTGTAAAGTTATTGATAAATAACAAATATACCAATAGTACAGCAATAAATAATAATAATAATAACAATAATAATAATAAATTTCACATTGAAGTAAGCTATAATTGCGCGCTTAAAGCAACTGAATGGCGGTAATATGTACATACTTATGTACAGGTGAGACGTCGAGCAACCCTCCTCACGCGGAGCACAACTGTCGGTATTTTAACTTTTTGCGAGTGTTGTTTCAAGATAAAACTCTGCTTTCAGATAAATTGAAAAATATCCTAAAAAATGGATGCCAGATCGGGGTCCCTCCGCGCTCAATGATTTCTTAAACATACTTAAACATTTATAATGTATTAAAGATGGATACCGGTGTATGTAGCTTTCTATTTTGCTGGGCATCGGAACGTGAAAAAAAAGTTAAAATTTGTTGGACAGTGTAACCGATGTTACGTATTATTTTTCATTTTTTTTTTTATTTTGATCTCTGAGAAAACGTGAAAAAAATAGTTTATTCTGAAGACATTGTAAGTCTTGAACATTTAAAACGACTACTCAAAATAAAATTTACTTTATAAAGAGTATAACTTTGCATACGAGAAAATGGTCAACATTTTCAACAACATCTTGCTTAAAAACTGTAAATTAAGCTCAACGAACAATACAGTGGTTAGCCTATTATCTTTATTTATTACGTGTAATGTGTAAAAACAGTCACAATAGCGTTCTACAGTGAAATCCGTAACACGGGTTATGAATTCAGTCAGACGCGTACTTAAAATGATTTTCAAATGCAATTTTCTCGAAAACGAGGCTTCCACGTAATTTTCTTATTCTTGATTTTCAAGCAATTTGATATTCTTGATTCAGCAATATTCTTGATTTTAAGCAATAGAATCACCCTGACGTCGTTAGTATCATGAATTTCGGACCTCCCTGTATAATACAGGTCCCATGTAAGTACATCTATAGGTCTAGGGTCTACTAGCACTTGCGCATTGAATGTAAAATGAATAAAATGAGGTCCTATAGTGCTCCCGTATTTAATATTTTTCAAATCATTTAATAATTTTTAGTTAATTGAGTAATTAAAATTGAATAAATGTACGTAATATACATATATACGAAGAAGGAAATAAAATGTACATACCGAGTTCTTTTCCAGCTTCGAGGATAGCGTAACTTAAAGGTGGATGATAAGGGAACTGAGTGACTGTAAGCGGTCCACCAACACCATGATAACCATAATCCATAGTGTTTGCTTGAAGATTGTCTTCGCTTCTGATGAAATATGGAAGGACATCTTGATAAGACCATCCTATATTACCAAGCCTAGCCCAGTCGTCGTAATCCTTTCGTGAGCCTCTCATGTACATCATTCCATTCATAACGCTCGTTCCACCCAGCACCTGAATAATATTTATATACAAATTTTATTACATTATTACATATGACAAGTAAATAGCATATAATTTTTTTAATGGAAGAGTTTTATATCATGGAAGAATAATTTTTAAAAGACAGCGTAAAATTTACGAAAGGAAATTAATGTGATATAAAAAATTAAATTAAAATTGGGGGTCTCCAAGGTCCGCCGTTCAAGGGTTAATTTCCTTTTTATTAGGTACACTTTGCTCCACACGGTTTTTACATTTTATGTATTCTGAATATTTTATAAAATATTGTAATTGTTTATTATAATAGAACACACGAGTTTGTAGATGTAGATAATTAACTGCTAGTATTTTCAATTTCTTTTTTCAGAGACATAAATTTGAAAATTTCTTAAAATTTGAATCAGAATTTATGATGTTGATTTTGTTTTGTCTGATGACATTTTTTTCTACCTCTTTTTAAATTTATTTTTATCACTGTTAATTTAAATAACAAAACACACAAAATATATACCTTTCCCCTGGGCCAGTAGCATTTTCTATCATCTTTATTCAAACACGCTCCTTCTTCACTTTCAGTATTATACTGCCAGTCAATGTCAGTTCCAATGAAATTAAAGAAAAACGAGGGTATTTGAGTTCCAGTAGGTTCATCTAAGCCAGCTTCTAATAGTAACACTGAAAACCTTGGTTCTTCTGATAACCTTGCTGCTGCTGTCGCTCCTGCACTCCCTCCTCCTATTACCACGAAGTCGTACCTAATCATAAATGCAAAGAACAATAATTTTAACACTTTATGTGTTGTATTCACTTCTATTTTAATTTTGGGTGACAGAAAATTTTTATAAAAATATGTCATCTATTTTATAGTAAGAACGATCTCACTTAACTAATTACAAATAATTTTGTTAATTAGCAGCTAACAGCTTCTTTAACAGAAAAAGATAAATATTACAAAAACAATATATTAGATTCATTATCACTCGAAGGAATTTTCTGTGATTTTAACTTGGCACTTGAAAAATTAATTTCAATTTTTATAGATGAAAAATGACGGAAAGAATTTATTAATAAATAAGATAAAAAAAATGTGCATTGGCATAACTAGATAGAGGTCAAGGTAGGTCTGGCTCCTTCCCTCGAAAATATGGATCTTTACTATCCTATAAAATTCTAAAATTACAAAATGTCCAAAGGATCTGCCCCCCCCCCCCCCCCCCCCCCCCCAGAAGAAGGACCAAATTATGCCAATAGAAATGTACAGCAGAATTGAGAACTGATAATTCCTTTTAAAACAGAGGAATTGAAGTGACAAAAACCGTAAATGTCAACTTCTCTGCAATAGAAAGAAACTTCTAGTTTCTCTAGCTAATAAAGAAAAGATAGGATTTAATAACACTTTGTCCATTTTTAGATGAAGAAAAAGTACATTTTAACCAAAACTTATACAGTTAATAATGACAGTAGAATTAATAATCTTCATTTTAGGATTTAATTACAAAATTCTTTGTGATTGCATTCATGTTTAACTTTATATTTTATAATATGTTGATGTAATTGTTTTTATTTTTCATATGGAGGGTTCTGAGGAGGATACTAAACAGTGTACAGAAAATATAGTATACAAATAAATCAATTTAAAGTTTATAGCATTCAAGTAATAAACGATGTAAGTGTCAAAATGAACAAACATGTGTTTCTTGCTTCTATTTTCACTTTAAACACCTACATATGTATATCGTACACTATCAAGTTCAAAAATACTGGATAATAAGGACAAAAAAATCTCAAATAGTGTAACAGTGTGCATATTTCGAAACCATTCATTAGATATGCAACTATTTAATACAAGCATGTTGCGAATTAGAAACTGGGTTAGAGAAGTCCTAGGTAAAGGCAAGCGAAAGGTGGATTTCTCAGGAGTTCGTTGGGGAAGCTCACACCAAGTGGTAATGGTATTTTGAATGCCACGAGGTGCATACAACCGTATGCACTCTGTGAAATGTACACTTGCCTCGTTGAGGGACGACAACTTACTTTTATGTGCTGAAATATGAGCCTGAACGGCGAGTGTCTTTTATCGCGAGTTTCGTCAACTGCATATTTAACACGGCGGAACTGATGAAACTTTTAATAGCTGTCCCATAAAGATGAATATCATTGTGTTTCGATCTTTTTTACTTTAATTTATCGACTTGAATTCCTTGAAATTAACAAATTGGCCGCCATGGAGGTTATTGGTGATTGATGTCTTAAATTTTGTACATTCGAATAATTAATAATAAAAAAAGGAATACTTTAAGGTTTCAAATTTTAACTTTTCAATTTACTACCTTACATTGTTACTATAATAATAGTTCTATTTAAAGTAATATTTTCCTTTTACTGGGGGTATGCGGGTACCCAAAAATTCGGGTACTCGAACCCCGAGTTTAGGTTAGATAATGACCGAGTTCAGGACCGATTCGATTCGACTCACTCAGTTTCGCTCGGGATTCGGAAAGGTTGTCCGGTACATACAGTTCGGGTACCCATCATCTCAGGACCCGAATATCCTGAAAGTGTTTTCATATGTTATCGTGTATAATCGGAGATAATTGAGTTTCGGATTTCAAGTTGAGCTCAGGTTCCGAAGAGAGTTTGAATCCTGAGTTGCTCAGGGCCCTGAAATTACGAGTATCCGAACAAATTTTTAGAGTCCTGCTCGAACACAAAAAAAGTTTCCAGCCAGATCCCAACCCGAATTTTCGAGTACCCGTACATTCTTATCTTTTCCTTATTCAAGTATGGTTAACTTTCTGTGCCAGTCCCCGATGATCTCCATGCTAATTACCGTGTTAAGTGACGAATAATTAAATTAATGACTCGTACATGAGGTGTATGATTTTCAGTCAAAGTGCATCGTAACAAAAGGTTTAATAGCCGATGCGGTTGCTTCAGACTGCATCCGGCATAAGTGTAAGTGCAGATGCACCAGCCTGATGTGATGCAACGGCAGAGAATTATTGGAACAATGGAACATGGGCTATTACGCGTGGATACACACACGCAACAATTTCACGGATAAGGCATGCATGGATGCTCACTTTCCAAGAGAAGCAACGGAACACTTTTTTACGACGACGTTGTTATGTGAACCGTGTCCGCGACAATTAAGACCATGTTTAGCGACGATGTCGTTCTAGAAGGCGAACGGGTCGTTGCTCAAGGAAGTTTATTGGTTCGCTGAGATTCTTCCGGTATTTCCGACACGTTTCGTTGCTTCGGCGACGTTTTTAGAAGATTATGCGCTCGAATAGGGAACAGGAAGAATTTATCGAACATGTGCGGAAGAATCGAAGATCAGATGGAAAATTGAGATGGGTTTTAAACGCGGATTGTTTAGAATTTTTTTCAAAGAAAGAGGTTTAATCGTATCACGTGACGAGTTGCCGCCTCCTGATGCCTTACGAATTTAAGATAATCGAAGAAAACGATGCTCGTAAGAACGAAGCGCGTGATGTTGTGCCAAATGCCATGATCGCCGGGAAATACGTGAAGTCAAATCACGGAAGAAAGAATCAGAACAAAGCAGCGGACAATAAAAGTGACGATAGCTCGAAAGTGAAGTGCTTTCGATGTAAGAAATTCGGTCACCTAGTATCTGACAAGTAAACCTACCCAAGTGTTACACTCCGATTTTGATGAGCTTTGAATATTTTGTAGTCTAGGTCAAAATAAGAAACACGTATTTTTTTATACGTGCCCATACGGCCATTAAAGGGGTGAAACACCCTCTTGAAAAAAATCAGTTTTTATATTTCTGAGCTAATACCGCCGAAATGGTAAAAAATATTAAAAAAAGTTTCAAACAAAAGATTTATTATGTTTAATGTACTTTATAACAGTGTACTCCGATTTTTTTTAAATATCATTTTTTTCAAAATTCTCACCCCCTCCCTCAATTTAAAAAATTTTTTAAATTTATCTTATAGCAAAGCGGATAGTATATTTAATGACAAATTCAAACATATATGATAGAGTTGTATTCCAAAAACAAATTTTTCTGAAATAAGCTAAATTATATACCTCTATATCACTATGCGTGAATTCCATTCGTGCGCTCGGTCTAGCCGCGGTCTCCTAGCACGAGTCAAAGGAAACGGGAACATAAACAAGTGACTTCGGCGAGTGTGTACCAGGCCCTCTAAGCTCCACTCTTGTGATTTTTATGCAAATTTTAGGTTTACGCCTCACTACCAGGAGGCGCTGATGTCACTTCTCTACATGCATAGCTTGTATCACTGATTTTAACACACAACTAAAGATATCGTGACGTCATGTTCCCGCGAAATTTGTCGCCGCGTTTTTCAATTGTTTCAAAATTTAAAGAGACAAAAGAAATATGGCGCACATGGTTGCACATGGTGTGATGGTGGCAGCGTAGGTGATTGAATTTCCAGGTTCGTGAATTCCGTTATTATAATTATTACTATTATTATTACTATTGCTATTATTATTATGACTATTATGATTATTGAAAAAGATATTTTTTAAAGTTTTTTCTAGGTGTTTAGGTTTGTCAATAACTTCTGCTGATGAGATGCAGTAACAGGAGGAGAAGCTAGAAATTAAGTAAGTACAGAATGTTTTAAAATTGTTACTGAAAACATAACTGTTTACATTGCTATTTTAGTAATATATTTAATTTTAATTATTAAAATGTATCTTTAAAGAAAGAGGAAGAAACTATGCATCATCAGAGGGTGTATTAACGAAAACAGCAGGATGTTCTCCTTCCCCTTAGAGAGAAAGGATAAGAAGAGGATGGCACAGTGGGTGGAAGTATGTGACAACCCAAAGAAATTCTGAGTGATCTGTAGTAGATACTTTAAAGAAAAATACTTCATGAGGAAAAGATTAACAACATCAGCAGTTCCAACACTGAACTTACTTGGTAATTACTCTTATGTATACTTTTTATAGCATATGTAAATAATTGTTAATGAAAATATTTATTACAGTGTCAGAGACTACCTCTATTAAAATAGAGCAACAAGACACCTGCATGCAAATGAAAAGAAGAAAAAGAGGAAAATTGTAAGTGTTCAGTTTACATATACAATATATGTATAAAACCATTAACATGGTATTAATACACTAAGCATATATAATAATACTTTTTACATGAAGTGTATGTATAATATTATATAATTTTGTTGTTATAGTTAAACCTGACTGCACCAGAGGAGTGGAGAACGTGATTTTCGATTGCATGTTATTGTATATTATTATTGATATATATATATTTATTATATTTTAGGAAAAATTTAATATATTTCCATTACTATACATATATTGTTGTAATATTTTCCTTTCCTTTATTTTTATTTTTCAAAGTTTTGAATAAGTAAGACCATGCACACGTATGTAGGGACCATGTGCTTGTGTGTGTACCTCACCGATATCATTTATATGTGTTTGTAGCGACACCAGCGATCCTGGTAGTGAGGCGTAACACTAATTTTAGTTACAGCATTAAATACGGGAGTTTGGAGGGCCTGGTGTGTACTGCCATGTCCATGAATCCAAGAAATATTTTGAATTTACTATGTAAAACTTTTGATCAACCACAGATCAAAAACATAATAATACAAAAAGCAAATAAAAAGATTATATATTTAATGAAATTTAAAAGTACACATATGTATGTATAAAATATACATGTAAAGTACATATGTATATATGTATAAAAGACATAGGATCATAAGTTTAGAACATATTTATGTAAGAAAAAGACATTTAAAAAATAAACGTAGTAATAGCTACTGATAACGAGATACGGATACGAATGGAACGGGCGTATAGTGATATAGAAGTATATTTAGCTTATTTCAGAAAAATTTGTTTTTGGAATACAACTCTATCATATATGTTTGAATTTGTCATTAAATATACTATCCGCTTTGCTATAAGATAAATTAAAAAAATTTTTTAAATTGAGGGAGGGGGTGAGAATTTTGAAAAAATCGGAGTATACTGTTATAAAGTACATTAAACATAATAAATCTTTTGTTTGAAACGTTTTTTTATATTTTTTACCATTTCGGCGGTATTAGCTCAGAAATATAAAAACTGATTTTTTTCAAGAGGGTGTTTCACCCCTTTAATGGCCGTATGGGCACGTATAAAAAAATACGTGTTTCTTATTTTGACCTAGACTACAAAATATTCAAAGCTCATCAAAATCGGAGTGTAACACTTGGGTAGGTTTACTTGTGAGTATCAATTCGTTAGATTCGCCACGCTCAAGCGGTCTCCCTCTCTCGCTTTAACGCGTGCGCAATATAACATAGACGTTTCTAGTGTCTTTTAAAATTAATACTATTTTCCTTAACAAATTGAAGAAAGCGCGGGATGCGTGGCGTCTTATTGTATTCCGGTTTTACTGCGTAGAAAGGCGATACGAATGTAAATCCAAAAATACAGTATTAATATATAAAGAGATCCATAGTTTTGTTCAATCAAAATTCAACAGTGACGAATCGCATAACCTAGTCTGGTAGAAGTTTTTCGATTGAATTTCTAGATGAAGTTACGTTAATTGCAAAAAAATCTAAGTGTATACAAAAGGAGTTTGCTATGCAACACATGCGATTTACGGGATCATGTGCAGAAAAACCAGATGTATAGCGATGCGGGTGAAAAATTTGCAAAGATCTAACTGTTCTCATTGCTGCATAGAAATTTATCAGCTCGAGAAGTTGTGGGCAATAGATAATACCTTTGATAAGTTTAAATAGGAAAAGTAGATCTGCTGCGGTCCTTCGAGATTCGAGCGACTTGAGATTGAGTTCGATCATCATTGGGTTGTAATCGTGATCTGTAAACGCTATTGCCTTACCTGACTTAAAGGCCGCGTATCTGAGAAACTTATGTTGCACTCTCTCAATTAATTGCACATATTTAATTTGATTGGGCGACCAGATTACCGAGACATATTTCATCTGTGGTCTCACTAATGTGCAGTATAACAGTCAGATAGTGCGGGAGTTCGTGAAATTTACTGTACACCGCTTTACAAAACTTAAGGTTTTATAGGCACCGCTAACAATGCGTTTATAATGAGCAAAAAAGTCCAAAAGCGGTGTGTAGTAAACGCCCAAGTTCCGAATCTCCGTCACTAGAGATAAGGTTGTGTTGCCAAGTTTGTAGTCGAACTCAATCTCACAAAGCCTCCGCGATGATCTCATTGAATAACATTTGTCAAAGTTTAGGAACATGCAATTAATTTTACACCAATGTTCAAGGTTTCGGAGATCGTTTTGCAAGAGAATAGAATCATAGCTACAAGTAATCTCCTGAAATATTTTTAGATCATCGGCAAATAACAAAAACTTGTTATACCGAAATACTGTGGTTATATCATTGATAAATAAGTTAAAGAGTAGAGGCCCCAGATGCGATCCTTGAGGAATACCTGATATAGCATCAATTGGGAAAGAGTACTGGTTTACCACACGAACAATCTGCTTACGGTCACTCAAATAACTTGCAATCCATGACAGCAAAGGATTACAGAAACCTAATGAGGATAGCTTCGATAAGAGAATACTATGAGATACAGTGTCGAAAGCTTTGTTGGAATCAGTATAGAAGGTATCTACTTCACTATTTCGATCAAAGCAGGTAGATACAAATTGACAGTAAGTAGCGATGTTTGTTAAGGTAGATGATGCACGCATAAATCCATGTTGTTCGCTGCAAATCAAATTTGTGATAGAAGGAGTAAGATGATCAATAATTAAACTTTCGAATAACTTTAGAATAACGTCAATAATGTAAATTGGTCGATCATTTCTAATATTGGCCGAGTCACCAGATTTAAAAATAGGCGTGATTAGACTTGTTTTCCAGGCTCTCGGAAATGACCCGCTTGATAACGAGATATTAAGAATGATCCATAATGCACGCGATAAGATGTAGCTGCAAGATTTAAAGAGAATTGGAGGAATCCCGTCAATTCTCGGATGCTTGGAAGTTTGTAGCTCATTAAGTTTAGTAAAAATATCACTTATATTAATATTTAAAGTAGAAATATGAGTGCACTGGTCATAATTGAAATCAGTCGAAACGTGAGTCTGACAATGAGAAACACAGACTGATCCGAAGTACGATGCGAAAAGATTTGCAATCGATTGAGCGTCGTTTGCCCTAACATTGTTAAAATACGTGTCGGTGGGAAGGCTGAAGGTCCTGCGTTGACTGTTTACATAACTCCAAAAAGGCTTAATATTATTGCAGGTGTGCATTAATCTTTCAGTGTTGCGTATATATGACCCATGACAATTTTCAGACAAGGTTTGCACTCCACACGAAGTTTGGAGAAAAGAAGGTAATCTTCGTACAAATTGGTTTGTTTATAAACTCGGTGAGCACGTTTTTTCTTGCGAATAAGCCTAACAGGTTGTGGGGAAAACCATTTGGGAAATGTAGAATACCTAACATGAGTTTTGGGTATGTAAAGATCTATTGCGTAGTATAAATGATAGTATAAAGTGTGGACTGCATCATCAAAATTTAGATCCTTCCGAGCATCATCCCAAGCAATGGAATTTAAGTAGCTGCATACTCCAGTGTAGTTGCCTCGATTGAAGTTATATCTATAAGTTACTATATATCTATAATGAGCAAGGCAGGGTGATATAGGTCGCAATGAAGTAAAGGGCTGTCTGATAAGATAATTTCAGCTAGGTTGTCATTGGTAAAGCACAAGTCAAGGGAGGACCCACAATGATTATAAATTTGATTTTTTTGGGCTAATTGTAAGCCAAAAAGGTTTAAGTTATCGATTAAATATTCAAGGGATGTCGCTACACTTTGACTAGCGCCAGGATCAATATTGATCGAACGATATTGACCGTTCCACGTAACGTGAGGCAAGTTATAACACGCTATTTCTCGTTGCAGATCCTGTATGTGTATCTTGGTACGAAGTCCTCTTACATTTTGATAATACACTATTGGGCTGAGTCGGCGTTTTTTGGATTACGAGTAACGGAGACAATTCTAGGAACACCACGAATGTAATGGATTGTCTTAGAAGCATCATTCATCTCACGCAATTCTGTTCTTAAATTATTCAAGAACGCACGCTGTTTCACCGTTTGATCTTGCTTGATACTGGCCAGCCCCTGATATTTTGATTTGTTCTTCAAGATAAATAGAGGTATCTCCGAAGATTTAAAAGTGACACAAATCGATCTGGGTTTGTCGCCGGAAAAATTTCTGCCAATCCGCTTAATGTGTAGGTCAGCGTTGTATGTTTCCGGTTGAATCTCACGAAAAATGGCTTTACAGATCGATATATCAGAGGTGGAATTCTTCTCAAGAACGTTGAAAATAATGAGATTATGTGATCTTCTGTTCCTTTCCATTATTTTTTCAATGATATTTTCTTCTAAGTTGTTTATGGTTACTTTTAAATCGTTTACTTTGGTGTTAATATTACCCAAAGTGCAATTTAAAATCTCAAAACTTGATTGAAGAACCTTTAGCTCGTTTTCAAGCTTGTCCAATCTGGAGTCTAAAATTGCACTGATTTTATCAAGAAGAGAATCGTTGCCATTGTCTATTGGAGACACTATTGGGGTAACAGTGGTTGTCAGTTCCTTGCAATCCAGAAGTTTGCCTGGTTGCCATGGATGCGAACAGCCCAAGTAAACATGATGTTCCCCGGTGTGACGATATTCCGCATTGTTTAGTATCGGAGTAAGAGAGAGCCGGCGATCCCTAAATCCAACCGTCGCGTCGCCCCGTGTTTACGTTGAGTCGTGCGCTCTCTTTCCAGCATGCGAACACCGGAAACTCTTTCTCTCGGCATTCTGGAAAGATCGGGAGACACCGCGACGCCGTTAATTCTAATCGAATTAGCTAAGCCGCTTATTGGGTATTGTTGATGATCGGAACAAGTGGTGAAAGCTAATTGGGTCATGACGTCACAATATCCGTAACGGCTTACATTAGCCGAATTCTGGAGATCGCTAAGCTCTCGCGATTCATTACTTAACCACCCGTGTTACCGATCGCCCGCGCAGCAAATTGAAGGTTCCGAATTACCAAAGACCGCGTCCTTACACCGTCGCTTTATCGATGTTTTATCGCGTCGGTATCTCGTGTTCCCGGTCAGATTCGTCTATCTCGTATTGTGTGTTAACCGTTCGTGTGCGTACCGTGTGTGATCGTGATTGCTCGTATGTGGTGTGCGTCCCGGTGTGTTCATGTACAATAAACGTAGAAAAACTGAAACCTGTGGTACAGTCATTCTCGGACCTTACCCTCATTTCCCGGCTAGTGAACACGCATGATGAGCAACAGACTGGATTTAGAACTGAACTAGAACATCCCTTACGTGTATTTCTTCGCAGGTGCCATAATTTCAGTTTCAAAAGTGACAAAGTCCACTGACTGTTAGAAGAAGGATAGTCACTGAACGGCTCTTGTTCCACTCGTTCAAAAACGTAATCACCAACACACCAACACACAGAGGTGCGATATAAATATTATTAAATTTTATTTAGGATAAATCTTAATTTTTGAGCCAAGTTTGTCAACCGAGCGGGCCCTCGAAGATTCGATAGTCCCGGCTTCTATACTTGCCGTCACCAGTGTCCATAACTGCGAAAAGACCAGTTTTTCGTTCTTTCGTATGCATCGTCGCTCTGATTGGCTATACTCCCACTTCCCTACACTTGCGCATAGCGCTGCACCCACGCCAAACAGCATAATTTGGAGCGTATAACGGGTATAACGATTTTTTACTCATGTGTATCATTCTGTATTCTTCCTATTCAACCGTACTATTGTGTCACCCGGTATATTAAACTCGATTAGCGGAGTGGGAGTTTCGAGGCTCGCTAAGTTCTCCCACCATCTTCCAATCTGCGCGGTTTAGTTTTGAACTCTGGTGACGGCAAGTATAGACATCTTAATTCGTCCTAGTCATACAGTGAAAGTAATGTATAATGTAAAAAATAATATGTATTTAAAGCACAGTATAAAATTTTTAACTCCCATCGAAGAAAAAATTAATATTATTGATTTCTTTTTTTACCGTTTTAAAACAAATTGCAATTTCCTCGACTTGTAGATAATTTAAAGAGAAATAAATTATGTATTTTGTAATCTTACCTGGAGTTAACACTGGCAGGTGGTAGAGGTCTGTTGCACGGGTCCTCGAGGTCGCATTGGCTACGAAGAAACACTTCTAGAAGACCCATGAAGAGCATAAAAGATGAACCACCACATGTTGATGCTAAAGTCGGACCAGTCGACGGGGTTAATGGGCAATTGCAGCTCATCTGGAGCATTAATAAAAAAACTCAGGAAGTTAAAACTTTATGGTACTTTCAAAATACATATAATATAATAGGAAAGTTAAATTGTTAAAGTTTAATCAAACTGCCGTTGATTGGCAAAAATAAAACAGAGTAAAATCAAATAAATTAAACAAAGGTGGAAGTTGAGCTGTTTCAACGTTGGTTGGGAACCGAATGAAATTGTAATTTTTAAAGTTTATTTTTATATGCTTTTATGTTTAGTATTTTATTGTTTTAGAAATCATATTTCGATAAGACTGTGTATTAAGGTTTTATTTTCTAGTTATTTTTATATTTGGCTAATCTCGGGAATAGTCCCACACTCCTATTGTGTTCAAATTTCATACATATATGTATAAGGGTAGGGATGACGTAAATATAAAGTGTAAACGTTGGGAAAGTTCCACGTGCCAAGATATAGAAAATCGCGAAAACAGATCTTTTTCACTTGGGGGGGGGGGGGATTCTCTTCAAGAAGATGGCGCTTAAACCTTTTGAATTGAAGAAAAAGAAACATAACCTAACCCTAACCCTAGCCCTAACCCTAACCTAACCTAACCATCGCGAAAAATGATAAGAGTGGGGCGAAGGATGAGCAGACGTTAGTGAGTGGAACGTCGAGTTAAGGGAGCAAAGGGAGCTATCTAACACTGGGAAATCCACCTTTCATTTCCTCACCTTCACGTGCTGTCGGCTGATTTCGCTGAGAAAGGGTAAAAAGAAAAGTTAGCTTAGGTTAGGTTAGGTTAAGTTCAGAAAGGAGGGCGATGGGGGTGCCCATACAAAAAGGCGATGGGCAAGCTTAGGCCCTGCGCGCCCCCAGTCACGGAGAGCCTCGACCCCCAGTTTTTGGGGCAGGTAGTCGACACTTTGTTCCCACGAGAGAGGGAACACACCCGCCCCCCGCCGGACTACGAGGAGGTGGTTTGGTCCGACGAACTGGGGGTCACGGAGGAGGAGCTGGCCGGTGCGATTAAACGCATGGGGGCCCGAAACATTGCTCCGGGTCCCGACGGCGTCCCCGGCCGTGCCTGGGTGAAGTCTCTACGCGTCCTCGGTTCGAGACTGAGACGCCTCTTCAGCGCCTGCATTAAAGAAGGAGTTTTTCCACAACAGTGGAAGACAGGGCGGCTAGTCCTTATCCGGAAGGATGGGCGACCCGCCGACAGTCCCTCGGCCTACCGGCCCATCGTGCTATTGGACGAGGTGGGGAAGTTGTTCGAGCGGATCCTGGTATCCCGCCTCGTCCAGCACCTGTCCCAGGAGGGTCCCGACTTGGCCGATTCGCAATATTGCTTCAGACGGGGGCGCACCACAATCCACGCAATCCAGTCGATGCGATCCCGCTGCGACTCGGCCACGTCCCGGGGCAGAGTGGCGTTGGGCGTTAGTGTAGAGATCGTCAACGCCTTCAACACCCTGCCTCACGGGACGATAAGGGGGGCGCTGATACGCCTCAAGGCGCCCCCTTACATGAGGAGGAGTGTCGGTGACTACCTCCGGGACAAGAAGATAGTGTACAGGGGCCGGGATGGCCAGATGCACGAGGGGGACGTGGACTGTGGCGTGCCCCAGGGTTCTGCGAAAGGTCCCACACTTTGGAACCTGGGGTACGACCCGGTCTTGCGGGTCGAGCTCCCAACCGGTGTGAGTCTCACATGCTTCGCGGATGATACGCAAGTGTTGGTCGTCGGTCGGGGGTGGAAAAGGACTAGCCGCCTCACCGATATTGGCGTCGCTGCTGTTGCCGCGGGGATCCAGCGGCTGGGGCTTCAGCTAGCTCCCCACAAAACCGAGGCGATGTGGTTTTACTCGCCTCGGCGTGGGGTTGCGCCACCGCCTTAGTCGGTGGTCCGTGTGAGTGGAGTCGACGTCCAGGTGGGGAAGGGCCACAGGTACTTGGGCCTCCACTTGGACAGCCACTGGCGCTTCGAGGAGCACTTCAGTCGTCTGGCCCCCCGACTAGACAGGGCAAGCAACGCGATTGCCCGTCTATTGCCCAATATCGGGGGGCCCACCGAGAAGGTTCGCCGTCTCTACGTGGGGATCGTGTGGAGCATGGCCCTTTATGGTGCGCCCATATGGGCGAACGCCCTGATGGATTTCGGGCGCAGCCAGCAACTGCTGCGCCGGGCTGAGAGGAGGATAGTCATCAGGGTGATTAGAGGTTACCGCGCGATCCGCTACGAGGCGGCAATGACCCTGGCGGGAGTTGTCCCCTTCAAGTTCCAGGCGGAGGGTGAAGCCAAAGTCTTCTGGCGTCTGCGTGCCCTTCGTCTGGACGGGACCCCGCCAGAAGAGATGACCGAAGCTGTCACTAGGATTAGGCGCCAGGCCCGGCAGAGAGCCCTGGGTCGGTGGCGACGCGACCTCGTCGAGAGCGGCGCCACCGCCCAGCGCGTAGCCGGGGCGGTCCTGCCAGTGCTCAAGAAAAGGAGGGCCCGCGGCCACGGAAGGCTCACGTTTAGGATCACACAGGTGCTCACCGGACACGGTTGTTTCGGTGAGTTCCTGCACTGGATCCAGAAGGAGGAAACGGCAGCGTGCCATCACTGCGGGGCGGGGCGGGGCGGGACACCGCGCAACATACCCTGGAGCACTGTCCAGCGTTTGCGCGGGTCCGTCACGCCCTGCGGTGTGAAGTTGGGGGTGATCTCTCGCCGGCGGCACTTGTCAAAGAGATGCTCGCCGGCGAGAATCAGTGGAGGGCGGTGACGGATTACTGCGAGTCGGTCATCGCCCTGAAGGAGGAAGCAGAGCGGGGTCGGGAGAGAGCTGATGCGGCCGGCAAAAGAAGGCGGGAGCGTCGTCGGGGAAGACCCCCTGACAGCGTCAGCTGAGGGAGATGGGGCGGTGGGCCGTGAAGATGTTACATACCAGGCCCACCGTCCCCAACGAGGAGAAGAGGATGGGAGGAGCACCTGCTCCCCCTGAAGAGGATTTTAGGGGGGGATACTCGTCTCCCCCCGTAAGAGGAGGACCGGGGAGGGGCACCCGCCCATCCCTCAACACCGATCGCGCGGCCGCGCAAGGTTTATGCGGAACCGCTGGTGCGCAGGGGGCCGGGGCTGGAGCCTCGGTCCCTATTGCACGTGGCCCGAGGAGTGCCGTCATCGGGTGTGGCCCCCGATGGCGGCGGAGTTTGGCACGTAGGGGGAGGGCCAAAGCTGGACCCTTCCCCGAGCAAGGGGTGCCAACGCGCCATGGGTGGGGGGATCCCGGTATGTTTGCAAGAGGTCCCGGGGCCCCCTCCTAGCGCCCAGTGTAGGTCACCGTGGGGGTTTTAGTCGGCAAAATTCCGGCACTACCCTCGGCTCCTCCCCAGGGGGGCTGGGGGCGTCTTTCGAAGATTTCCCCCACGTGAAAAAAAAAGGTTAGGTTCGGAGTTGGAGGGTTATTTAAAGTAATTAGAAGAACGCAATGAAGTGAAAATTATGCAGTATCGCCTACAATCACTGGAACTTAATCCAATTGAAAAGTTGTAAGATGAAATGGACAGGATAGTTAGGACCAAGTGTCCAAAAAGTGCGAAACAGCTGTGGACAATGTTAAAAACAAATTGGGGAAAAATTAAGAAAGAAACATTACACAAACTTGTCGCAAAATTGCAGCGAGTAGTATATAAGCAGTTTATAGACCAGAAACAGTATTTAAATAAGTCTATATCATTTAGTGGTGAAAATTGTATATAGGTATTATGCATCTTATACCTTTTATAGAAATCAAATGTTCGACAAATATAATTTTTATTAAAAAATACAATAATTACGTTATTGTAGTATAAATATAGCACCTCTTATGGGCAAGGGTGTATATGTATAGCGGTGTACAGAGTACGATTTTGCAATTTGAATTTTAAATCCTTATAAAAACTGTTTTTTTTTTTAAATGTTGTTTACAATTTTTTTTCTAAAAGTGCTCTATAAGTCAATGGGTATATTTCTCTCAAGTATGAATATCATAATTATTATGCGTTTCTCTGAATATCGTGTCCCAAAAACGAGAATTACTTTTGCATGCTTCCCTGCTACTTCGCTAGAGGTGCCATTCACTCTTGTTGGCCCTTAAGGTTACAAATTATCTATAAGAAACAATTATTGGAAATAGGTGGTGAAACAAAATAAAAATTAGAAAATACTTTTAAATAAAAACTTTATTTAAGCACTTGGAAGGGCACGTCCGTACAGCTCGGAAGAAACAGTCAGACTAAGAAAGGTCAGTGACGAAGAATTCGTCACGTACCCATAGACTCTATCGGTCCTATTCATTGTCTAAATAAGCCAAGAAGGAACACAGCTGCACCCTCTTGACTTGTGTCTCGAAAAAGAAACGCAATACGCACGTCGATGGTTTTTGTAAACGGAAAGAAAGAAAAACTTTCTCTTCTTGAAAGATAAAAACCAACAACAATCTCCTTTTCACAATTATATTCTTTTAAATGAATAGTTAAATACATACTGCTTTTATAATCTGCTTCTGAATATCATCAATTTTTTAATATTTTTCATACTATAAAGTTTAATAATTAATTCTATCTGGTTTAAAAAGAAAACAAACAGACTGCAATATTTCGTAACCAAATTACAAACATAACAGTGTCCTTACATATTTGCAAGATTTTTACAACTTTCACGTCGTTTGCAGAGCATATAATTACTAGATTCAACTTCATCATGATATGTAATTATATTATGTAAGATATTTTTACATTTTGTTTAGAATAAACATAAAAACAGGCGAAAAAATACAAACTAAATTACGATCGTAACAACAGTCTTATACAAAGTGTTTCATGCAAATGGACTAAATTTAAGAAGGTTTAAAATGGTATAAAATAAAAAAACTGTCATTAGGAAAAATTAAGTGGTCTTGAATATGATGCATGTGTTAAATGCAGATTAAAAATGTCAAGATCAGTTTCGCTTTTTAAATGAAATTGTATATTTTGTTAAATGTCACTCGATGCAATTTGTTATTCTGTATCAAACGATATTAAAGTATTAGGGAGAAAAATTGATTATTTCAAAAGATATTTTAAGGAGAGATTAAGGCTTTGATGTAACAATAAAAATTATTAATTTAAAAAAGATTTAAATAATAATTCTGTATTACAAATTTACTAAACCTTTAAATTAGTAACAAATTAAGTTTATAATTGTTTTAAAAGTTATATTACGTAGGCTTTCGCTAAAATATCTTTCCAAATAATCAATTTTCGACCCAAGTATTTTAATACGTATTTGTAACGTCAAATAAAATCCGTTCAATAACATTTTTTCAAATGAAACTTAGTATTTTTGTTTATATAAATCGATTCTTTGAAATATTCTACATAAAATGATATTAACCTTTCAACAGCAGAATCTGGATCAATTGCGATTCATACTTACAAAACATATCCAAGGATATTAATCGAAAATTAAATATATAATTTTTAAACGAAAGAATTTCATATATTGGAAGAATAATTTTTAGAGAGACCGTGTAAGACTTAAAAAATGAAAATGAAAATATGAAATACAAAATTCAATTAAAATTGTGGCTCCCTGTATGGTCCCCCGTTCTAGGGTTAAGGTACAATATTAACGAAATCAATAATTCATAGGATATTATCAAATTCTTATTTGGTGTTTTAAAATGCACGATTTTTTATACTGCCTTTTGAACAACTTAATCTTTTCAACTTGCATTATTTTTTTTACATTGTGCGGAAACTTCTTTTGCTAAGAGTATATGATAAGCTTATAAAATATTGCAACGAATGTTAAAAAATGATGTAATTGTTATTTTAATAAATTAAAGAAATAATCTGTAGAAATAAACTTATTGATCTAACCTACTACCAACAATAGCGTCATATCGACTTTCCTTTTTCTAGATTCGTAATTAATCATCAGCAGTGTGAACAAACATCAACGCGTGTATGTACTTCAATACCGTTACGTTCACTGACCGAGAACCGCACGGCGCGGCGTCTCTCCGTCGATTACGAAAGTCTCATGTAATTTTGCAGCTTCATTTTTTGCAAGTTCTTTTTTTATCTAGACGTCCTGTCGGACTTCAACATGCAATAATTGCAGCGGTTGCCAGCTGTCGAGTTTGAGACACAAATCCTGTCGTGTCGAAACTTTCTGAAGGAATGAATTTCGTGCCCTCGACCTGAGAATCGTTCGCTTATCAGCATGCGACACTCGCACCTGCCGCGCCTGCTGCAACGGCTCAATGCATTTCTAACCTCGCTTATTTCCGTAAGCCGTAATTTGATGATTTAATGAGGTGTTTGGAAGGAATAGTGGTCGGAGGATTAGAAAAAATGTGTGTAAGAATATTGGTAGCTGTATTAGTGAGGAATACTGTTCTCCGCTCACAAGAAGTCTCACGGGATGGCACAGGGGCAAGAGGAGGTATTACGCACACATCAACTAACTCCCTAGTTTTACACGATCTTAAGTAGTGACATGACTGCTTTAACCAATCATACGTTACTACCGAGAGTGTGTGTGAGCTGAGGTGAGGCGCGGCCAATTAGATTGCGATATTTTCATAGAACCTTCTGTGATCGGTGGGGACAGTAGTAAGTATTAAACGTTTTTTAGCAAAAACTCGAAAGTGGCATTAACAGGGACGGTCGGGTTATTAGAAATTTGAGAAAATTCCCGGTGGGTCAGTGAGGATTTTGGAGTTGTTCTACGTAGAATTTAACTTTCATAGGTACTAAAAAACAATGGGAATAAAAATTATAGTTGTAAATAATATTGTAAATAATAAACATACAATATGCCAAATAATTTCGTAATGAAAACACAACACGTTTTAAGGATATTATAAATATAATATTCTATTGAGAACTAACGAACTAAAAACCTATTTCTTTTTAACTGTCGAAACAGTAGTGCAACTACAGGGGAGTCATAAGGGTCAGCTGACCCCTACTAAGAAATTAAAAACTTGTTTCTTCCAGAAAATTTTAGATAACGATAATAAAAATGAAGGAAATTAAACTTAATATTACCATGATGATAATATTACTTTATTTAGGTTATGGTGTTAGTTGGCTTGTTCAGTATTGTTAGATAACACTGGAGTCTAAGAAAGTAGACACGGAGGCGAACCTACTTACGTATGGCTAACATAGGGAGTCTCAGGTCAAGTGTAGCTCGAAGGGGACTTGAACACCTGACCTTGCAGAGTTTCTTCATTGCAGAGACTTTCCGCAAGCGAACCATATTGACGCGTACTGAACCCTTTCTTGACTTTAATTAGATCCGATGTGCCTTCGCTGCCAACCTTTTTATCCTCAAAAATTACAGTAAAAGAAGTGGTGGGGATGGACGTTACGAGGTTCCGAGGGATCGCGCCTAAATATTCTAGAAGACAAACTATACCAAGTGTACGCATTTGATTCCAAATAAGGAAATTTACGAAGACGGGAACGTAACACTAATAACGTATGAAAAAATTTGTTTGACCCCCCTGTCGGACAGTTATGGCTACATATTGTCTTGAGATGTTTATTGGATATATTTACCTACGTCTCCAATGAAATTAACAGTCTATTTTTAATTAAATTTATTCGCTGCAGGAGGACTGGTCATACCAGTCTCTCGGTAAAAATATAAATCCGTCTTCGCCCTTGGTTAATAATATCTTATGCTTAGCAAATTTTTTTCTTCGTTTGTATGTTGTATATTTTTATTTATTCTTATATTAATTATATAAATTATTTTTGTGTACTCTTATATTTTTCTTTTTGTAATATTTATTGTATCTGACGTTCTATTAATTTTGTATTTCATGTTATTTTTATTTTAAAAATTTTACACGGCACCTTTAAAAATTATTTTTCCAATGTATCAGATTCTTTCGTTCAAACATTATACGTTCAACCTTAGGGTAATATCCTTGTATATATTTTATAAGTTTGGGTCACGATTGACTCAGACTCTACTGTTCAACAATTAATCACTGTCATTTTTTGTATCAATGATTTTTCCTCTTCTATATTTGAATAAATGTTACCTACTATTATTATTATTATTATTATTAAAAAGTTAGTTACACGTCAAAAGCGCCTATAGCCAGTAGCGCAACTATGGGGGATCAAAAAGGTTAGTGTTAATTCATCATGTTTAGTTTAACGCGAGGTTGGGTAGCTTAATGGTAATTGGTATTAACTCTCAAATGAATAAACAAATTATAAGAGTTGATATATATATTGTCTTTAATCCTGGTATACATGTGACTCGGAAGATAGAATTTATTCGAAATTTTAATGTATTTTGGACTCGTCAGATTTATTAATCTGTTCGACGACTCTGTTTGACGACTAAAGTTGTTCTGCCGTTTTTAACGAATGCTTTCAAACAAGAAACCTTGAACGAGGGAGGTGCGAAAAAATGAAAAGGGGGGAAAATTTGAGGTATGTAAGACAGTGTCCAGTGGAAGGGACAAAATTCAGAGGGCCCTAGCACTTGGCCTTTTCTCGACCCACAGGTACGCGGGTGACGTCGACAGCAATTTGCGTTTTTCTAGATCTTCGATACGCAGAACCGTTGGTCGTAATTCGGTCGAGCGTTTTATGGCGGACTTAGCGACGTCGATTTCGAGTAATATAATAATAAAGTAATTTAAATGTTCGCCGATGGTATATGTATTGTAACTAACTTAAAAGGAAAGATATAACGATAAATTTTGCCGAAAATTCTGGAAGCAACGATTATGTTCTATTGTTATGACTATTGCTGATTTAACAGTTAATTTACGCTCTAATAAGAAAATAAAAGTTTTTTTTGTTTTAGATAAGCGGCGGAATATTTTCGAAATTTTCAAAAAATGTTGTCACGAATAAATAGAACTGAAAAAAATAGATTTAATAAAGTATATTGCCACTCTTTTTATTATCGGTTCAGTGAATTCCTCTCCACTCGGAATTTCACACACGTGTCAAGTATCGTAAGGTTGGAGTCTTCTTTTCATATTGCCGATTTCAAGTATGTATTGTATGTTCTGCACCTACAGTTCCCTAACTGGTGATAAAACGAGAGTTTAGTGCATCATCATGATATTAATACGGTACGAACAAAGATTTCTTTGACCCCTTATTGGACAATTATAATCGCGCTATTGAATATAGCAGAAGACAAATTAACTTGTCGAACTTCTATAGGCGTCAATAGCAATGGAAGGGTTAACTAAGATTACTTCATTTATCATATCTGTCAATGACCTGACTTTTGAATTATATTTTCGCGATACAACCACCTTGAAACCAGAGTCTTATTGAGTTTTGCTATTGCCGTAACTTAATCTGGTACGGCTTGCATGATCCTTGAGTCGTGTGTCATGGTTCTCCTAATAACTAGGTAGTTTCTACGTAGTTTCTGCAATGTAAACATAAGTACTTCTGATGTGAAGGGACGCAGATATTGGTATATGCTTTGAATATTCAATTTCCTGTTTACATTAATTATTGGGTTTATTGTAAAGTTCTGTTCGTTCACATAACTGAATTAATACATTGAATTAGTAAGCAATATATTAAGCTGTTGCATGTTAAATGACTGATTTTGAAACATCAGAACTCTGATGAAATTAAGTACCACAAAATAGAACTTATGATATGTTAATTCAAAGGTTAAAGTTTGCTGAATATGGCTAAATAAACATTTTATAATATGAACCAATATAATATGAAATGATATAACAATAACTGGTTATTAGAAAGTCGTCTTGTTAATTACTGTGTATAATATTCAGTAAGATGGTCATTTAACAATCAACAATTTATTTTGTATTAAGAATATTTTTGAACGTTTTATTTGGTCATTTTTGACAATCTTTAAGGTTTAAATTGATATACTTTAAGGGCACAGACTCCTTGTGTCATGACCTGTATGCGTGCACTTACACAATCAACGGAAAGCATGCACGTATACGCCATGTGTGAGAGAGACACTCGATTTCGTAGATTCCATTTTTCGTCTCGATAATTGCATAAATGAAATTTTCGCGGGTACACCACACACGGGTAGACTTCGCTACAGGTTGGTCAGGTCCGCTTTAACGCTAATAAACACCATACGTTGAGAAAAATGGAATTTTCGAAACTGTACGATTGAGACAGACGCTGTTGTAAGCAAACAACATGGCTGCCGAATGCTGCGTTCGGCTACATTTTAGCGAATATTGGACGATTTAATCGTTTTTTTACTGATAACAGAGCTGACCAACTTTCCTTGAACTAGCACAATATCACTGAAATTCGATTTTTCACAATTTATCACTTCTGGAAGACGTAAAATGGAATCTACGATTTGCACGCATCAGACGTCAAATAGACATAAGAATAATTCACTGATTCTCCGTCAGAGGCATTGATGGTATATTTGACTACGTTATCATCAGGGTCGATAAAAGCACAAGTCAGTCGATAAATGTAAATTCGATAAATCAGACGATAAATGTAAGGCATAGTTGCCGTAACGTATTAAGACTTCTGTCACGCTGTTGCCACATCTGTTACAATTGTAACAGGCTCGAGCCGATTTTGATTCCTGCCAGACATAGAAAAGAATAGTGCGCTCGAGAGAAAGAGATCCGAGAATGAAACAATACATATACTAATGTGTGCAACCATAAAACTTTTTTATTCATATTTATAATCATGTTTTTTTATCAATGAAATTGCAGATAGAATACTTGAAATGATATGCCAGAAAAATGAATTATAAAACTTGCACCATATACAGTGAAAACTTGATAAATGTAACTATTGCCGGTCCACTTCACAACTGTTATAGAATAGGAGAATCATTTTTCGAATTTAATTGTCTAGTCAATAAACACTGATTAGAAACAGTCAGTAGCTAAAGACGAAAGAGAAACTGAAACTGGGATTTATTGCCTTCATTTAAATGCCCCATGTCAATGTGACCATACTAATGCACAGAATAAAGTTTTTTATTTTGTCCTTTTTATTAATAAAAATTTCACTATCATGTGGAGAAGATTTTTCTGATTAAAATGAAGCTAAACACAATATAAATCGGTCAACATTTAGTAGCATAATTTTGGGTTAAATGTTATGCTTGCAAGTCTTTCTCTCCTTGTTTATCCTTCTTGCGTTATCCTTTTCTATGTTCGGAAACATCAAAGAACGCCGGATTCGTGATGCTGGTAGGGGTAGAATGAATGAAATAATACACATAACGTAAGTACGCGACCATGAAACTTATAGGAATGAAAACTACATAACATAATAATTTCAAGAAGGGAATAAGAAATAAAGAAATGTAATGATTTATAATGTTTATTTATACATATATATATTTGTACTATATGTTAACAATAATAGGCCGCCCGCCGCCGCCACCTCCTACCGAACCTCTTTCCTCTTCTACCTCCACGGCGGTCACCGTATAGCATTTTTTTGCTTACTTTTTTCATCTGAAATATAATAATGAATTTTAATATAATTCTGTCACACAAACTAGGACACCCTGTATATGCAGGTACAATTATATTAAAATTCATTATTATATTTCAGATGAAAAAAATTTCAATAATACGTGGCTGGAGTGGCTGTCATGGTAACCGACGATGTAGACGTCGCGGAGAAAGAAGAGGCATTGTTTATATTTATTGATTATATTTCAATCAATAAATATTGTATATTATAGATCAATTTACATGTTCCTATAAGTTTTATAGTCGTTTACGTTATGTGTATTACAGAGTCTCGTCGAATCTGTCGTAGCGTGTGACTATATTTCCGCCGATCGGCCCTACGTTGTTTCATTCATGATACTCCTTCTCTTTCTTTCGCGCTCTCCTTTTCTATGTCCGCCAGGAATCAAAATCTCGCTCGGCTCAAGCAAATTCATTTTGCTAGATGGTCACAGATGCGGCAACACCGCGTTAGAACTCTCAAATGATGTGATTTGGCAACTATGCCACCTCACTTTCGTTTCTTATTCTGCATAATGACGTTAGATGTCACACCGTCAAATGTCGAATTTCTCAATTATGTATTTTCACGATTGCCCGATTCTTTCTAATGGCGCTTACATCGATTCGGAGGGGGCCTCGAAGGAGTCTGTGCCCTTAAGTGCTTGTAAAGAAATGCAACATTCAGACGTCTAGACAACGTCGCCTGCCATTGTCTTTGAGAGTCCTAAACGTGGGATCGTCATTCAAGGGTTGCGTCGTTGGAGGAGAACATCGTTTTTTGGGACAACGAGGTGGCATTCGATTGGGCGGTAGTGTGCGAGTCGCACGCATCGAAGTTCTAGGCATCCATTTTGCGTCGTAAAATAAAGTCTTGACCAATATCTCGTGCGTTTATGCGTTTTGCTCTCTATTCCGCGTAACCGCTCTTTGTCCATTCTTACATGCTATATTGTGATACTTTTGTCTTCCGATTCGATTTGATCTTATAAGTTCTGAAATTAATTATTGTTTACTGTAACTGGCAGCCAGTCATTTTATATTCAGAATATTAATAAACTGGTTATGCATTCACTTTCAATACTTTTATGTCATTAAATATTAATAAACTTGCATTATTCCATCGCTGGAGCTCGTAAAGGGTGCAATCCGCTGTTATTTATAACACATTAATTATTATAGTTGAATATGAAACTGATGTCTCTAATTTAGTAATTTGTAGTTTGCATCATATTTAAAATTGAAAAATTAACAACTAAAATATATTATTCATACATTGGCGTAATTTAGGCCTTGTCTAGGATGGGCCAAATTTCTTAGAAATTTTGAAATTTTAGAAGTTTAGAAATTTGAAATTTTTGGAATTTAACATTTCTGAATTCTGGAATTCTTGACTTTAGAAAACGCTCGTTTATTCAACAAAAATTATCGATGAAATATTCTCTTATTTTTGATTCTCAAGTTTCAAGTCGAGAGGATGCAACTGTGTTCTTTATACTCAGTTGTGTTTAGACTAACAAGGGAACATATCGAAGCTGCACACGCAGATTTTGATGGAAATTGTATGAGATATAGTTCTCAGTTCTCAGTTTTTTATCGGCGATTGTCGATGTTAAGGGGGTGAAAACAGGCCTCAAAGTTGGGGGATGAAAATATATTTTTTGGAATATCTCTGAAACCAGGGGGTGCAAGAAAGAATTTTTTTTTAATTGTATGTTTTTGAATGACGAATTCAATCACACAAGAAATTTTGGAAAGAAGGCATTT
Source organism: Osmia bicornis bicornis (assembly GCF_907164935.1). Taxonomy (NCBI): domain Eukaryota; kingdom Metazoa; phylum Arthropoda; class Insecta; order Hymenoptera; family Megachilidae; genus Osmia; species Osmia bicornis. The sequence goes on from NC_060221.1 coordinate 10,570,407, forward strand.
GTTTTAATAATATCTTAAAATTTTGAATTTTTTCTATAACTTTCCTTGTTAAATGTCAATCGATTTTCATGAAAGTTTACATATGTGAACTATGGTTCATAGTCCTCGATATCCCCAGGTGACAATGATATCGGCTCCTCCGTTAAGTCGTCAAACATTAACTCATGCTCTACCTGTATATCAGTAAATGCTGATTCTTTGGCTCTATTAATAAAGTCCATAATACTTTTTGCTGCCTCAACCTCTCTCCCGTTTGTGGGTGTTTCTTTCTTCTTGTCATAATTGTATAATTCCATCAAAATGCTTACAATGTTAATTGAATTGATATTTATATTTAAAAATTAATCTGAAAATAAATGTTGTAGTTAATATAAGTAATAATTAACGATACCGTCTATCTACGTTAACTAGATGATTGTTCCTGCATCAATAATGTTGTAGAAGAGCAACGACCGTAGTACACAGATAGCTTTGAACAGAATCAAATATGTAGAACTTCAATCGAAATGCAGAAGGAATAATGCTGTTCTTCACAGAATTAGTATATTTATAGACTTTGTATTTTTCTAGGTGGAGTGGGGCAGTGCACTTTATATTTCTCCCTCTCCAACCGTAAAATCCAATCAGAATCCTCAAAAATGTACACTTCGTTTTCAGCACTGTTTAAAAGGCTGGGGCAAACTTGCAGGTGGTTTATTTCACACCAGCTCTTTTCAGAGCTACCATATACTTAAAACGAGGAAAACTTGAGTTTCAATTATTTAATGATCCTAGATTTGGTTATGATTTAGACCCCATGGTATTTTTACTGTAGGCCTTACGGCCGTAAATAAGTTAAAGCGGCATGGGCCATAAAAGTCTCCGTTCCTCAGAGCGCTGATCAGTGGCGTGTTAAACTTATACCTGCGGTACCTTCTTTGGTTATTAAAGGAACACTTGAGGACATATAACGACATTATTAGTCAAAGCAGTTTAAAAATTAATTACACTTTCTACAAAACAAGTTTTACACAATACTTCTTTTTATACGAAGCGGGAGAAAATTGTGCATATAATAATTACTGTTATAAGAAAAAAAATTCCAGAAACACGTGTCGCCTATTTCGATCCATAGTTCACATATGTAAACTTTCATAAAAATCGATTGATATTTAATAAGAAAAGTTATAGAAAACATTCAACACAGAAAGCCTGAAATTTTGCTATTCTGAAATTCTGAAACTTTTGAATTCTATGATATTTTAAAATTTTTTAATTCTAAAATGTAGGAAATTTGAAATTTTTTAATTCCGAAAGAAAATACATATATCGTGAAGATATTTTGTTAATACGTAGTATTTGTCTACAAAATTTTTATTTCATTTTCAGTTTTCCAATTTTAATAAATTTGTATAGATAGTAAATAAAAGTTTATAAAATCGATCTTGATTACATTAATTAGCAGTTAATTAGACGAATACGTAATTATAAATTCTAATGATGAATAGGTTATGTTTACTCTTAATTATACGAAGCTGCATGTGCAATTATATAAGAAATTCGAGCGCGGTGTTAAAGATTTTCCCGATGGAAAGTTAATTCGTACTCTCCTAATCGTTGGAAAACAGAATTGTATCAGCATCTGTTATAATGTATGTACATCGTGGTAACTAAGATGAGGAAGAGTCTCACACTTTCTTTGGTGATCTTTGTGACAAAGAATGATCCCTGACTATGAATTATGCATGCTTTGACGTGTTGTAATACATTATAAAACGCTATTAAATAAGCATCTTGTTTCTTTTTCATTGGAAACAACATTCGTTTTGCAACAGTATTTTGTATCATTTATTCTGTATCAGTAATAATATTATTTCTCATACAATTTTGTAATTATTGTTGCGACAGCGAGAAGCTATCGCTTTATCGATACACCAACTACCCCGCGAGAAGCTGTCGACGTATCATGACAAGAAGCTTATATTCCTTGTTTCGAGCGGAAACACATTACCGGTTGTTTTAGGTCTCTTGAACAACCGCGCGATATTCAAATATTGAGAAGGTTTCGAAAAGGCGTCGTGAACGGACCTACAAAATTGTATTCTCTAATTACTTTGTATTTTAAATGTACAGTTTCGTTTGGTTCATTATCGTTATTATTGAAATGGAAACTACAAGCACCACTTCCCGGCGTAACATTATTATATATTCATCTCATAATATTGTCATTAATAATCACATAAATGCAGTTTATGCATTGTGAAATCTCTTTAGTACAAAGACCACTTTTAATGTTTTTATCTTTTACAATTTAAAATTTTAATCTTCCATTAGGTATTTCCCTGTAAAAGTTTCCTTGTCTTATAAATAAATGTAACCTTTATAAATCCATTATATATGTGGGCGTTGAGTGTAGAGGGGGTGAGAGGGTTTCGTCTCCTCGGACGCCTTTAGTTCGGGCCGGGGACCGCTGGGTGGCGGCGAGAAATCGGTGACAGTGTTCTCGCAAGCAGTCGCCCGGCATGCAGTTCAAATATACAGGGTGATCCTCTTGCTACGGGACACAAAGGAACACTGGCGACAATGGACCCCTTGACCACACCATAAAGAGGTCCGTATTGTCACGTGCCAGCGGGGACCTATCCGGGCCGAGACGATTCTGTGTGTCTTCATGGTGCGATCAAGGGATTCATTGTCGCCAGTTCCTTTGTGTCCCCTAGCGAAAGGATCACCCTGTATAGAAGTTCTGTATTATGATAGGTGTCTGGGGCAGGGATCGTCTGTTTTGTCTAGCGATCCCGAAACGAAAACGCCTTTCTTTTTCCGCCGGCATCTTACATATATCTATTATATATTTAAAACTAATACAAGAGTTCAGTTCATTTTAAAGGATCGAGCTGGTGTTAAACAAAGAAACACCAGTCTTTTCTTCCATAACCTATTCTTAGAGATGTGCGAATATTTGAGATTTCGAAATCGGGTCGCGTTGGGAAAAATCAGACGAGATCGGGTCGGGTCAGAAAAAATCGGACGGAATTGGATCATCAAGTCGGGAAAAATTGGGCTAAATCGAATGAACTTCCGAAACTATAGCATCTACCGAGTTTCGAAAGTATCCTGTCACATACCACGTAAATTGTATTCAGAGGCCGGAACTTTCCGTACATAGGTACAACATTATTATTAATATCGGAATCTCGTAATCTATATTATACAACATGAAAACATACGCGTAATTAAAAAATGAATAAATAAGTACATACTTTCGAGACCCAACGGAAACTATACTTTTAGGAGCTTGCAACATCTCGGCCTGTCTCGCTTAATTTTGCCCGACTCGACCTGACTCGAACTTCGGGTATCTCTGATTTTTGAGAACCCGCAAATGTTCTCAAACATTAAATAAATGCAATGAGCGATCAAATTATTACACTTACAATAGCAAAAACAAGTTCTCTGTGTGTTTGATAAAAAAGATATAAAGTCATCAACTTATGCAACTGTTTCTCTAATCGTTTGATCATCTACTGTAACATTTAATAGAATATTAGAGGCATACTTTTAACTAATAATTAGTATAGTTAATATCAATTCATTCAATGAACTATAAAAAATATAAATTATTTAATAATAATTCATAATTGAAAAAATTTGCTCTTTAATTTATTAAAAATTAAAGATAGTGAAACAAGTTTAGGTCATAGAGAAGAAATAAAAAAAATATCAATTTCTGATAGATGGTATAGGAAACATTAGCATAAATAGATCTACAGATCTACATTCACAATAGATTCGTAATAGCAGAAGTCCTTCAGAAGAAAAATTGTGCAATATGATTTATCCATCGTATCGACCTTAAAAATCGTAATAATTTATATACAATTTCCTTAACAAGCTACTTTGCGTAACTCGTAAGCAGCTAGCCATTGGGAGCAATTTTTAACTTGTCTATTAAACGGGAATACACCTTTTACGTTTGCCATGAAAAAGTCTCCATTACCTTTACCCCTCTAATCATTCGTTCCGCGATTTACGCTTTATTTTATAGCGGTGTAATCGCAGAATATCGGATATCGGGCACCGTTAAAGGGGAAACATGCTGAATGTGAAAAATTTTAATATCAAAGGCAACAAAAAAATTGAACTGGTACCAATTTCCTTTTTCAAAGGACGTGTGATTTATTTAATTTATTAGGTACCATTTTTTTTTCTTTTTGTAAAACAGAGCGAGGTAAGGAGTCGATACCTTTTTGGCGAGTTAAACAAATTTTTTATACGATACAAAAAATAAAAAAGAAGTTGAAATATTCTTGGTAAGAATTCTAAAAAAAAAAAGTAAAAACTGAATCAATAAAACTTTTTTATGATACAAAAGGTAAGTAAGAGATTGAAATTTGTTTCATGAAAATTTATCAGAAGTATCAGTTTATTACAGTCTTGGTATAATACAAAATTTTCATCATTATTTATAAATTTCAAATTGAAAAGAAATTATCCTAAAACTTTACAACTTGTATACAATATTTTGAACAGAATTAATTAAAAAGCTGACTCAATTAAAAATTTGTTCCGATATAAAAAATGAATAAAAAATTGAAATATTTGTAAAACTTTCCAACACGGAGATATATAATATAATTGTTTAAGAGTTTAACAGTAAAAAGAGATCATCTTAAATAATAGATTAGGGAACCTCAGGAATATTCAATTATCGAACCTCAATCAATCACGAAAATCCACCGTTACATTTTTTTTCCCTATCTGGCTAAGACACGAGCAACTAATAGACCTGCCAGTGGAACAGGAAAAAATAATGAACCGTTATTTTTACTCGCAGGTAAAGAGAATGCGAGGCAAGTAGTACAATGAACCTTGTGGGAACATTTCAAGGGAAAGGTAGAATGATTCCGCGATTTTTAATGCCAAGGCATACTGATACACACGTCTACTGTCGTAAACAATCTGAACCTATCCGTGGTCAAATTTATAATTTTCTTTCTTTATTGGTTCTTTTATGAAGTAATGATTTGACTGTGGACCTTTATACAAAATTACTATTTTTAAAAATCATATTGCCTTTCCAGATAATTGATGGTATTATTTTAATTTCCCCATTTTGCATATTTTACAGACGTTGAACAATTTATTTTGTTTCCTACATATACATATATTGTATGCTCAGATGCATAAACTTTATTATATTTTTCATGTTTCTATTTTACGGCTAGTATATTATAAGAGGTAGGTATAAATAGAACCACATTAAGACTTCTTGGGCCCAGGGACTATCAAATCTTCGAGGACCCCCTTAATAGATAATCTTTGTTCAAAAATTGAAATTTATTTTAAAAATTAACTCATAATGTATTTCGTGCTTAAATTGTTTCGAGGGGTATGATTTTCTCGGAAACTAATAAAAACAGGTAACAATAATATATTTAAACAAACTATTTGCCAAAATCCTTGTCATAATTTTAATCTAGACTATTTAAATATACTTTTTGTCAGACTTTTTTAAAAGCTATAACCTACCGAACATTGGACACGAAATACCCACGTTTACATATGAAGGATATTGAAAATACGTGTATACATTAAGGGTTAAATAACATTTAATCGTATAGAAAAAGGGCAATAGTGAAGAAAAAGAAGCATTTCTTTTAATATTCTTTGACGTAGTAAATTAAAGACTTAGAAGGTGAGCTTTGGGATGAAACCCCCTTAGACCTCGCTTTAATTCGGCGATGAATACTTTAACCCTCGGACGGCGGACCATAGAGAGGGTCCAATATTATTTTTTCAATACATATATAAAATTCTTTCGTTTAATTATATATTTAACTTAAGGATAATATCTTTGTATATGTTTATATTTTGTATGTTTGGATCTTGATTGACCCAGATTCCGCTCTTCAAGGGTTGAAATACATTTAAAAACATAGGATTGTTAACAATACAACAAAGTAGTAAGCTAAAGGACATCTTATTTATCTAATAAAAATTTTATTTTGTTGGTATACGTATTATTTTTATACTGAAACAAATTATTTAATTTGAGTTTAAATTAAAATATATATTTCGAATTACATAACAACTCTATAAATATTAATGTAAAACAAAATAAAAAAGCAAACAATTATGCTTGCAATATTTTGTATCACAAAGTTGAATCTTATTGTGTTCCAAATCTAGAACATAGTTGTAAACATGTTAATATAATAAAAGAAAATAATCGGCCAAGTTTTTTGCATTTTATCTAATACCGTATTTTCTGAATGTTCCTTTAGATTCACTCCGCTTCTGTGAACCTGTTTATCTAGATTCTAGATTTAACTGTTCCGATTCCATTGATACTTTCTCGCTCAAAAGAATTTTTAAACCGTTGAATGTTAATTCTCTGATTTTTTATGAGATTCAAGGAAGTCTTGATGAGTTTACCGTCAATTTTGTATCCTAGAGAAGGTCAAACAGAAGTTTGTCTTGCAACTTGACAAGATAAGTTAAAATATGCAAAATTTTATATTTATATTGTCGATATTTATGCATTTCTTAATAATAAATTAGAAAAATGTATTGTTCTTATCTTAATGGATTTATTAGATATTCTTGAATAAATTGTTTTTTAATTATTCATTTACTTTATGTATGTAGGAAATATTTTAAAACACGTGTGTTGAGTGTAATATGTTTAACCAAATGGAATAAAGTGTTGATAAATATAAAATTTTTAAAAGAACAGATTTAATAAAAATGTAAATCAGGATTATTTGTAGTTTGGAAATAATGCGTTTATTAAAAGGTTTTGATGGTATAAAAAGAAGAAAAATAATAACAACTATCAAATATGAAAAAGAAGACTGTGCAATTTTTCAAAGATATCGGCTTTTATCATAATAGTAATTTGATTTGTAATTAATTTTTACAGTTGATGCAAGATTAAAATCTTATGTAAAATAAAATGGAATCATATTAATATTTTTCATATGCAAGATAAATTAATTTCTTTGTTCATTGTTTACTACATATGGGAAAGAAAAATATGTAGGCGTTTAGTGGAGGGGGAGAGGGTTTTGTCTCCCCGGACGCCTTTGGTTCGGGCCGGGGGTCGTTAGGTGACGGCGAGATGACTGTTCTCGCTGGCGGTCGCCCGGCATGCAGTTCCGTACAAGAGGTCCGTACACACACACGCACATATACAGAGTCGTCTCGGCGCGGGTAGGTCCCCGCTGGCACGTGACAATGCGGACCTCTTCATGGTGCGGTCAAGGGGTTCATTGTTGCCAGTGTTCCTTTGTGTCCGGCTGCGAGAAAATGACCCTGTATAGGAGTTCCGAATTGCGGTATGATATGTGTCTGGGGCAGCGATCACCTGTTGTCAGCTCCACTGATGAGTCTGACAGACGATCCCGAAACGAAACGCCTTTTTCTCACCTCTGCGTGACGGTCCGTTGTTCTTCTGACGCGTTTACGATTTTATGATTTATGATTTATGATTTAGATTGATTTGATGGTGATTCGCTTCTCGGGTTTGTTTCCTTGTGATTTCTGTGTGCGTGACCGAGAACGGTCACATTTGTCAGGATTGGCCGAACTGTAGGCGTGTTTAGTGAAGGGGGAAAACGGTTTCGTCCCCCCGGACGTCTTTGGTTCGGGCTGGGGACCGCTAGGTGGCGGCGAGATGATCGGTGGATTAGTGTTCTCGCCGGCGGTCGCCTGGCATGTAGTTCGAATATATAGGAGTTCCGAATTATGGTATGATGGGTGTCTGGGGCAGGGATCGTCTGTTGTCAGCCCCACTGACAAGTCTGGCAGACGATCCCGAGATGAAATGCCTTTTTCTCCCCTCTCCTAAAAATAATTCTTATTTTCTTTGATTCTATTAACAAATTCAGATTGATTTTTAAATACTTTTTAAAATTTCAGAAGAATCTATCTTAGAAAAGATTTTGGGATTCAGAAACATTTTTCCATTAAAAATTTGAGAATCCTTGATATCTAGATTTTTAAATTAATCGTACAATTTTCTTTGCATGTTGGTGGAATTTTTAAAACCCTTTTCAACGATATTTAATATTAATTCTATAATTACGGTCGACTATCCAATTTTCAATCACTTATACTTTAAAATGATAATAGATCTTTCGATTTAGTGTACTGTGCAGGATCAACAATTTTCGGGTTATGCAATCTACTTTTGGAACATCCGAAATGTAAGGGAAAATATCAGATATTATGTCTTGTATTTTCTCGTTACCTTTGGAGTGTTTCAAAATGTTCTTTATGGCAAAATAAATTGTAAACTATTCGAAATTAGATATTCTGTTTCTTTTATAACAAAGAACTCTTAATTAATTTTGTTAACAATATTTGCGAACCATTTATATGGTCATTGTCATTAAACCTTAAGCTTTAAATTGATATGTCATGAATGTTATTTTGTAGCATTGATATGGTAATCACCGTTTACTATAATCAGCAACCAGCCATTGTATATTGAAACGTTACAATAATAAGAAATTCATATCATTGCTTGGAAATGATAGTGACACAACTAAAAAAATTTGAAATTAGGTTTTGTTACATACAAAGTCTCCATTATGTTTCTATGTTTATCATATAAAAAGGTACATTTATAATTCCATTGCTTCTTTATAAGGTCTGTATTTAGTATTTTTTTAAATATAAATTTTAAAACGCCTCTCTTCTACAGTTCACATTGTTTATGTTGTGCCCCTATCCTTGTCATGCAACGATACCTTGTATAATTATTTGCATCAAATTGGTATTTGCCATAAGTGTTACTTTTATGCCATTAAATTTTAACAGATAGTTTCAAAATAACTATGTTTCAAAATTCGTCATTTGATTTGCAACAGCTTATCCACTACTTACATGACCGAATTAAGACTTTTTGAACTCAGGGCTACGAAATCTTCAAAATCCTCCTTAATTCGTTCAAATTTCCACCAAATCCCCCAAATAGCTTCATTCAAAAATTGAAATTTATTGTAAATAAAATTAAATAAAATTTAATCTTAAAAGAAAACAATGATCTATAAATAACGCAATATCGAAATATAATTAAAATAATTTTATTCATAGAATTCTATTTATAATGAGAAATTTTAAGTGTAGTTTTTCGGTTCCGAAAATTTTCTTTGCATCCTTATTATTTTGTCGTACAAACGCTTTGTGTTGGGCTAGTAGCAAATGGGTTAAAATAAATATTTTCATAAAGCAATTCCTCCAACGTTAAATGTAAATTTTTGCCGAAATCAGAAAAATGTTATTAAACATTTAAAGTCAGTTTTATGGCTGCAGTGGCGGAGCTAGCAAAATGTATAAAAGTAGAGGAGAGGACATGAATATGGGATAGCCATTGTTTTTTAGATGTAGAGAGTCTCAGAATAGTCATAAGTAGAAAAATTAAACAGAAATTTAGGGGATTTCATGCGTAATGAGCTGTATAAATAAAAAATTTTATACACTTCATAGAACTTCTGTCTTTTCACTTACTCTAATTGATGGCAAATTCGGGTTAATAGAAATTCGGATAGTAATATGAGGGAGTGTTACTTTTGAGAAAAATAAAGCTATAAAATCAAGATAGGACATCAATAATGATAAATTAAACATAACAGAACGTCAAATATAATAAGATAACGACGCGTTAATTTCATTTTGCCAATAAGTGGTATGATAGGCAGTAATTCCACAATCTGTCTTTACAATCTTTAGAAAATCTTTTATCGCAAAATATGCACATTTTATATGTTCATATGTTTATTACATTATTTAGTAATAAATTTAAAAATGTAATAGAATTAAAATGCTACGAATCAAGTATCTTATATTTCTACCAATTTATCATTTCACTGTATATTATCACTTATCATAATTAAAACACAAATATTTAAAATATCCTTTGATATACTAATACTATGAGTATTATAGTATAACTTAGCTGTTTTACTTCTTTAAAATTCATCAAATAAACCAAAGTAAATTTCACTTTAAGAAGCACGCATAGAAATTTTCTACTATTACGACCGAAAGCTATAACATTTGTTAATTAAAACAATGATATCTCTCAAGAATGATTCTTATGGGAGAGTATTTTACTTGTCGTAATACTTGATATATAATAATCACTGTTAAAATTGTCAATGCTGCGTACGAGTTAAAACTTTGGTATCTCATATTTCTACCCTATCTCATATTCGTACCTTTTTCTCTACATAAGTACACCTCTTTTATATCTATTATCGCCTCCTCTCTGAATCTGTTATCACTTTATTAAAAAATCAAAGGATTAATGTTCATTTTGTGATCGTGGCATATTTAAGAGTTTTGATTTTTTCAGATCAACATCAAGACACAACATTATATTAATTTTCTAGTTTGGTGGTGAAACTGTTAAACCGTTGATTGCAATGTTGGTCGGAAGAGTTATAAAACCGCCAACCAGTGAAACGTGAATTTTACCCGACTATCGTGTTTCAAGGGAACAGGAGGAGCAACACTTTTAGAGAGTTCTTTTTCTGTTCTCGAATGACTCCGGGAATTGTCGATGCGAAAGTCCTCACAAAAATTGTTTACGAGAACTTTCAGGTTTGGATCTCATAATTATTCCACGAAACGACTAACATGCCTACATGGGAAATTACATGTTGCTTCATAAGTCATTCAATCTCAGCTTAAAAAAGAATAAGTAAAAGTTGATGAATTTAAAAAAGTTGATTTCTTAAACCTTACAAGATATGTACACTTTTCAAATACTTTATTTAAAATAAAAATTAATAATATAAAATAATTGGCAATGCTGAAAACAGTATTCGTTGTTATTTTTTATTTAATACAATCTTCAAATCAATTTACACTAGAATAATCAAATCATGTAAAATTAAATTACAGGAATTTTTGTGAGATTCAAAAAATATTTGTTTCATTCGTTACGCACTGTAAAAATTGTATTCAAAAATTCCGACGAGTAACAAAGTTACAACAGTGACGGTCGCCCTCTTCTTCTACGATCAATATAATATATACCAAGATTTTCTCTATTGCTAAACAGTGAGGAGTTTCTCTGAAATCTGACGTGGTTGATATTTTCATTTTCGGTCAAAAATGGTGAGTCCGGAAATGGACTTCCGAAAATGGAAGTCGAAAAATAGATTCTCAGAAAGATCTTTCAATGCTGATTTCCTAAGTGGTATACTTTTTATTCTAAGACGAAGCATTTTCCTTAAACTTTTTTGTTATTCGTCATTTTAACCAACTTCCGGTCCAGTCCGGAAGTCGAGTTACTCGACATTTTGAAGCCATTTTTATGCTGATTCTAAATATCACTTTCGGTTTTATGTCATTTCCAGTCAGAACCGGAAGTTCAAATCCTTTAAACGCACCGTTTCAAACCATGAGGAACGTAATACCGAAAACCATTTCCGTTTATTTCCTATCGTTTCTGTTCCACAGAAAGACAGACAGATGGACACACTAGAAAACCTATAGGAGAGAAACTCCAAAAATATTATCTCACATTCTGAAAAGCTTCTTAGATATATACCTAAAGGGATATTAAAATATAAATTCTAAGTAAGAATGTCTTCGCTAACAATGTCTTCTCTTATGACAGAATTGCAAAAACGTTATTAAGTTTATGAATTTAAAAATTTCAAAAACGAAAATTTTAAAACTTTAGAATTTTGAAATTTATTAATTTCAGAATTAAAATATTGCATTCCGAGAATTTTAGAATTTGATGGAACTTGGATGAATATTGGATTTAAAAAAAATCAAGAATTTGTGAATTTTTATAATCTTGTAATTGAAACATTTTGGAATCTTAGATTAAGGAGGAGGCCGGTTGATATTTTTGCTGGGGGGGAGGGTCTCTAATCATATAACTTTAATAATCTTTTTAGATAATCTACCGTGTATCACCTTTCTAATAAAGAAAGAATGATATCAATTCTTAAAGTAATTATTCTTGAATAAACTTTTGAAAATATCCTTCTTGTGTACTTCACAATGTCAAAGACATAATTGACAAAATAGTTATATATACCAAATTTAGTTTATTGTTTTCTATAAAACTAGGTGTACAATAATTATTGGCTCTAATGTTAAAAATCAAAAGAAGATACTCTACACTTCTAAATTAATGTATAATACATCAATAGATACCTAAAATTGCAAAATATTTTGAAGTAATTAAAATTGACATTATGCGATCTTATTTACTATCTCGTAACGTATTGTACAAGATATATTATACTTGTTCTTGCCGTCCTTTTGTTGTTACACAATTTATGTCGCTTCCTGAGCCGAAGCTATTGTTCAACGAAAACCGTGAAAGACCGGAACTTGTAATTATGACTAACACGTCTGGCGATGGTCTGTTTTGAAGAACAAAAAAAGTTGCTGTTTTTCTCATTACTTATTCATTTCTCAGAATGTAAATTATCTGGTAATAAACATGTTAAGTAATAAAAAAACATTGCTCGAAATATATACAGCTATTGATTTTCGTTGTTATTAATTTTGCTTTGTTATAGGGGTATATGATTAAATCATGCAGTTCAATCTAATTATTCAAATTTACCTAATTATAATATAATTATAGTGTGAAATTAATCTAATTATTCAAATTTTATAATCAATATTGTTTTCAGTGGTACATTCTATGTAATTTTTATTAACGTCGTCTTTTATATTATTAATATCAATTTTTTGAATTTCGTTTCGTTCTGGTATGAGTGCAATTTTTATTATTATTATTTCTTTTTTGAGAGAGAGGAATCGTTATTATCAATTGTAATTATTAATTGTGACATATTAATTGTTCCCAATTAATTCTCTCAAACGAGAAACAAATAAAAATTGGATACAAATTTGAGACTCGGAAAATTTAACAAAAAATTCACAAAAATAGACATCTTTTCCTTCTTATCGCTCCTTTTACTAAAAATTATTATATATGAAAATACTAACTTTTCTCTTTTTGAACTAAATATTACATAATACAATATAGTATCATAATAGAAATAAGGTACCAAATTTTTTTCAGATCCGCATTCCAAGTCCTTCATTTATTCAAAAATAATGATTTTTTAATCTCTTTTGGTCCCAAAAATTGTCTCCTTTTCGGGTTATCGCTCTATCAACTTGTTTTCAATAGGTTGATTGATGCAATGGAAATCACCATGTGCAGTCGGACGCGCTTTAATAAAAACTGTCGAGTCAACCGTGATCCAAACGTACACAACGTATACAGTGATACATTACGTCAAACTAGACATTTAACCTTCTAAATGCAAGATCTTTATATATTGTAAAAATAATGTCTGAAGAAATAGTTTAACCATTAAATTGTGATTCTGGGTTAAACCCAAACTTACAAAACATATATCAGGAGATTAACCTAAAGTTAAATGAATAATTTTCAAATGAGAGAGTTTCATATATTGGAAGAATAATTTTTAGAGCAACAGTATAAGATTTACAAGATGAAAGTAATACGAAATAAAAATGAAGTAACGTCTATATCTAATTTTTATTTTTATCTCAATGCGCTGTTTTACAAAAATTTTATTTTTTCACTTAAATTTCTCGTTTACTACCTTCCACTAGTATTATCGTATAACTTAACAATATACTATTAGCAATTTTTTAACTCGTAAAAGATCCGAAAAGATATTAATTATAAAATTGAAATATTCCGAATTCGGATATTTAATATATTTTAAATTGTACAGTTATATTTTTGACGATTTGTGTTTTTTTGTGAATATCTACTTGCCTTAAAAGTTGGAAATGACCTAAGCAAGTAGTTTCCATTTTATGAAACTTCAAATAAACTGAGGGAATATATCTAAATTACCGCTTGCATAATAAATTTTGTTAGTACAGAATTATTGACTTAAGGGGTAAATATTTCTTTCACAAATGACCTCCATGGCACTCATGTTAACGCATGGAATTTGAAAGAAATGTTTCAAAAGTGACTTACCTTTGTAAGGTCGTTGTCCTTGTTATCCTTTCAAGAATGTTTCGCACTATTGACACCGAGGATCCTTGGCCCGTTCACGTTCACGATACGCTAGGAACAGGATCGTTGCTTACGGTACCACGATCAACACCAGACTGACCCGATACCATTCTCCATTGCAGTTGTAATATTCGAAAACCACCACCACTTTCTTACCTTCCCTTCTTCCAAGTAGCGACTTATGGAAATGATCCGAGCGACTGTCGTTTCTTGCCGCTCTATACAAGGTGTCCTAGTATTAATCCTTACGCACTAAAGTATTTTTTTAACACTAGAATTATCAAAGGGGTTAAAATGATTGATTTCCAGTTTCTTATTTTAAATTATAAATTTTATCGAGGTGTTTTTGTTGAAATGTATGTTGGCTGTTATCGAGCTAAAGAATGAATGTATATATTAAATTATGCTTCATTTTTTATATATTGAATAATCTACATTATTTTCAACTTAAAAATAAGTGTGCATCAAACGTCGGTAGTTCTAGTCTTAAACAAAAATTATCAAGGGGGCATTTGGCGTCCATTTTTAAGAAATAACTGTATTTAGCAAATTAATGTAGCATCGAATGACAAATGTAGCTGAGAAAACATATATATGTTACGGACAATGTGTTTAATGTGGGCATTTTGTAAAATGACCGGGTACTATATATGTAGAATGTTCGCTCGAAAAGACATTGTGCAAAATGCCCGTAATAAGTTTCGGTTAATCTATCAAATATCCGGTCATTATACAGAATGCCTAGAGGATGATGGCCAATGTATTGACACGCTTTGATAAGGAAATTAACACTTTCCTGAAATAATAGTGTTGTTTAAATAATAACAAACGCGTTGCCGGCTACCGTAAGGCGGCCGGATATAATTTAACTTAACCTTAATACATCAATAATATTCACTTCTAATTGAGTTTTAATGGACATTTCTACCTTAATTTTTACAAATCTTTGGACGAATTTTGTTAAAGTTATGGACTTTTATCACATTCGCCATTATGAGTTGGGAATTATATAAACTCGCCGGTTAATTTGATAAATATTCAATAATTTATCACATTTACCAAATTTAGTGGTGATTATATATAATAACCGACAATTATACATAATCATCAGTTTATTACATTTACCGTAACACCAGTGCAATAAACTCGAAAGGCCTATACATATATTTGGTTCCGTATAGAAAATTTAAGTTCAATAATTAAAAGATTAGTTCTAGTGCCAGATGTGCAAAATATAAAGGAATTATTTTAGACTACATCTGCTGGCCTTATGAGGATACCAAGTTTAGGTCGTAACAGGCAGAGTGCAAGCGATAATAAATGAAGATAAAAGAATGTCAACTATGGATTCAACACACTGTCCAACGAACCGTGAACATTATATAAAATATCCGGGCCATTTGTGAAATACCTGCCCATTATATAATACATTGCTCAAAAAATTGGGCATTTTATAAAGTGCCCGGTCATTTTAGAAAATGCCCACGTTAAACATATTGCATACATGTTCAGATACATTGCAACAGATACATGTTCATTTATTACTTACAACTGAAATATAAATACTATTAGGTATCACTGTAATGTTGACAAATAAGATAAAATTCAGAAAAAGGTACCATTTCTCGATGTCGATGCCTAGGTTTATTGTGACCCAAACTTATAAAATATATACAAAGATATTAAACAGTATACAATTTAAAAAGTAAAAATAATATGAAATATAAAATAAAATTAAAATTGGGGCTCTCTTCATGGTCTGCCGTCCGAGGATTAAAGAGTTATCAATAAAGGAAGTTTGAAAAATATAAGTATTATCGTCGGTCTCGAAAGACGTTGTATTTGAGAACGATGTTGTATCCTTCTTGTAGATCCTAATAGTCTTGTTAGGTTATTGTTTGTTGAAATTGTTGATAAAGACAAATACAAGATTTACAAAAGTATACAACGTTGTCTTCAACTATTAGGTTTCCCGATATCAATATTAATACTTATATTTTTCATTGTTTATTAAAAAGTTATGAAGTAACAAACGATTGTCAAGTAAAACCTTCACAACACTACTCAGGATGATGATCTTGACAATATATTGAAAAATCACTGAAATCTGAGGATGGTATCTTTTTATAAATAATTACTGCAAAACAATTTGTGTTTCAATACTACATTTATCAAACGTTACTCGCTTTCAATTACACGTGTATTTTATGTTGAGTGCAGTTTTTTTCCACATGTGCATCGCGGATGTATATCTTTTACACAGATTGCAAACGACGGTAGTTATACTTATCTTGTTATATTTTTTCTTTTTTTAAGCTGCTTGTTAGTACACGGAAATAACATCTACTTGTAAGAAAAACGATTTAAAACAAGGTAGATGATGATTTGCTTTATGCTATAGAAGCCATAGATATATTACTTCAACTATAATATTAATAAATTTAAAAAGAAACACATTCATATATTGTAAATATTTGTATATGTACACTTGTGTTATAAATTTTTAAAGCTTCTAAACAACCAATGTTGAAAACAATTTTTCTTTTTTCTTTTCTAAACATTTTCTTTTAATTATCACACATAAGTATATGAGCATTATTTTAAATATTACTAAAATTGCAACATATTTATATCATTTACATAAAATTGCATAAAATTCTATGTCTATTTTACACGCGCACTTAACACATCATAGATTTCATAGAAATTGCAATTACACGCTCGTTTAATCTTCCTTCCGTTTTATGTTATACGTTATCTTGAATTAAAATATGTGAATAATTAGTCATCACTTTGATGTTAATTATACACCTACAGAGATACATTATCATTCACCAGAACTCTTTGTTTTAACATTGCCAACATTTTCTGAAATTATAAGTGGTTTAACCCTATCATCACTGAATATGTTTTTAATATATTTTTAAAAATTTTTTACATTTTCTAATGAAATAATGTCTAAAATGAATGAATATGTGCATTCTATACTTTGAATATATCCTACTATCCTGAACATGTCCTGAAACAATGTGTCCCAATAGTAAAATAATAAGAATGTTGTAATGGAATAATCTTTATTATATTTTACGTTTGATACAACAAAAAACATGCTTTGCATAGTGGAATGAGGTCAAGATTACTGGAACACTCAAATAATACGCGGTTTTGGGACCGTAAACGATATTTGCTTTGGGACATATATGTCCCGACAGTGGTGAAAGGGTTAAGCAGAAACTAAAATAACTACATATACTCACTTATTACCTGCCTTGGATAGATTTTAAATACAAAAATGTGGAGTTAATAGAAAAAAAGTTATACCACATGATGCTTTTTGTTTAAAGAGCAATTTTAAGTGATATCAGCCCTTCTTTCTTTTTTATACAAGTATTTAAAATATGTGAATGCGAAAAACGAAAGTAGATGCTCATTGCCTTTACTTCATAAAAGTAATTTAACTTTTTGGAAGAAAGTTTTACGAATAACCTCTTGAATAATACTTACCAAAAATATTAAAAGTCAGGCGCTGTTACTTAACCATTATGTATCTATAAGTTTCGGTAGCATTAGATCGGTGGAATATAGTTAAAAGGAAATTGATATCACACTTCTTCATAAAGCATAAAAGGGCTGCACGTAGGTAACATTCAATATAATTTGGTTTATAAACAATTATACAATTTTTCAATTTAAATTATACAAGAGAATCTGCCGAATTCGCACACTTGGTTTTTCATGAAACCGGAGATAATCTTTAGAGAAATATTTAATACTTTAGTACCAATTTTCTACATTGAAGCGGTGATAACAACTCTCAAAGTTGAGAGTTAAAAATACATTTGTAGAACAATTCAGACACTAAAGACTACAAAATAGATATTTGTATTATTTCTTCTGTGAACAATTGTTAGTGTAAAAATAATATAAGTAAAAAGAAAACGTGAGAAAACAAAGAGAAGAGGAAAAGGGTAGGAAAAGAAACATTCCTCGATACAGGAGAGATCAAATTTTCAAAAAGCTATCTTTTGTAATGAACTTTCTAAAACTAAACGAACTAAAACTATTTGTTGTTTGAATCGAGAAACTATTTATTCAAAATAAATAACTTGTCATTTGTATTATTCTTCCACTGGGGCCCTCAATTATCAGTAATAATGGAAATAATTATTCATAAGCTATTCACTCGTAGCAGTGATCTTCTCTTTGAAATTTAATGACAAGCAGATCTGAAAGAAAGTGATTTCAGTGTTCACGGCTATGTAACATGGGAAACTTAATGACAGAGAATTAATGATGGGATAGAGATACATATATTCCTCGTCTAGCATAAACTTCCTTGTTTTCATCCTTCATTTTGACTCATGTTTTTGGAGATATTAATGCTTCAACTATTACTACTGTTCAACGAAAATATATTAAATATTAATATTTACGTTCAAAATTTGCTATTGTAACGTCCCAGCGGTAACATAGTTCAAGAATAAATCGTAATATTAAATTAAATTGATAATTATTGTATTATAGTAATCCTTTATAGAATTAGATGGCGTGCGCGCTTGCGTTAAGAGTAGGGGTGCTCGGGAATCACGTACCGGAAGTCCAAAATTCGCGAAATTCCTGAAAGAATTCTATATAGAAAAAAGCGCTTTGTCAGTAGAATTTGACTATAAATAGAGGTGTGCCACGCGGAGAAAATCAGTCTGGTTTCGACCACGTTCAGATCGACTTCGGTGAAGTGCAGCTACCACTCTAGCAATAGAGGAAAGGCTAAAGTTGCTCAGCACTGAATCGCCTAGGCAGGGATATAGCGACAGAGTAACCCGCGCTAAATAAAATCTCTATTTTATTACAGACACTCTACTCATGGTTCGCGACGTGTTCACTACATGTTGGTTTAGAGTTCGCTATCAAGCGTAAAGAGCTAGCGAGGAGCGGAGCTCCTTGAATACGACCTATACTACACATAGCTCTGGCTTGCCCAGAAACCGATTGCGACCTGTAGAGAGGTCTGTTCGTGTCTGAGGGAACAGTACAAGTTGCTGTCTTTGATAACTTCTGATACCTAGAGTAATTGGTTGTTATCCAGAGTGTTGGCTGTACCTATAGTCTAAGCCGCGTACTAATTTCTACTAATAACTACATTTTCTATTATATTTTCATTTAGGGCGAATTCATTATATTTTCTTTGTATTTTTCATCTAGCCCGGACTCATTGTAATATTAATCATCTTGTTTTCTTTTATATTTCTCCTTAGGGCTTAATTATTGTAAAAGAGACTAAGTAATTAATATCTTGCTAATTAACCAAACTTTTCAATCTTTAATAAATTAATCATATAAAGGGTATTAACGTTGGATTTCACTCCTTAACCGCACATCACACGAACCTATAATCGCTATAACTATATACGAGTCATCTTCTGAGGGAACCGCTCTCCGTTTACGTCGGTGCAGTGACGTACCTATTCTAGGACGTTACACTATTAACAATAATAGCTATTATTGTAAAGTTCTATTCATTTACATTTTGTAACTTTATTATATTTAAAATATTTAAATTGTTACTGTCATAAATCATATTTATGTATTTTATAGATCAGTTTAGTAATTTTTACGATAGAGGAAGTTGCGGTTCCTCCTTTTACTAAAAGAGGATAGAAAGAGGAATAAGTAAAAACACAATTTTATCGTATTTTTTTTTATGTAATTGTAGGTATCATTTATTTAAATCTTAATAAATAATAAGTTTTCGTGTTTACTGTAATAAAATATATAAAAATATCTATCTCGTTTAGTAATATAATTTGTGACGGTTTCGTCCCGCCGGTGTGTGCCGACTCATTAACTGTTCTTCATAATTTGTTCCCTCCTCGAATGTTCAAAATCGACACAGTGACCCAGTGGGAATTATCTGTTTTCAGCATAGCAGGTTAATTTAGGAACGAATGGGTAAGTTTCATTTAAATTGTTTTTAAATTTTTATTAATTATTCCATTTCAAACATTTTTATTTGTTGTTTAGAATATTTAGAAGTTCCTTTTTTACATAATGACAGGCGACAAGAGATTAGATTCCGTATTTATTTTAAACCACAACTAAAAATGTTCAACCACTTCAATTTTTTTATTGTGCTATGCCAATGGGGCGGTGAGCCGTTCGTTCGCGACCTACGTCAAACCCCGCTTTCGTAGCCGATGCCGATGCTGCCGTCCCTGAGCCCGCGCGCTATACGCGCTCGGATTGGTCACTGTTTTTGTTTAATAATTCAAAAAGGAAGCTTCAAACCACTTTTTCGCAAAGGAAAAAGTTGTTCAGAATCACCCCATCTACCACCATCTCAGAGGGTGAAAATACGTTACGGAACACCCTGTATATGAAGGCCGCGAAACCACAGGTCCCTGCGTACCCGCAACCGTATCACCGCCGGCATGTGCCACTAGCGATAACACCGTCGCCAGATGGCGACCGCGCGAATCGCGAACCCGCGAGGCAAGCGGCCTCGCGGCCAGATATATACCGCGACGCGAGCCGGGTAACATCAGATCGGCACTCTTAGCAGATCCCACTGATGAGCCACAGTGACACCGATCCTCTACGTATTTTTGGAACTCGACCGTCCGCCCCAGAAGTGACATCGAACTCCGTAAGCCTGATCTCCCACTACACACGCTGACTCGAACCGTAATCGTGTCGGACCGAATCGCCGAATCGCTCTGCACCGCGACCGTTAGTCTCTAAGCCATAGCGTTAAGCCGTAATATTTAAGCTGTTAGTCGTAAGCTGTATTAGATTGTAAGGATACACCTAGGGCCGTAGACTAAGTACCTTGTGTAGCAATAAACCCGACTTTTACACACACACACTCGCCTCACTCATTCTCGAGACCCCGGCCAACCGACTGAGTCGGCACACGCCGGCGGGACGAAACCGTCACATTGGCGCCCGAACAAGGACCGCTCCAGTAGAAACGAATGAGTAAGGTGAGTTGGGTCTATGTCCTCCGAAAGCCCGACCTAGTGAAGATAGCCGACGACTGGGGACTAGCCTTCAGCGGGACCATCGACGAACTCCGGATCCGAGTCGCTGATCACCACCGGGCGATGACGTCAAGGAAACTTGCCGGCACCAAAGGTGCAGTACCAGCCGCAGCCACGCCAGCCAACCCGTCACTAAACCTGTCTGGGACAGCCTGCGGAAGAGCGGCGTCTCTTTCGACGGCCGAGTCGCAGACGACTTCCTGGACCGATTGGAAAGCCTACGGGAGGGATTGGCCCTCTCTCGAGACCGCCTGCTCTGGGGCCTATCCGCCCTTCTCCGAGGCCGCCCTTCTAGTACCTCAACCGGCGCCATGCTTGGTCCGACTGGCACACCTTCGAGAAGGAGTTCTAAGAGCAGTACCTACCCGGCCAGGAGCCCGAGGACCTGCTGGAACGCATCATCCGCCGGGGACAATCACCTGGGGAACCGGCCCGAGAACCGGCTACATCGCAGCGCTCGAGGCCCTCATGCGCCGCCACGGCAGCCTTACGGAGCCGGAGCAGCTGAACCGGCTACACCGAAACCTCCGCCCGGAGTACCGCCTGTACATACAGAAAGGCGACGTCCGCACCCGCTCGGACCTGTTCCGGCTGATAACGGACATCGAGGAGATAGATCGACAGAAGAAGCAGCAGTTACCGGCCGGGAAGCCCAGCCGGGCC
The DNA here is from genome assembly GCF_907164935.1 of Osmia bicornis bicornis. Lineage (NCBI taxonomy): Eukaryota > Metazoa > Arthropoda > Insecta > Hymenoptera > Megachilidae > Osmia > Osmia bicornis. The sequence continues at coordinate 10,592,136 of NC_060221.1, forward strand.
CCCCGACACCAGGCAGCCGGAACGGGGAATAGCAGCTATGACCGGGAAACCTGCTGCTGGAGACGTGGCCAGCGCGACCACCTCAGGTTCGAGTGCCGCCTCCCCGGCCGACTGTTCTGCAGCTACTGCGGGACGGCCGATATAATGACAACCGACTGCCGCTGCCATCCGGCGGGAAACCAGCCCTGGTCCGGCCCACAACGCGCAGCCCGGCCACGATCCGACCAGACGCCCACCGCCGAGAAGTAAACAACGACGGCCGCATCCATCTATAGTTCCTCGTCCACGGGCGGCGCACAGTGGGACAAAACGGCTTTTGGCGATCAACATTCTATAACTTCGGTTCTATTAGAAATATTTTAATAAAATTTTGGGAAGTTTTTGCCTACATTATGGTACTTAAGTAGTATCAATATAAATCATATTGAACTACAGGGTGTCAAGATATTCACGTACAAACTTTATGAACCCTTTGTTTTCACTAAAAGGTGGTAAACATATTGTTTCGTGAATGAAAAGATATAATCCGAAAAAAGGGCAACGGCTTAAATCTACGAAAACGTTTATAGAAGGTAATTGATGGCCGACAGGTCCAAATAATCATTATTGCCGCGGAGCAGTTCCGACTTTCTTAGAATATTGAAAGTTTGCTTACAACAATAAAAAAAAGTAGGTTGGTTTATGATATGGTGATTGTGCACAACTGGTACTTAATAGGATAGCTGGCAGACGTTTGAAGATTATCGCGGTCGTTAAATTACAATCACTGTACAGGGGTAGGAAAGTTAATATTGGCCCATTGACTATTTAACTGTGGGATTTAATTTTGAAAATTTTTCACGGGATATGTTATAAAAATCAAGCAATGACGAGTATACACGTCGAACGCAAGGCAAATACTCCTATCATAATTTTTACGAAAAAGTTAAAGAAAAACAAGAAAGGATCACATTTTTATTGAACATTGAACGCTTTTATTGAACCGAAATAAAGTTTTGGATGACGAATATACACGTTGCAACGATTAATAATAATGGTTAATAAGGCGGTTAACTGGTTAATAATCGTATCTGTTACTGCTTTTCCATCTTCGCGCATAGCGGCCAAGATGCGTGTAATTTCATTCAATCGCCATTTTCTTGAAAAAGTGCAAAAACGTGCACCCAATTTTTTCAGAAGCTGATAGAGGAAGGTTCACTTTTTACTGCAGTAATAATTAAACATGTGGCAAGCTGTGGCATTTTTTAAAAATCAAACTAAAAGTTGAGATTTTAGTTAAATGTACTTCGTTTCAATCAGATCCTATTATTTAAAAAGTTGTTAACATTTTAACTTACTTAATGCACTGAATAGAATCTATACTATCCTAATAAACTTTATCATTCATTTGAATTGTATCTTTCCGAGTAAAATTCATTAGAATCGTACATTGAAGTTACAGGTACATAATATTATCAGCGTTTCGTTTTGACGAATTTCTACTGACTTTGAATACGAACCACGACAAAACGGAAGCAAATATGAAAAAACGGATTACACTACGTTAAACTACAGTTTATTCTCTATCGATGTATGTAATTAGTTTTTCAATTTTCGAATTCACGATAATCGAATTTTGATCGCTGAAAGACGTTTTGTCCCACTGTGTGGCGATATCGCGCCCTCGTTGACACCAGAGCTACCCGCTCATACATGATGAGCGACCTAGCCGAACTATGCCGAAGGAGCGGAGTCCCCTGGTGATCCAGCCAGCAGACACTGCGTGTCGCCGACGGAGCCGAGGCCGTCACCGACGGCGAAATCGTGGTACGGACCGCCATCAACGGTCAACCAGTCCGACACCGCTACGGGGTGTTGTCCACCCTCAGCCAAACCATCCTGCTGGGGATGGACATACTGGGCCGAATGAAGACCAGCATCCGAATCAGGCCGTGGCAATAGGATTGCCCCGACGAGGCCGAAATCATCGAGCCAACCAGACCAGCCGAATACACGCTGGCCCTGCAGCAGCTCCTAGACGTGGAGCTCCCGAAGTTACAGCACCTACGACCCACCACCACATGGGCCACTCACCGGCTCCGCGTAAAAGAGGGGGCAGAACCGACGAAGCACCGCTACACGTCTCGGAACCCGGCCATGCAGGACATCATTGAACAAGAGGTGGACAGGATGCTCGCTAACGGCATCATCGAGCTGTCCCGAAGCCCCTGGATCTCGCCGGTGGTACTGGTACGCAAAAAGAACGGAGCGTACCGGTTCTCCGTAGACTACCGCCAGGTCAACCGGCTGACAGAGAAGGACGCCTACCCGCTGCCGCAAGTCCAGGACACGCTGGACAAATTACGCGAGGCCCGGTTCATCTCAACGCTCGATCTCGCCAACGGGTACTGGCAGGTCCCTCTGGACACCGTCAGCCGGCCAATCACCGCTTTCACCGTCCCCGGGAGGGGACTCTTCCAGTTCCGAGTCATGTCGTTCGGGATCCACTCCGCACCGAGTATCTCACAACGGCTACTGGACGAAGTAGTCGGCCTCAGCTTGGCGCCCTGGTGCTTCGCCTACCTCGACGACATCATCGTGCTGGGACGCACCTTCGAGGAAATCCCTCGCCAACCTCCGAGAGGTCTTCCGACGGCTCCACGCCGCCAACCTCCGGCTCAACCTGGAGAAATGCTGCTTCGGACGGACCGAGCTGAAATATCTCGGCCACGTAGTCACCAGCCAGGGGGTCAGGACAGACCCAGACAAGGTCCAGGCCATCAAAGGCATCCCGGCGCCGAGGAATACGAAGGAACTTCGCCATTTCTTAGGAACCGCCTCGTGATACCGCTGATTCATCCCGCGGTTCGCCGACCTCGCGGCACCGCTGAACCGCCTGTTACAAAAACGCGCCCGCTGGCTGCTTTTCAACATGGCTGCTTGACTATTGCGCTGTCCTTATCACTTCATACAGAAGAAACAAGGATCGTTCGGAGTTTCTCAATTTCTCCGTTCGAGGCCTCCAAGGTCAATTCGGACTTGGGCTGTCACTTCCATGCAGTGTTGCGAGATATTTGGCGACAAAGGGGACGATTGTGACATCACGTTTTAATTCTTACCTCTAGCGGCGGACGACAATGGTGTAGATTATGTAAACTTCACAGTGTAAAACATGTAAGTATACTCGTGATCAAGTCAGGCTTCCCTGAGGAAAATAACGATATAGGAGAAGCAGGAATTCTGAAAATTCTGATCTTGGTGATGATGTAGAAACAAAGTAATATGATTTTCAATGATTAAATGTTATAAAATTTAATAGCGATATTATGAATTCAAATTCTCCCGTGTAAAATATACAAATGGTGAGAGGCCAGAAATCTATTATATTGGGTCCTCTTCCCTAGATCATCATTCTCCAGCTCGCCCCCTACGGTGGGACATGGAAGTATAGTGGAGGAGAAGCCTGATTGAATAGCGAATGTACATATTATCATTAACTAAAATCATGTACTCACGTGTCCCTTTTCTGTATCTCTGAAAATCTTAATACTGTTCCTATAAGATGAAATTTTATAAGATTTGCAAGTTTAATTTCATAAAATCTAAAAATTTCTTTAACTTGCAACCCATTTTCAGAAGACTATAAAAATTGCAAAATTTTTTTAAATTAACGTCAAACACGCAATTTTTATTCAATTCGCAACTGTTAATTTTGCAAACATCAAAAGTTTCATCAATTTGTACTTTTTCTTAAATATAAATCTTCAATTGTCGAGGAACTAAAAAAATTCTTGAAATTCAATATAAAAAAGAATTTTTGCAATCTGATACAAAGCAATATCAATTAATATTCATAAAATTATACAAACCAATTTATAATATATTTGTTAAGAAAGTTGTAAATATCAACGTCATTGATTTGAATCAATCCCATTTTACGTAATCAACGACAGATTCTCGATTATTTTCGTCAATATAATCTCTTCCATTAGTTTCGAGCTCGTAATCTTCGTCGTCAATGTCACCAGCATTGCTAATACCGTAACTCGGTGGACTGTAATGTGATCGAATTCTAGGTTCCTCGTTCGCATAAATTAGCCCAGTTGTCCTCGAACCGTTTTGCAGCTGTTGAAATTGAAAGACTGGTTTATCTTGGTTCGTACTCGCTTAAAAAATAAGCAGTTATAACATGTTTGCTATCTAAGTTACATATTATATGTACAGTACGCCCAAATTCCAATGTGCCTTTTTCTTTATTAATTTGTTATATTTGTGCTGTCTAGTAGTGAATATAATGATCGCAAAGATAAATCTATTGATAACGTTTGACATAAAGTTTTGGAAAGCTATATTGATTCCATCAGTATTAATCCACATTAAAATTATGTAGTATCATTGTTTTTTCTTTTTTTTTTTTATTAAGCATTTGAAACCTCATACTAGGTTTATTTCTGCTGTACATAATTTTATATTTGCAAACCAAATTTTACATTTTGCGATAACTAATTTTAACTCGTTGAAGATGGAGGAAACACGGGGTTATACAAACACACATTAACTTAAATCGAATGAGAAAACAATTGAACCATAGGATCGAAACTTAAGTAACTAAATGTACAGATTAATTTTTTAAAAGCGAGAAGATGCAGAGGCAGGCTCTAATATCCGGCTTCGCAATAAGCATTTCTATGCTAAGTGGTAGACTGTAGGAGAGTTTTTTCAAGGATACAATTAATTTACTCCTTTGAGGATCGTATAGTTGGCACTGCCATATTATATGATTTAAATTTTCGCTGGCAGGGTTACATTTGGATATGGGATCGTTTATGAAATTGATACGAGCTAGAGACTCGGCCAGATTGTAATGATTTGACCTACATCTATTAATGGTAACAATAAACTCTCGAGAATGTAGTATTATAGTAGACTCTTGTTACATTGCTGCGGATGGGACTGCAGCCGTGTGTAGAGGTGGAAACTTTTTTTGAATATGAGGGGAAAATAAAAATAAACAAATGTATTATTTTCACAGGCTGTAATGGTGGAAGAGTAGCACTATACAGGGTGTTCCGTAACTTGTGTAACTCTCGGAAACGGGGGGTTGCTCGGGTGATTCTGAACAACATTTTCCTTTACCAAAATGTCGTTTGAAGTTTCGTTTTTGAGTTATTAAAGAAAAACACTGGCCAATCAGAGCGCGCGCCAGGCGCGCGCTGAGCCGCAGGAGCGTCAGCTTTCAACGGCGCTCGGTCGTGGTCGTAAACAAATGCATTGGCACAGCGTAGGTGTCAAGGGAAGAGTGCGATAAATGTTACATCGTCTTTGTTGTTCATGAATAACGAATGATTTTACATTGTTATTGATTTAAGACGATGTAACATTTGTCGCACTCTTCCCTTGATACCTACGCTGTGCCAATGCATTTGTTCACGACCACGACCGAGCGCCGTTAAAATCCAACGCTCCCGTGGCTCAGCGCGCGCTCTGATTGGCCAGTGTTTTTCTTTAATAACTCAAAAACGAAGCTTCAAACGACATTTTGGTAAAGGAAAATGTTGTTCAGAATCACCCGAGCAACCCTCCGTTTCCGAGAGTTACACAAGTTACGGAACACCCTGTATACTATGTTTGAAAATCCGTGTGAGTGTCAAATTGCTCACATGGCAATATAACGAGAGTCTACTCTATATTGATTTTGTTCAGGAAATATTTGAACACAGATTCAGAAATATAATCAAATTTTTAGGACCAATAAATATAACACTATTTTGTATCTCCAAATCAATTAAAGGTGAAAAGCACTTCTTTTCTTTTTAATTCTTATACGTATTTCTATTTCTATTTTTGTTCTTTTCTTTTAAATTCTACTTTAATATCTTTTAATTAAAAATTTTGATTTAATATTTGAAGCTCCTGGTGTAGGTATTTAAAATTTTACTTCTTTTCTACTTTTTAACTATTATATTTACCTAACCCTGTAACACGTACAGAATATTAAATATTCATTTCTGTATTTAAAGCTCTGATTTACATAGGTATTAATAATTTTATTTTTGTCTTAATTTTATAATTATTTAATCAAATTGAATCAATAGACCCCTATGGTAATGTGTTGAGAATATTAAGCATTAATTTTTTTATTTATAGCTCTAATTTTGTATTTTGAATTGTTAGTATACTCGTATAAGTATTCACGATTTTATTTTACTTTTCTTAATATTTAGACAAACACGCGTCAATGATTCTGATCAGAAGAGTATTAAATGTCAACAGGAGTGACGGCCTGAGCCCGAATTGATTTTGCAGATCTCATGCGAGAAAGCTAAGCGACTGAGAAAGCGGCTCAACTTTAGCGGCTTCGTAGTTCGAAGACTTTGAAGCAAAGAAGCAATATTTTCTTAAAATTCTTTTTCAAAAATATTCTTTGTACAATTATTCAGCGTTGTACAAAGCCCGATTTTGAAAATTGGCTTTCAAAATCTTATAAAAAGTACGTTTCTATAAAAGAAAATTTTGTTTACATTTTTTCCCAAAAAGCGTCATGTACTGCGTTAGATATACCTCTCCCAAGTATGAATATGATAACTATTAGTCGCTTCTCTTATAATTGTGTCCGTAAAATGTGAATTACTGTTCAGTGTTTCATTTCTACGTCGCATGAGGTGTTACCGTCAGTCCTGTTAATCCTTGACTCATATCACAAAAAAAAAGACAAAAAGGGAATACAAAAGAAGTGTAACAATTTCATTTGCCGGAAATACGAACCTTTCTGTTATTTTTCTCCGTTGAATCCCTTTTTATTTCATTTTGAATGGAGTCATCAAGATTTTCATTTTTCAAAGACTGAGATTCGTAACTAACATTCAAGTTATACGACTTCTCATCAACAACGACTTTTTTCTGTGACATTACACGAGGTATTAATTTGTTAGAGATTTTAGTTATAATTCGAGGATTATTATCCTTTACAAAAGATTGCTTCATTGAAGTTGCTTCCAGATTCGGTTCCATGTTGATAGGAGAAATATTCTCTTCATTCATGGCATCCATTAAACTTTGTATATAAGGTAGTAGAGTTTCCTTATTTAACTTGAGAAACAGATTTAGATCCACTTCATCGTTGTTCTCATTGATATTTTGTTTTAATATTGATTCTGGTGAATTAACGTGAGTTAATTTTTCCGAGTAATTATAAGTCGAAATGTTACCTGGAATAAACATTACTTTCATCAATTTTGTTATTATAAATTTTTATTATATATAGTCCATATTTTTAGAGAAAATATGTAACGTTTTCGACCCAATTTGTTTTTATAGTAGACCGTCGTTATATTGCCGACGGGGCAGTAGGGACGGAAAATTTTTCAAGTTTTCAAACTGTCAGTGAAGGAAGTAAAGGAGATTAAATTGCATCATTTGTTCATGCTATAATGGAAGTCGAAGAATAGCATTAGCTTGCTTGAAAACTTATGTGAAAATCGAATCCCTCACGTGCCAATATAGCAAGAGTCCAGGTTTGTTTATTGCCTAAATAAGGATTATCCTACACGTTGCTATGTTGTTCAGTTTCACAGGCGTTTGTCAAAGATTGTAGTATGTAGCCAAATAAATTAAAAAAAAAGAATAGTAATTCAATCAACATTTTAATGTTACGCGATGCAAGGGCTCAGAACCTCGTAACATCCGTCCCCACCACCTTTTTAATTCTAATTTTTGGTTATAAAAAGGTTGGCGGCGAAGGCACCTCGGATCCAGTTAAAGTCTAGAAAGGGTTCAGTATGCATCAGTACGATTCGCTTACGGAAAATCTCTGCAGCGGGGAAACCCTGTAAGGTTCATTTTGGTGAACTTGTAGAAGAGCTACTCCCCCTCCGATTTTGATGATT